>NC_092021.1:10040020-10400854 GCF_042242105.1 Pempheris klunzingeri | reverse complement strand
GTCAGGACCCACCTAGGGTCATTTCTTGCTTCTTGTGGTGGGCTCTACAAACACGTCTGTGCACACAAACCTGTGCAGTGATGTAACAGCAGCCAGCACATGGAACCGTCCTGTACCTCTTGAAATTGAAAAAAACTAAGTTTATTAAAGAAATGTAACATGCACAAAATATGAAAAATAATCACAGCAATCAGGCTGGTAGAAACAGCAGTCAACAAAAATACTGTTTATGTTGCAAAATGTGCGACGAGGGATTATATGATTGTAACTCATACCAGTTTCCAGCATAATCAAGTGCCGTGCTGTGTTTTGGCTTCTGATGAACATTATTACTATACTGTGTACCTGTAGCAACACCGCCAACACTAACACACCCTTTTCTCTTTTTTTTCTCCAACTTATTAATTACAATATTTTCAATCTCAACAGCGCCGAGCTCAATATTCCCCTTAATCTCTTTAACCTCTGTGCTTCCTCCTTGATTTTTTTGGGTGCAGATACATCAAAGCCGGGCCACTTCTTCATCCCTCTCTGCTAAACATCCATCCCCATCTCGCTCCCCCTGCCGTCACTCCTTCCCTCCAATCCTAGAAGCATGTTTGCATAAAGGTCAAAATATTTTCCATCCCCTATAGGAGACCGAAATGTCACTTTATATGAGCTTTAGAAAAGCTTGGAAATGAGCTGTGTGAACAGTGCAGGCTCAGTGGGAGTCCTCTGTGTGTGTTTTCCTTCTTCTTTTCCTCCTTCTTCGTCATGGGCTGCTATCGGTCTTAACCCAAACATCATCTTTGCAACTTATAGTTCCCAGGTAAATAGAACAAGCCCAAAACAGTCTTGAATTATGTGTGTTGCATTTCCTTATTGAAACCATACTGTGTGGTAAGCCTGACTGTGTGTGTGTGTGTGTGTGTGTGTGTGTGTGTGTGCCTGTGTGTTTGCTTATGTGTTTGTTTGTGTGTAATTGTGTATTGTTTCCCTTAATAACAAGCTAAGACAACAGCCAGATCACTTCAACGTGTTGACAGTCAACATTAGCATACAGACGCTATTGAGGAAGGGCGACGTGACCTGTTCACATAAATGAACAAATGAATGAGTATAGGAAATAAGGAAGGAGGGGAGCAAGGGAGGAAGGAAAGCGTAGAGTTAGATTGTGTATGAGAAAATAGTGAGGTGTGACAAGTAACCCTGCTTTCAATAAGAAAGAGGTGCGGGGGAGAGTTTGAAAGGGGGGTGTAGAATGTGTGAATGGAGGGGAAAAAGCGCAGTTAACACAAGTGGAAAAGGAGAGAATGAGAAAAACAGACTTTATGCACACACACACACACACACACACACTGAAGCAGTCAGTGTAATCAGCCCTCTAAGGGGTTAGAGGCCATTTTATCAGTGCTGACCCATCATCTTATCAATGATCAGATACCACCCTGTCTGCATTTGGGGGAGTATTTCTTAGAGCGTTTGTGTGTGTGTGTGTGTGATTAAGCCATTACTGATAATCTTATCGGTTCGTGTCAGCTAAGACAACAAGGGATTCCCCCTTCAAAAAACCCCACTGTTACCGTGCCTTCCACAGCCCAGGGGATCCATTCCTCAAACACAGCCAGACACATTCACATGTCTCCCAGAGGCTGTTGTTATTGATACTGTCATTAGACAGAGAAGGATGAGAAGATGCTCTCCATCCTGTCATTGAAAGTATGTGTGTGTGTGTGTGTGTGTGTGTGTGTGTGTGTGTGTGTACTACATACTAGTGCCCAGTGACCCGTATTCTTCTGTACTTCCAGTGTTACAGTTGAGTGACTTGCCTATAAACATTTCTGTCTTTTGTTTCTCTTTAACAATACCACCATACATATGACTGTACTGTCTGCAAATGCAAAGTAGCGGATCGTGAAAACTGTGTGTGTGTGTGTGTGTGTTTCCCATACACTATAAAGTACAGTTATCTCCAATTACTGGAATTCTATTGGCGGTGCCTTAAATAGGGAAGAATGGGATTACTAATGAACTGATCTGAAGTTAGAATAATAAAAGAGTGAAGAAAACAATGGAGGGAAATGAAAGGGGGAGGAGGGGTGGAAATGTGTCAAGGGAGGAGTGTAAAAGGGTTTTCTTTCTCCTCTTTCTCTCCCCCCTTTCACTTCACTGTAAGCTGTCTTGTCTTGTCAGACAGTGACTGATGGTACTAAACACAGTACCTCAGCTGTCACACCAAAACCATATAACTGTAAAATGCCAACTTAAGAGGAGCAGGGAAAACAAATCAGATTGATGCTTTGTCTCACTGCATGAGTATTTCCTGCTAGGATCATAAAAACCTTAAATAACTATAGCTGTTTGCCACTCTATGGTTGGTCACATGCCTAATCAGAATCATCACATCAGCCACTGTGTTTAAAGAGTCAAATTGTACATACTTTTTTTAGATTAGCTGACTTTCAGAGTGGTACAGACAGGCAGTAAGGGAGAAGGGCTTTAATAAGTGGAAAAAGAGATCAACAAGGTTGATGATCAAGCTGCAGAAAATAGAATTTTACATTTGGAGGTGGCATACACGTAGCATGTGAAAACCAGCAGGATCAGTCCAATCCAGTAACGAAAGGCTTCTAACTGCTGCCAACACAGCGGTGATTGGTGCCGTTCAGGAGCTGAAATTGAAAGTAACAGCAGAATGTATATGATGAAAGTAGAAAAGAAATTGAAGTGCACTTGAAGCACTGTCCATTTTCACCCCTCTGCATGCCTGGCCAGTCGCTTCTGAAAGAGGGCATTACTGACTGTTGGAGAGTTACAAAAATGGGCCCCACTTTGAAGGTGTTCATTGCTTTTAGGCAGTGTGAACAAATTGTTTATTTATTTATTTATTGTGTTTTATACTTCATCAGGTTTAAAAAAAAAAATGACCTGTCATAGTGGTCACAAATACCAAAAATGATCTCTCAAGTGTCTCTAAAAGTGCAGTGCAAAAAAAACAGTAGTGACCGTTTTGCATGAAAAACAATTAGTGTAAAAACACAAAATGATATTTTTTGCCACTAGACATACAACTAAAACCATAAAAAAATAATTTAGACTAACTGGCCAATCCTCTCATAGACACTGTTCAGCTAAATTTCTAAATTTCTAAAGCTAAATACTGAGCACCCTTTAATTTCTAAATGTGTCAAAAATACTTGTCAGGGCAAACATCAAATTCAACATTTAGTCCGAAAGATGATTAACACTTAAGTTATGAAGTTTCCATCTGAGAAACACCTTGATATCAATTTGATATCTACTCTAAAAGCACAGTAAGATTTCAGTTAATAGACTGGAGCGGTTACAAAGTCAGTTTGACATCTTTGCAGTGCCCGTCATTCCCCCACTGAGAAACACTAAGCTGCTAACTGCTAACTGCTGCGCTACCGGCTGAGTCAAACATCCAGAGAGGACATCCTTATCTTCAACCGCGCAGAGAGAAAGAGAGAGGAGACGGAGAGAGGGGAGCGAGCGGATAAATGTACAGTGAGAGAGAGAGAGAGCAGTAAATGAGAAAATCAGACGGAGGGAAGACGAGAAAATGGTGTAGGATGGACGAGGCAGGGAGAGAAGACGCGGGTAGAAAGCAGAAAACGTGTAAGAAAAGAAAAAGTAAGAGATGATTAAAGGATAGAGAGAGCAAAAGAGGAAAGCAGACAGACAATATGGAAAGCTGAGCGAGAGAGAGCTGAACAATATAGTTATTAGAGAGAGCAGACATTTTTCACAGCTCTGACAGCCCACTGTGATCCCTGGACACTGCTTGTTTGTATGTGTCTATGTATCAGTGAACGTCTGTGCTTGTGCGTGTGTGTCTGTGGCTGTGTGTATATTTGTCTCTCTATATCACCTCTGTGTCCTTGCTAATAGCTGAGTGGACTCCCTGCAGTCTCAACAGGCTGTACTGTGATTATCACCACTTAGTTGTGCACTCACACAGAAACGCACACACATGCACAGGGACAGAGCAGGATAGACACAAATGTCCACACTAACGCACACACATACACGCCAACCACAGCGGGACAACACACTTAGTTTCCTTCAGAAATGTGCACATATACTGTTAATGTGGAGAGTGCATACAGTACTCGAATATGAATAAGTGTATGTATGACCCAGTCTCCACACTCACAGATTCACAGGCTTTGCGGCGTGTTCGCGTTAAGTCTGTGAGTGCTTGGGGCTGTCCCACTGTCAAATCATCCAGCACAAGGGTTCTCTCGCAGACTTTTTTTTACGCATGCTTTCCTTAAGTCTGCATTTCTGCAGACTTTGCCTGAGGGAATCACCCACTGCTCACAGCGCTGTGATGTTAAACATGGGGTGACCGGGGAAAAGCCCACGCCGTTATTTGACAATATCTCTGTGTCCACTCTGTAATGCAAGAGCCTGGAAGACGTTCACATCAGGCAGTCAGTTCCTTAAGTGCCTTGGCCTTGAAGAAAGTAAAAAACAGAAAATAAAAAGCCCCGAATCCAAAATTGTAGGTAACATGTTGTGATGCCGTCGAGGTAACATGATATGCCACAAAGTGCTGTCCTATTCCTATTTATACCATTTGAGCCCTTGCAGCCTCTCACACTCAAGCACTTACCAGGTGACATCACTGAAGTCCGTGGGGTTTCTGGCTTTAGGCCGCAGGGGGAACTTGGTGACTCGGCCTACATCTCGTACTTGTTAGCTCCATGTGTGCATGTGTGCCTCCTCACACATTCATTTGCTGTATGTGGCTGTGTGTAAATCTTCTCGGATCTGTGTGTCTATATCCATACTGAGCTCTGTGTGTGTGTGTGTGTGTGTGTGTGTGTGTGTGTGTGTGTGTGTGTGTGTGTGTGTGTGTGTGTGTGTCCCTGTAACATGTCTCAGCTCTGCTCCAGCAGTAAATGAGTATGTCAGTGCAGCCCATGTTAACTGTTGACACACTAATTTACAGTGGCTTCCCGTAAGACCTGCTCAGTAATATGGCTTATTGATGAGGCCACAGGGAGTGGGCAGCCTATGTGTGTGTGTGTGTGTGTGTGTGTGTGTGTGTGTGTGTGTGTGCGTGTGTGTGTGTGCGTGTGTGTGTTGCGTGTGTTTGCATTACCGAGTGTTTTCAGTGGTTGTGTACCCACACTGGAGATGAAATATCTGCCGCACTGCAGATAAATATGGTCAGTCCATGGGTGATGTATGCACACATAAATATTTACTCTCTGTGTGCAAATGTGTCTGTTTGTAAGACACTTTGATAGCTGTGCAATGACGAACTGTCCATCTGGAGCACCAGGAGTTTTCCCAGTGGGCCGTTTGACAATTGGGGCCACTGCAATGCAAAATACACATATTTTTAAATAACCCCAGCCCCAGCTTAAAGGTTGGGTATCACATCTCTCAGCCTCTATATCTATCTATCTATCTATCTATCTATCTATCTATCTATCTATCGATCTATCTATCTATCTATCTATCTATCTATCTATCTATCTATCTATCTATCTATCTATCTATCTATCTATCTATCTATTTATCTATCTATCTATCTGTCTGTGTCTGTCTGTCTGTCTAACCGTCTGTCTGTCTGTCCATCCGTCCGTCTGAGATGTTGAATATTTTTGTTTTATATGTGTACAGGGGGTTTGCTGTTATGGAGAATTAGAAGAGAAGAGAACATGATCAGGGAGCTTGGAGAAATCTTGACCAGGAAATTGGATCGTGGTGAAAAATGGGACAAAATACAGCCACTGCAGTGTCCCTGGAGTCTGGAGGTGCCAACAGGTTGACACTACACATACTCTTACACAGGTAAAAGATATCTAATACGCCAAAGTTAACTTCCAACTATGCACTCAGAAATCCTCTAGCTCTCCAACATGCAGACGCATACACAAACACGTAGGCACACACATGCACATATGTGCCGAGGTGAGGAGAGGCTGACGGACGTAGCGTTGCTGGGCCCTCTGAGATCATCACATTCTCCATGTGCCATTAAGCTCAAAGATGGATTGAAGGAGGGGAGGGAAGAAGTAGTAATCAGGAGGAACGGGAGGAATCTCAGTGGGCCGTTAACATTTCAGTGATTACTTTGGGATTACTTGGTAGCACTAACATTAAAGAGACTTGTTGAAGCTAGATCTGATAAGGCTATGTATAAACATACAGTATAGACACAAGAGTAAGAGTAAGTATCCTGATACAGTTCACAGAGGGCAGCGTAATTTAGAAATGTGCTGATGTTATTGTGTCACATTACATATTCATGTTTTTGTCCCTTTACTTTTAATCGTATCTGGCTGCTGAGCCAAAGGTCCATATTATTTACATCATAAATTACAAGAGCCCTTAGAAACTGATATGGTGGTAAACAATGTGAAGGAGACCAGTGACGTTCTGCAAAAACTCTTCACATTTTAGATAGCACAGTTTTTACGTGCAATGTGAGTTCAGCATGGACTTTAGATTTAAAGTTAATATTTCAGTTACTTCAGTAGTAGCAGTAACTGGCCTATGCTGTTTTGGAATTGGGTCAAATAGAGGCTTTTATTGGTTTCTGGTGTGGCCAGGGCTGACTTGATTTTCAGGGAACTATAAAGGAGATTTGCTTTGGGGGGCCCTTTGCAAAAACACTGATATTGCTGATTTAAAAAAAGAGAAGCAAAAGAAAAACAGCTTCATGCGTGGGGGGTCTCAAGGCAGTTGGTCTGCATCGCTTAACTCCCGAAAGTGAATCCACTCTGTCCCCTAGAGGGGCATAAAGTGGCAATGTGTGGAGAGAAGAGAGGAAATGAAAGGAAGGGAAGAAAGAGAGACGAATACAATGAGAGAAGCGCAGATAAACGAGTAAGAAGAGACAAAAAAAAAAGAACATTTGGTTTAAAATAAAGTTGAGTGAACAAGAAAGCATGTGCAGTGCGGCAAAATGAGAGATACATAGCAGAGATAATGCCAAAGGGCAAAAACAAATTTAGGAAGCAATGAAATGAAAGAAATTAATGCACCAAATCGTCAGAAGGAGAGAGAGTGATAGAGGACGCAGTGTGTTTGCAAGGTGTGGACAGGGCCAGTAGTGCTTGTCGACAGGCCAGCAGACAAGTTCTTCCCCTGACGCAGAGCAAGGATCACCTTACCCTCTACTGGCTTCACAGCTCTGTTGCAACACACACACACACACACACACAATCAAAAATGTTTTATAGAGATTTATTTGCGTTTCACTTTTCTCTCCTTTAAATGACTGAAAGCAGAAAAAATTGCAGGCTTAAAGGAAACACAAAAAGCGTTAATTGCTACTATAATAGGTAAAGTGAGGTGTAATGCAAATGTGTTTGCGGGTGCAGTTATTTATTATAAATACATCTACGAGCATCTGCTGGTCCAGATAACGTCTTACATATTTGGCTGTCAAGGCTACGCTCGGGCCGTCTTTGGCCCTGCGCCCTGTCATTCATTTGAGTGAGACCAGTCCAGTGAGGGTGCCGATGCAGGGTCATCATGTGGCTAAACGCTGCAGTGGCCAAGCAAATACATGCAAGCGCATACCTGGTAGACTGGTAGCAACATGAACGTGTGTTTCTGATGTTTACCTCTACCTAATTGACAAAATATAAAACGTTTGCCACCATCGTGACTTTCAAAAGTTGTTAAATCCTTTCTCAGAGTGTTGTATACTGCTATGCAGTGTTTTGGTGGTGATAAATTCTCCAACTCGTGTGTATGTTACTCAACTTACGACTTTGTGCATGCTGTTTCATCACTTTAATGCCAAGTAAAGATATATGACTAGAGTGACATCACTTAAATATAGCTCCCCAAATCCATCTTAACATATGATGCAAGCAGTGTGAAGGTAGTTTTCAGTCGGAGGGGGGGAACACTGGGACACAAGCAGCTTATTCTATTCATTTCTCTAAAATGGATTCTCAGTGATGTCAGTGGTGACTTCTGGGAAATCCAGTATACTGCTTGGCAAGCAGAAAAGGTGTCGTCTATTAGCATATCCTAGTTGCACAACATATTGCAAGTTATACGCAAGAATGCGTGAAGGGAAAGTCCAGCAGGCTCTGATCCATGTGGTGGGCTGGTGTGGAGTCGGAGTGATTCGGAGAGGTTACTGCTTACTTTTCCTGTCCAAAGTCTCCCTACAAACTCGTGGATACTAAGGTTTAAGATACTATTTTGCACTCAGCATGCTCTGATCCAATGTGAAATCAAAACTGGATTACACTATTTTCATTATTTCACTGGACTGAATGGCTCTCTGAGGACTGAAGAACACCACTGCAGAAATGCTGCTCCTAAAATGTTGACAATTTCACGATTATAGGATTTAACCGTATCAGCAGCAATTCGGCGATGTACATCTCGGGTAGATTCCCACCAGAGCCGAAGGTCCTCCTGTTTTCTATAGGTCAAAATAAGACATTTCTACAAACTGCGGCTCAGTGGAATGTTACACTGACGTTAGCATGTGATTTCTCTGCGCTCTCATCACTAGACAGATTCCAGCTGGCCAGGGTGGGTTTAGTTTCAGTGGAAATACACAGGACGAGGGGAGCAAGAGGGGAGAGAAGGACAGGTTACAGAGGTCGTACGACTAGAGGGACCCAAGGAATGACTACTGTGACTGTTTCTCTCTCTCTCTCTTTCACACACCACACACACACACACACACACACCACACACACACACAGACCTGTCATGGAAAAAGAACTTAATACCTTCAGACCTCCAGAGATGCTAGGAAACATCTCAGTGACAGTTTGATGGTGTGTATGTGTGCCTGGGTGTGTGTCACATGTCACTGAACTGAGGCCAGTGATTCACCTGCCTACTGGCCGTTAGAGTAAAAGTAAATCCGACCAGGAAATTAGAACATAACCGATTCTCTGTCAGGACTGCAATCAGTGAAATAAGTAATCATATGTCACTGTTTAAGATCTTGTGTTCTCAGAAAAGTTTGTGTCAGAGAAGTTCAAAGGACTATAAATAACTGTCAGCATCAGCAATCGTGTGATTTTCTTCTCTGCCATAAAATAAGACGAGGTTCAAAAAGGATTTTCTTCCCACGAGATAATTCGGTGCACAACGTGATTTTTAGTGAGCGGTCAATGGTGAGTTCAGCTGTGTCATTATGGCCTGTATGTGTGTGTATGTGTTTGTGTATCTGTGTGTGTATCTGTGTGTGAATGTGTGTTAGGGTGTGTCCTGGGAAGGCAGAGCGAGAGCCAAGATTTGGTTAGTTCTTCAAACCACAGCCTTTGGTGTTCGTACAGGCCAACACCAACGACAAACACACCTCCCGCTGACATCCTCCCTGTATTATGCTGCTGATAGAGGGAGAGAGAGCCAGAGAAGATGTGTGTGTGTGTGTGTGTGTGTGTGTGTGTCAGCATCATACTGCTGTCTTCATCTTCCTCCCTTTGTTTAGATTCTGTTCACCACTGACCCATGTGCCCTTGGTAAACAGCGTTTTGCCTTGGCCTGCAGACGAGTGTGTGCGTGTCTGTGCATGGAGTTGTGTGTGTTTGAATTTTTGCATCTAAGAGCTGAAGCATCATTAGCACAGTGGCTGCTCCATACGACAAGTTCATCTTTAAAATTCTGCTGTTAATCTTTATCTTAACTCATAGTAAGATCATTTTGATCATTGGTTATTAAGTCGATCATCAGATGTCTTTCCATTCTGATTTGTTTATACGTGCACATGGTGAGTGTTTCTGCTGTAAACCAGCACCAGGTTCCTTTTAAAGCTCCCAGAACAGCTACAAAGCTCATAAAGCTGTGATGTGGGCCTCTGCTTTCCCTGTTTTCTGCCTTTCTTCTTTCCACCTCCTTTTATTCTTTTGAATAGTGGAGACGGACAGAACGGTGGAGGAAGAAAGAACAAAGATGGGGAGCAAATAAAAGTGGAAAGGAGGAATTACCTAGATAGAGAAAGGAAGGCAAGCTGAGGGAAACTGGAGAAAGAGATGGAGAAATTTGGTATAAAGGAAGATAGAGATATAGGGAGGTAAGAGAGGGTGAGGCAGGGAGAGAGAGAGGGAGAAGAGGGTGAGAGGGAGATGAAACTGCTCTTTAATCAGTGAGGGGCTCTATGGAGGCGGGCCGAGGTGCCTACTGTAATCCGATACACGGTCGCGCGCACGGCGTGCACGCACACGGAGACAGGGGACTGAGTGAGCAGTCCTGCCTGCTGCCACAAACCCGGCGGAGATCGGAGAGGAAGGAGCGCAGTGCCGGAGCCACCGGGAGAGGGAACGAGAGAGAGGGAGAGAGAGAGAGAGAGAGATAGCCACTGGGCGTCAAGGAGAGAGAGAGAGAGGGAGAGAGAGAGAGGGAGAGCAGGAGCGGGCAGTGAGGTGCGCGTTTCAGCGGAGAAACGCACAGTTTGCAGGAGGAGAGCGGAGAGGCTGCATGTTCATTCTCTCCCGATCAGTTTTACGCACGCACACCGGAGCTGCCTCCTCCAAGAGATCTTGTGTTACCTTTTGGGCAACTACGGACTGTGAATTAAGAGGAAACCCGATGGGAGAGTATTTTTTCCTTTCTTAATCACGCGTGCTTCTCACATGCAAATGCGCAATTGGGAAAGAGAACGAGAGAAAAACATTTTTGGATATTTTATCGAGACGAAGAGGAAACAGTCGTGTTACTTTTCTTAAAGATTTTTGTCGAACTTGTTGGTTGTTGGCTGGTGTTCCCGTTGGTCCCCGTTGGTGCTTTCAGCCAGTGATTTCTACTTTGTTTGACATTTATCATTTTGTGTGTCGACGAGGTTTATATTCCCACGCGCGTTGAGACTGACAGTGCTGCTGTACTGCGCGCACCGCAATGGATTTTGAGGCTTTAAAATGCGTTTAGAGTAGAAGTTTTGGCAGATTAGTGTCCCCCAAAACACAAGCACACGCTGACAAAGCGCGTAAAACGGCGTTTAACCAGCGCGATATTCTTGGAAAGACCGGTGAACGCAACCCCGGCGTTTGTGGTGCAGTTTTGGGCACCACTTGTGTTGCGCCTCAAAGACACAGAGGACAGTGGAAAAGGAGAGGACAGGGACACTTTGGACTGCAGCTTTGTCTCAGAAATACAGAATAAAACCAACCAGTGGAGGAGAAGAGGTGTTTTTTTTTTTTTACTCCACAACCGAAGGAAAAAGATGGATTTATTCATATGGCTTTGTGGATGTTTACTGGCTTTTCTCTGTCCTTCATCAGTCAAAGCAGAGGAAGGAGGTAAGTTTGACACTTTTGCTGCCCGCTCAAATCACACTGTCACACGTAGGTGTTAAATGGAAATTAAACGGATGGAATTTTTTTTTTATTTTCCTAATCCACATCACACGTCTATCAGACGCATTAGAGGTTGGGTGGGCCGCTGAGGAAAACTGGTTAAAAATAAACATTCAAGAGAAACCAAGCTAAACGCGTTTTTTTGCAACCACATTTCCTTCACTGCCTTTTCAAACAATGCTTTCAGAATTACAGAGCCGACGTACAATCACAAGTTCAGTTTTTGCACAACTACAGTAGGAGGGAGATCCCCGCTACTTTATCTCTGCACTGGCCCGCTTGGTCGGCACCAAAGGCGACAAAGTAAAGTGAATAAAGTGAGTTAACACATTGTAAAGAGTGAGAACACAAACAAAAGCAGTTATGTTTTCTTTAAAAAAAAAAAAAAAAAAAGCCTTCATTAATGTCCTGATTGGCTTTGCGTCGGGGTTACTGTTTTCTGCACGCGGAGAACTTTGGATCACGATGATTTTACAGGTGACGTTTTCATCGTCCAACTCCATATATAATAACTGGAGGATGCTGGGATGTTGACTCGGAATCGATATTGATTTTTGTCGCCTTGAAAAACATCTTAACCATATTCTGTTGAATTTAATCTGCTGCGCAATCAATAGCCGTTCTCAGGAGAGCTGTTTAATAAAGAAAAATCACTGTAACGTGCCTGCAATGTTTCTATCGGGACTAATGTGAGCGGCCAGCGGTCTGTGAGGCTGCTCACTGGAGTTTATAGCCACTTTATTGCGCTTGTTTTATCTCTGAAGGTGTCGGTGTGATGTAGTCTCACCACTTTCCCTGAGAGACCTTTACCGGCTGCATGCAACAGGGCTCCCCTGTACAGTTAGTTACAGTCGGTTGTTCGAAGAGGTGGCGGTGAACCAGACCGGGCTTCTGTGTCCGTCTACCGGAGACCTGCACCGGCGCTCCAGACGCGCGGAGGTCCCGTCCGGTCCTGCCTCCAGCGCCCGAGGCTGCGTGGGTCTGTCACGTCCCCGGTCCGTGTGCGCGACGGCGTTTGTGTCTGCGTGAACACCCATCAGCAGTTCGCCTTAGGCTGTGATGAGAGAAACGGCTAAAAATCTGTGATTTACACCCGATTAAAGGTTGCAAAAAAAAAAAAAAGGCTGGCTCGTTTTGACGTAGGGCTTTGAACGGTTTCTGCGCGCTTACAACCAATCTTTACGCACAGAGCGGACGCTTGAAAACTCTTTTTTATGACAAGTATTGTTTGTTGTTAGTTGAAAAACCCCATGTGTGATGACTCTTAAGTTTAGCCATGGATACTGAAATTCGCTGCCAAGTGGCCACAGGTGTGCGCTTATGGGTAACTTGAAGTGTCTCAGCCAGAGCTGAAACGTGACAAGTTGCTTTAAAAACCTCATGAGCTTTAAGAATTTACATTATATTTTACACCTAAGCTCCATTTCCACTAGTGTCTTGGAAAAGACTGACAGCCTAACAGACTGCTGTCCATGCCCATAAAAAAACAGATAACTTGCCAGAATCATTTTCTTAAAATCTCTTCCTGCTTTGAGATTTGTGTGTGTGTGCGTTTGCAAAAGAGTGAACTAAGAAAGTGTAGCTGTGGGGAAGTTGGGTGCATTCTAGGTTTTATTGATTTAGGGCTTATTCAGGAGGCTTTTGTAGATCTCATGACTTGGATTGAGTGGCCTGTCTGCCAAATGTTGCTTGGAGAAAAACAGTGAACAGAGAGCACAGAGGAGGCATTCTTTACATCACATTTCACCTCTGATGTGAGAATATATGTGCTAATAAACGAGCTGCAATGGCTGGAGATTTCCATGTTCAGTAAAATCTGACAAAATCAGTTCAGGTTTAGATTTGTACAAATAATTGACAACTGCTGACACTGTGTGTAGAATCCATAGTATCTCTGAGACTGTCCTATCCAGGCAAATGGCAGCTGGTCGTCTGGATAACAGCTTAAAGGGTCTATGTTTAGTTATGTTTAGGGTTTAACTTCAACACCACAGATTTATCTTCTGCATTGCTTTTTTTGACTATAATATTTCCCCAAGTACATCTAGTTTTAAAGATGACCACGATCTGTTTCCTAAAAGGCACTGACAGGCACCTATTTTGTCATGGTCACTTGTTGATATTCTGTTGGGGCGTCAGACGAACCTTGATTTTTCTGGAGACTCCCTCAAGCTCCCTTTGAGATCTCTCTAGCGCACTGAGAACCACCAGGGCACACACACATACTCAGCAGAAGGCTACGCAGGATGAAGCTTCCTCAGCAGTAAACTTTTACAGATGCCTCTGCACCGTTGTCTCCGGAGAAATGAGCAAGGACAGCATAGTGAGACTAAGAAGTGTGTATATGGAGAGAGGCAGGAAGCACACGGGGAGGAAGTAACAGAGACAGAAACGGGAGGGAAGCTGCAAAAAGAAGCGAACGAAACGGAAGAATGATTTTTAGCCTCGCTGTTTGATCCTGTTTCTTCATTCCGTTTGATCACAGCTGCGCCTGGAAGGGAGATAAACGGACATAATTGGCCACTCAAGACCAGCTGTCTGCCTCTATAGTGTCTCTGCTCAAATATGCTGGATGATGAAACAGACTCACTGTGATGCTCAGTGTGAGAAGTGAGCAAGCAGTAGGTTGACTTGCTCGCAGGTATTCACTAAGGACTGGTTCATGAGACTGGTTTTGATGGCTCCAACAAATCCAATGTGATTTTTAACAGTCTGAAATAAAGAGGAAGAAATTCCTTGCCCTGTTTTTGGAGTGAAAAAGTCAAGAACTCCACCTACACATGGAGAAATAAACCAGCGGAGGCATCGTTTTGAGGTTCACTAATTCTGCAAATGGTCGCATTTCAGTTGTGTTTGCTACAGTAAGACTTTTGCTGGTGTTGAAGTTAACGTGCAGCATGTATCCTTGATTATTAGTTCTTTTCTAGGCTCAAGCTTTAGCCACAAGTCTAACACATGGGTGCTGTGTTGGCGCACCGGGCCAGCTAGTAATAATTAAATGTTACATCGGTGTGGGTCATAATGCTTTGCAAGTTCCAAGTGGCCATCAATAAAGCAAACCATCCATTTCATTTGTTCACACAGTGGGGTTATACCCTGCTTTAGCTCCCTGCATAATGAACTGACACACCGCCACCAACGCAGTCATTCTCTGTAATTACTTTGCTTTAGGAGAGATCAGTTGTTAGCCTGAAATATCATAGATATTGTATTTTATGAATATGATTTTAACTGTAGTCATTCCTTTCACTGTAATTTTGTGTTTCCATGGATATTCACTCATTGCAGATAAAGTTTGGCAAGCCTACTTCAGAAGGGCGAGTGAGTGAGTACATGATCAATATTAGCAGCAAACTGTATTGCAGTTGGCTATAAAAAGAAGGAGCAATTAGTGCCTAAGGCAAACATATATGGATGAGTGGATTTCAGAGTATTTGCCGTATTTTCTCGTCATTTTCCGTGATTGTTTTTTTTCCCTCACACGATTTGCTCTTTATGACTGCTGTATATTGAGCATTTGGAAGTGCAGAAGAGAGAGGGGAGGGATAAACAGAGGTGGGTGTGTGTGTGTGTGTGTGTGTGTGTGTGTGTGGGGGGGGGGGGGGGGGGGGGGGTGAGAGGGGGCATTAGTGAAATAAGAGGAAAGCAGCAGAGTGTGAAGCAGTAGTTGAGTGGAGCCACCTGCAGTAAACCAACCCGGATTTATTCCTCTCCTCTGTCAAGCACAGGAGGGTTTCTGGTCAAGATAAAGCACATTATTAATCTGATTATAATACAGGAAAAAGCGTTTTCTAAATAACAATATTGAGAGGAACTGAGTTACATTATAACTGATGTTCAGCGTCTTCTTTCAGCTGAGAGACGGAGGCCATTTCTCTGAAACCATGGGACAAACTTTAGAAGTTTGGTTCACAAAGAGGTCACGAAATGTATGTAAGAATAGCAGCTAATTCAAACTAAAGCACCTCCTTTACTGTGATGGGTACATTTAAATCTTGTGTAACAACTGGGTATGCTAATCTGTGGCAGGTGACACTTTGCTGGAGACTTTCTTCAAAACTAATTTCATTTTAATTATCCTGCAGAGAAGGGTGTTTTCCACCAGGTTTCAGGATTAAGGGTTATCCTGATTCATCTTGTGATTCAAGACTGCTGTGTTTCTCTTTTCCTTTTTTTTCCTCCTTTTTGAGGCACATCTGAGTAATAAAAACAGGAATGCATTTGAATTGGCTGCACAACATTTGAATGAAAGGAATTTGGGAGTCAAAAGAGGCGACATCATTAGAATAATAGCAGTTTAACGACTGTCCACTGACATCAACAACTTAGTTTGGAGTGAGCGAATAAACATCAAGCTAATTAACCTTGGGCACAGTCTCTCTCCCTCTCTCTCTCCCTCTCTCTCTCTCTCCCTCTCATCTGTAAAAGGGAAAGGACAATTAGTGGGACCAGTAGGATGTTCTAATTACAGTTATCATGTCATTAGTAAACTGCTAGTATTCTAGTGTCTTCACTGGCCATTGGTAATGACTGGAGTAATTAGAGACAATGGCGAAATCAGTATGTGTGTGAGAGACTGTTCTTGTATTTGTACACTTGTGAAGAACAATTGTCCTCAGAGGGACAGGGGGATCATGGAAATCTTTCAAATGAGGACATTTGCCTGCCCTCACTTCTTTTATAAAGCCCTCACATGAAAAGAAAAGTGTTTGTGTGTGAGCTCAGCTTTCTGCGTCCTCGCTGGTCCCTCCAGAGCAGCGCCGTGCGAGGCCACAGGTTGTTTTCCTTTCTCTCTCTCCCTTCACGCTGAATCATCCTGTTGTTTTCCTCTCTTCACGGCACTTCACCTCTCCTTTAATAGCGCACTCTGTCTCTTTCTCCACACATCTCTGTGTCAGTGTTTTCCCTCGCTCCGATTAAGAAACCTCCTTCACCTTCTTTTTTGCTCCACTTTGCACGGTGTGAAATCTTTTTACTCTTTCATCCACCTCTTGTTTTTTCTTCACCCTTGTCTATTCTCTCTGTCAATCCATGCCAATCTATGTTTTCTCATCCTTGTTCTCTCTGCTGGGAAAAGCATAAAGCTCGACACACATCTTAAAAGCTAATGTATGGCATTAACGAGGCTGCCTTTGCTAGGAATTCACCAGTTTTAAAACATTTTAAAATCCAAAGATGCGGCCAGGATTGTGCTCGGATGTAGTAAAGAACAGTATGCAACATTATATTTATCATATGTTTATATGTTTAACATTGTGAATATCTGTGGTCTTGGCTTGTTTTACAGTATCTGAGGCATTTCTTGAGATAGGACTCCATTGAGGATATGCTCAAATCAGTTTTTTCAGGGTGCCTTGAAGCTACTGCACCAGCACCTAGGGGTTACTTCACTTATCTATATAGAGCTGATTGGCCGAGCATACACACTCTTTTGCAGCAACTGAAAACTGAACGGACAGAATTGTAAACTCCATACAAACAGGTACAGGTGGTGTCATCCGAGGCATCTTCATGTTTAGCACAGCATTTGACCCCATGTTCAAAGGTGTGATTAAAGGTAATCTCGAATAGGAATGCATAAACACAACGTCAGCTGAAGTTAATGGAACCAGATAGTAACATGGGGCCCTTCTGCTCTACAGGGCGTCGAAATCAGATAGTAATACAGGGGCCCATTAAAGGCTCATGTGATTATAGTTATAGTGAGAGATTCAGCCATGTCCAGCCATGGGAACATAAGACTATGCCAAACCAATTAACTTAACGAAAGACTCTTCGTCTTTAGTCATTATATGAACCATCTTCTGTTACGCAGTTCTTTTTGTCCCCCTCTTCTCCTCCTCACACTGTTCTCCTTCATTTATCTTTGAGTCAGTCATTGCTGCTCGCTCTCTCTGCTATTGATCTTGCAGCCCCTCAGATCAGGTGGTGTCTTTGCTCCTGAGTTGAGAAGCTTGTTCTCGTGTCAGTTCTTTTTCTGTATCACACACATCCTTCTTTTTTTTTTTTTTTTACCAGTCCTTGTCTTTCTTCTTTCTATTTTTCCCTTCACTCCTTTTACTCCGCAGATCCTTTGTAGTCCTCCACCATCCTTCTCTCTATTTTACACACATACAAACACACACTCTTTTTTTCTCTCTGTAGTTTTCCACTGTGGCTTAATGCAGGGCACCTGGAGAAAAGCACAACCCCACCTGTTTGTGGGTGTGTGTGTGTGTGTGTGTGTGTGTGTGTGTGTGTGTGTGGGTTGTGTTTTCTGTCCAGTGGGCTTTTCTGAGCTGCTGACTTTCTCTTCTCAGATGATGAGAGACAGATGTTCTGGCATTACTCTCTCTTTCTTTCTTTCATCCTGCTCTGCCTCCTTCTCCCTTTCTTTCTCTCTCTGCTCTCTTTCTGACCATTCCTGAGGGTTCCCAGGTTTCAGTGACTAAAAGCTTCTTGGTTGTGATCCAAAGAAGACATTTCAGCTTGTTATTTTCAGTGTTCCTTATATTCCCAAAGTCACACAAAAGCTTTTAACTACAAATGTATCTGTATTTCTACCGTTTAAAGGTCAGGCAGCAATGCTTGAACAAGGTCATTCTACTGAAAATACATTGTAAACTGTAACAAATGCATAGAAATCTGTGGGGAAATTGGAATTTTTCCCTCAGGCTTTGATGCAGATGGTCAGAGTACTGAGTTCTGTTATTTCAAGGACCTGTTTCCAACAAATTCACAGCAATGAGAATGTGAGACATGTCGTGCTGTTTTGCCTATTAGGGCCAGAATTGGTGGATAATAATTTGATCTGCCAAATAACCCAAAGCATTTTATTTACAATTACTAATTCTTTCATTACAAGCTCTAGCCAGTTGAAATGAATGTGGACTTTGGTCCAACACATTAGCAGAGATCTTGTAGACAAGCAAATCGATTGTGACATGCTGAAAAGTGTTTCTTTAGAGCCAAATTCGACTCTCTACTCAGAGGGAAAATGAATCTGTGAGACAGCTTAGAAACAAGGTCAGAAAATTTGCATTTGGGGCCAACAAACAAGGATCTAGTTCAACTTCAGCTAGTGTGTTTTTCTACATGTTCAGGACTTTGTGCCATAGTGTGTGTGCCCCTCTGCACGCATGTTGTTGTGAATGCATTTCTGTACAAGTTTTTTATTACATTTCTGAATGGTTGCATCTGTGTGTGTGTGTGTGTGTGTTTGTTGAGGTATCTGCATATGGGGAAAAGTTGCTGAATAGGTACAATCAGAATGCAATACTAAATGTGGCAGAGAGCCATAAATAATGCAGTGACCTGTCTTATATCCCTGCTTGACTGCTTAGCACCGTTTACTGCTGCTTATTGTGTGAGTGTGTGCGTGTGCATGTGTGTGCGTGTGCGTGTGTGTGTGTGTGTGTGTGCGCGTGTGTGGTCTTAACTCAGTGATGTCTGAGCTAGAGGGGAATAAGTGATATTCAGCAGTTTGTGTTTGTGCATTTGTTGTGAATATCTGGTCTGAACAGAAGCTCTCCCTGAAGATCGCACATGCTGATGTGGTTGAGAGCTGTCTTGTTTGAAGTCTGGGGTCAAGAGGAGGGAAGTGTTTGTGTCCTTTGTGAGGGACAGACAAACGGAGACAAAGAAAATAGTATTTCCACATGATGAGTTCGGTATGATGCTCCTCTAAAGGATGCTTATAGTGTATTACAATTTTGATCTTCTTTCTGCAGCTTTGTGCCATCATTTCATTATTTGGGGATGCAGTCCAATGGGCCAAATTATGTTTGAAGACTCAAAGCAACTGTAATGATTTTTCTTCTTCCTCCTCTCAACACCTACAGTATCAGCTTTTCTGCCTCGCATCTCTTTTGGTCCCCCCGCCCCCCCACCCCCCCGCCCTCTCCCCCAGTCTGCCACTTTACTTGTTTGATCATTTCTGACATGAATTTCAGGCTTTTCCCCAACTCAGCATCTCCTCTGTTCTGACACACACATTCACAGGCATTACACTTTCTTCCCAGCATGCAGGTCAGGGTGCTGTGGTGTGGAATACAAATTAGCGTCGCTATAGATTTACTTTTGGAAACTGTATTTATACAACTTTATGGTAAACAGAGACACAGCTGGCAGTTTGCTGTACTTGGTGAAAGAGAAATGTTTCATTACTCCAGCTTACTGGTCTATCACTGCAGGAACTCCACAGTATAAAGAGTGATGAGCTCAATATCAGCATACTCTTCAATGAGCGTGCATCTATGTGTGTGTCTTTGCACAAACCAAATACACTAAAAATATCAAATTCACTTTACACTCCATTCAAGAGGATGTGATGTCATCCATGCACTCATGATCACAATGTGTGTCACTTCCTGCTCTGTTTGGATGTGATCATCTTTGAATGACTTTGTGTGTGAGTGAGTGAGTGAGTGAGTGAGTTTGTGTGTGTGTGTGTGTGTGTGTGTGTTTGTGTGCATGTTTGGAGATTGATAGACCCTTAAAATAGAGCAGACACAATACTTCATGCACACACAGCGTCTGCCTCTCCATCACACCAGCTTTATTCATCAGACTCCTGGAGGTGCTGTAAGCCAGTGAAGAGGAGAGTAGAGCCGAGGGGTAGTTAGTATGAGTAAAAATGTAGAAAAAACAGACAAAGCAAAGTATGCTATCAACATGCCCCCAAACTTTATCAACAGAAAATACAAACTTAATCCTTCGGACATAATCTCAACAAAAAGCAGACCTAAGCGTAATAAAGGCAGGTTTTATTGAACTGGATTGAGTTTGATCGTATGGATGGATGTTGATTTTATTGTATGTACCCCCTCTACTGCATGTCCACTGGCTGATTGAGGAGATGACTGAATGAAAGATAAAGCAAAGTAAAGAGCAAATGAGTCCTCTGTGAAAAAGAATAAAACCTTTACTGTCGTTTTCAGAGTCTCATCTGGGGACTGAATCTAAAGTAAACATTTGTTCTCCTCTCATTTTGGGACCTATCCCAATAGTAACTAAGCGTGCATTATGAGTCCCAAGCAACAGGTTATTAATCAGTTTAATTTCTCCAACAACCCTCGATGTTTCCCCCTTGTATCGCCTCTGCATAACCCAGATACTTTGTTAGAGACAGTTAGCTAAGCGCTGTGCTAAAAGTAGTGTTTGGCTGATGGTGCTGTGAGATTCCAGAGTGGTTAAACACTAATCCAGGTGGTGCTGAGATGAAATGCGTCTGGCCGGGTTACATAGGCCTTGTAACTCTACTCCTGTATTACTGTATGTCACCAGGGAGATTGGAAACAGATAGGAGGAGATGGACAGGACTAGCTGGCTCACAGCATGACAGAGGAGGGAGAATTGTAGAGAGAGATACTCAGGGGTGACCACAAACTGTTTGCAGACAGTGTGAGGTAGACAGCAGGTATAGATGCCAAGTGTCACTTTGTGTACTGGATCTGACCTCTGCTTTTATCTTCTCACGCTGACCTTTGAGTGTGTGAGTGTATATGCACCTGTATATGCATTGTTCATTGTCGGCCATATTAAAAAAAAGTGAGATTAGATGCTGCATGTTTGTTTTATCTTCCTATTAAAATTTGCTGTAAAGATGGTGTCTGATAAAGTGTTTACGCCTTGTGTGCGTGTGTTAATGTTTGCATGTGTGACTCCTCTCAGAGTAGGTTTACAGTAGCCAGTCTATTTATAGCATTAAAACATGTTATATTCTGCTGAGTAGTTTGACTTGGCTATGTCGCCCCACTCAGCACAGTGGCAATAAATAAAACGTCACAGCACAGCGGGCTAGACGGTGGCACAGACCAAGAAGTTACATGACTTCTTCACACTGACTTACTCAGGTTTTTTTGTTTGTTTGTTTGTTTTTGTTTATGACAAAGGTACCTTGAGGCATTTAGGCCTGATTGAAACAAAAAATGAAGACAGTCAGAAGCTTCATTGTGAGTTTGCTTTTTTCTGCCATATACAGGAAATTATCTAAGGGTTTGCTCATTCTTCCCAGCAAGCAGCTGACATTCACAGATGCTGTTTTTATTAACCTAGTCCACCGTGGCCATCATTTTGCCCAAAATATTTGTTGAAAATTCATCTGCTTTGGTCCAAATGTACAGTGTAATCATGGTTTTGTGCAGAAATAATTCCCTGGATACAGGAACAGTTCCTTTAAAATAATAGTCTACTTAACAAACACCAAGCACTTGTTTTTAGTTTTCTGCCTTAACCAAGACTACGTTTAAGACACTTTATTGTCTAGTAATTTGTCTGCAAACACTGAAAGACTTTATGTTATTATATTGGCGGAGTGATACTGGCGATGTTTAATGAGCAACCTCATAACCTCGGTTCTTGAGTCTCTCCTGGCAGACTGTGGCTCATACTGAGCCATTGTGTTGGAAGTGTTTGGACTTAACAAAGATGGTACTCTTTATATCCACCATGATGGTTTAACATAAGTTTTGCGACAATGAGGAAGTTCAGCTCATGTAGAAAGTCTGCACAGTCCATCAAACAGGGCAGACAGCATGGGGTACAATAGATGCCATAGATGTAATACAGTAGAGTTGTGTGTGTTATGCCGCTGGGTGTCACAGATATACGTGAGTTACCCATCAGTGTCAGTGTACATCTGCAGCAGTGAACGGGTGCCATTGTTCATGACACAACGCAGACGTATAACGGCTGACAAGTGGATCCGCGCTCTGACAGTAACTGTGGCATCTGGAGGTCTCGATCACTCTGTGTGTGTGTGTGTCAGTCTTCATGGGCCAGAATGGAGTCTTTGTGTGTCATGATGCTGAGTTGACCTTTGACAGCACATCCACGTAGACGCACGCACACACACACTTCTTTGTTTCTCATATCCTGTCTCTGCAAACACAACTCTTATCTCATCAGTTTTGCCCCTTTTCCCCCTGTGTAAAATCATGCTTAATGAACAAATATGTAAAACATTTATTTGAATGCATTTGTAAAGATTATTGACGTCCTCATGGCCAGTTGTGATAAGGAAGCATCGCTGACCCTGGTGCTACTCTGGTCTAGACTTATATCCGCTGTATATATTCCAGTATACACGCTCATTTTGGAGGTTTATCAGATCTGTCGTTTTTTTTATAGTGTCTTGCAATAAAATATTCTTTGGCTTTCAGTAGTAATTTATTTCTTCACCTTTCCTCTGACAGCTGCCTCAAAAGTCTGCCCTTTTATTTCTCCTTTCTCTTGTCTCAGCATTTTTTAAATCAGATTCGGAAACACTAATCAATGACCTTCTCCCAATGTGTATTAACCTATGGAAAAAGATTAAGCATGCAATGATTTTATAAACACTTTCAGTACTTCCATACGTTACACAGGGTCATACAGATGACCAAAGCCACATAAAATATAAACATATGTCTGCATCCACTTGACTTTCTCAAACTTGTATATAAATGATTTCCCTCTCTAATACCGCCCTCTGCTTATCCCCCTCTCCTCATCCAGCGTCTGAGCCATGTGGTGGCTATTTAGATGCCAGCGATGCCGGCTACATCACCACCCCCGGCTACCCACTGGAGTACCCACCTCACCAGAACTGTCGCTGGGTCATCACAGCCCCTGAGCCTTCTCAACGCATCGTTCTCAACTTCAACCCACACTTTGAGATAGAGAAACTGGACTGCAGGTAATGGATGGATGGATGGATGGATTTCAAAGACATGGGATGGCCGTCAAACAAAGAGATTTGGAGAATTAAAGAGTTAATGAAGAGGGGTGAAGATTTTGATTGCATGTGAAGTTAGATTGCAACTAAGAACCGATGGAAAGTGTGAGGAGTGTTGACTACAGCGCGGTGGAAAAAACTTCTAAGTTCCTCTCACTGTCTCTTTGGAGTTTCTGCCTCCACCAGCCTGTCTCTGTGTGAGAGTTGTTGGGTGTATTTGGTGAACTTCAGCCCACTCTCCTCCTGTTTCTCTGGCTGTAGCTAGCCCATAAAAATCACTTTGGGACCTCCCTTGGTCCTTTGTCTCTAATTATCAAAGTCTAATTACAACACATTTACTCCTCCAAAATGCTTTTCACACTTGTGAAGAATTAACGGAGATGAGAGGATTTAGTGTCCATCATTGTTTTTGGGTGTTTGGCTTTGGTCACATGGTGAGACTGAATGAGAGGCAGGCAGTTCTGGAGCGTGAAATAAAAATACAGCACACAGAGACAAAGGCAGACAGGCATGCTGGGAAATTAGGGAAAAATGCTAGCAGGGAAGCAATATACTGGTTAAGAAGCGAACGCATATTTCATAAAGTTTAAAAAACAGTAATGAAATGGCAATTATACTGAAAAGATGCACTAAAAATAAAATAATATGATTACAAGTTGAATATCTGTATGATTAAACCAATTAAATAAGTTAAACAAAAAAAACTACTGGATGACACAAAAAAAATTAAAAAAAAGTTGGAAAGATGCTGAAACAAGAAAACTGCTAGTTATGTGAGCAGAAGACACATAAATACAAAAACATATAACTGCTTGTACTGATGTGCTTTTCTAAAATGCAGGGTCACAGATACAAACCCACTGACACAGGCAAAAGGGCAGAAAGATACAGAACACACACACACACACACGCACACACACTTACTCTTTTCCCCCCTCTCCCATTATGTCTCTGTTCCGGTGCTTTCCCACCCAGTTATTAACATTTCAGCCATATCAATTATGGATAGGTGAATTTCCCCACTCAGATGTACCAAAATCATTCAGACATTTCTTTGTTGGAATTGAAGCATCAATATTTCACCGGCGGGCTGTTTGTTGAAAGGCTGAAAGGTTGAAGGCCTGCTGTGCTCTGCTCTGTTTTGCTTTATTTTTGCACTGTGCTGTGGAAATGAAAAACATACCTCTCTGTCTGTCTCCCCATCCTCGTCATTTTTCAGTTTTACTCTGCAAGTCTTATCCCCTGATCAGCTTGATGCATCCAACGCTTTCTCTCTCTTCATGTCTACCCCACCGTTCCCCTCTTCTCCCCCTCATCTTTCTCCCACTGCCTTGCTTTCCCAGGTCTCTCTGAATTTCTTACATCCATTTAAAGTCCAGTAGTTTCCCAGGAGGAGAAACTGTGGTTGAACCGCTACAAACAACAAGCTCTGATTTATTCATCATGGTGTACCCATAAAGCATGTGTGTATTTGTGGTTGCTCTATATTTTAAGATTTTTGCTGTGCGTCTAAACAATTTCTGAGTTCCAGTTTTCCTCTGGTGATGACAAACTGTATTTTTTAGAAGTGATTGTTGAATCGTGCCAATAAGAGTGAGATATTTGCAGTGTTGGTGGTAACATCTCAAGTCTAATAGGCTGTTATTTACAGGTGTCCTACTGTGCAGAGCTATTTAAGTCTACAGGCGTCCAACGCCTGGAGCGTGTGTGCCTGTGTTTGTGTGTGTGTGCAGGGGTAGGCTGAAATTGAGCTGTTAGGTTCAGAGGGCACACAGGCCAAGGAGAAGACGCAGAGTCTGTGTGTGTGTGTGTGTGTGTGTGTGTGTGTGTGTGTCTGTCTGTCTGTCTCTGTTTCAGTCTCCATCTCCGTTTCTGGCTGTCACACTTCTTTCTTGAACTTTTACCCCTCTTCTTTCTTTTTTCTGTCTCTAATTGTTATATTTGACATTTTTCAGATTTGTCATAATATGGTCATAAGAACATTATCCATATGTTTCTTTTTTCAAGCTTGTAGATTACAGCTTTGAGAAACAGAAAACTGCTGTTCATCCTCAGTGTAAGGAGAGGGGAAAAGATACAGACACACACACACACACACACAATCATCTTATTGAGACAAAGCAGCCATCTATGTTTGTAGACAAAGACTACATTATGAACAGGCAGTACGGTTCCTCTCTGTCTATCTTTGCCATATTAAAAAAACCTCAAACCTTGTCTCTCGTAAAAAACCATTACCGACACACTCACACACACACAAACTGCACTATTATGAATCTGCACGGTCCAACAAGGCTTGTTTTATTATGTCACTACGTTGAAGCAATCTAATCTATTATGATCCTGATTGCAATTTAAGATGGTAATCTGTAATCCATAATGCATCACATTTTGTCAAGCACTCTGCTGGCTCTGCAGGCAAAATCGATGGGGAGGTGGTCAGACAGAGAGAGATGTTTTCATTAAGATTCATATACAGTGGCAATCTAAGCGCCACGAGAGGGCTGGAGGAAGGGAGACAGATGATCAGGGAGACTGAAAGATGCCTGTGCCCCTACTAAGACTAGTGCAGCCATGGCCAATCATGACTCACCACGACTTCCCTATTTTTCCATCACATGACCGGCACCGTGGTACCACGTTAATCTGTAACTGGTGACAGGTTTCACTTATCAACATCTAGTAGTGCTCGTGTTGGATCAAAACCACATGATGGACTTAATTTTTTGCATCCACCACTATCTGCGGTGACGGTTATTTGAAGATCTTAGGTGTGCAGCTGTTAAAGAGATGTCGACTTAATTGAATCTGAAAGGGTCTTCTGTTTGGCGTGACTTTTAGTTAACACTCCTTAGCAACAAGTTCAGCTCTCGGACAGATTTCCATAAATGTATTGGAAAGACAAGCTACTTAATTTCCTTGTATCTGTATTCGTGGAACAGAGGATAGCACGTCTTTCAAATGATGAATATTTATGATGCGAATTCATCTGACAGAAAGCAATATTAAATTTTCATTGTGGTAGTTAGTTAAATAGTGACGGTCAAAGAACTGCAAAAGAAAAAAAAAAAAAATCCCCTTTTCGCCGTTGGAGGCAGCGGTTGGTTGTCTACTTCACATTTTCCTCTTAGCTCACTGCACTGTCTCTGGAAGCAAGCTCTCTATTTGGAAAGAAGGTGTGCATGCGCGCGCACACACACACACACACACACACAGCTGCTTAGGGAAAAGTGCAGCGTCAGGGTCCGTTGAGGCCAGGCTCAAATCATTCTGACAGCTACCTCCTCTCTCTCTCTCCTCTCCCCTTTCCTCCTCCCTCTCTCCCTCTCCTCTCCCCTGCATTTATCTCACCCTTCCTCACCTCTCCCGCCCCCTCACCACTGCCCAATGGACCCCATCTATCATCTTTCATCTGCTCTTGCACCTTCCTCTGTCCCACCTTCTTTTCCCTTCACCTCCCCGTGTGCATCTTACTTCATCACCTCCCCTTTCCTCATGTCCGCCCCCCTCTCTCCTTCCTCCCAGTTCCTCTCCCTCTTTCTTTCCCTTCCGTCCTTCTCATCTCCTCACCATCATCCTTCTGCAGCTTGCCAATCTTTTGTAGGCCAAATCATTATTCAACGTTGCATATGAGAAAACACAGGCAGCAGGCCAAATGCCACATTCTCCTCTCCTTTTCTCTCTGCCTTTTTTCTCTTATTTTCTCATCTCCAGCTTCTTCCTTTGTCTCTCTCTTTGCATCTGTTCTTCTCTCTTTATCATTCATAGACTTTTCCTCAGCCTATATCTGTCTTCATCCTCTTTTATCCTTCCGTCTGCATCTATCCATCACTTAAATCCCCTCTCTATATGTCTGTCTCTTATTCTCATCCTCTCCTCATTCTCCAGCCTCTCCAGTCCTCCTTTACATCATATCACACCCAAGTCAGATGCTATCTGTAATATTGATATGAGAGGAACACACACACACATGCAGACAAACACATATACACACACACACACACACACACACACACACACGTACAGTATAAGGCTCACATACACTTGCATAAACAAGAAGTGCAATGATTTTTGGGCTCTTGGATAAACTTATAAACAGTGAAAGCACCACAAGCAGACAGGCACGTAGGCTGTTTCACGGTTATGTGACTTACACAATAAGTGTGGAGTAAAGCAGTGAGTTAAGAAGTGATTTATATGACAGAGAAGCTGCAGTCAACGATAATGGTTTCACTAATGATTTAGACCTTGTCTTTGTACTGTGTATCAATCAATCATTTAACTTCATGCTGGCTAAGTCCATCTTCTCTTCTCTTCTCTTCACTTCTCTTCTCTTCTCTTCTCTTCTCTTCTCACAGTAACCCATCTTTGCACAGGACTCAAGTGTAACAACTATTTTAATATGAACCTTGTAAAACATACTCTGCCTGTACAATACTTGCATAGTGATAGGACTTGTAGAATATTTGATCAAATGCACACGTACAGACATACCTGACCGGCAGGCAAAGGTCCTGGGGACAGGACCAAAAGAAAAGGAAAAGGTAGAGTGATGTGATGTGACACTGGCCTTAGGGCAGAGGGGGAAAAAAGAGAAAGTACGGGGGAGAGATGAAGAGACTCTATGACAGAGAGAGGAACAGCATTTGGAGTGACAGTGGATGTTCAGTTACCAGCTGTGGGCATTTAGCAGCTGCCTGCATGTTTGAATTAATATCACAGTGACTCTACCAGCAGGAGAGTCATGCGTCCAGACAAGCATCCTAGCACAAAGCTGAAAGAGCATGTCATTAAATAGCTACAGAGGCAGGAGCCAAGAGAACACCTTGTGATCCAGAAGTGTGGGGCAAGACAGCTTGAGTTATATTTACCTGCTCTTGATAAATTAAAATTAAAGGCAGCAATGACTCTAGATGCCTGAATGCAAACTATGCTTTTACCCGTTTTAATTGTTACCATGACCGCATTGCCTAATTTATTGCAGGGATAGGCGTGTAGCTGCTTTTAGGGAATGTAAATCAGACAGCAGCGAGCTACATGTGATCTCTTTCAACAGCAATTTCAGCCTGCTGGTCAGCAATAAGAAATGTTAGGCTTTCCTCCACTTTGGGGGTTGATAGTTTAGTCAAGCAGGCGTCTTGTTTTTTTCCCAATTCAACAGCAGAGAAATAGCAGCAGCGATGTGGAGTCTTTTGTCCAAAATCCTGAGATATGCCCCGTGCATGAGTGCATGAACTCCAGACAGCTCAAACCTGTTGTAAGTTTTAAAAAAGCACCTCCCAACGCTTACAACATGTCCAGTATAACCAAGACCTCACACCGTTTATCAAGCATAATAGACGCTCAATAGTTCACTCAGTGAGAAGTAAATGGAGATTTCTGACACTTACTGATAACTGTGGGATTCCTGGTAGAAAGTAATGTACACCCCATGGACACTACTTTTTTTGTTTCATTGGGGTTTCGTTTCAAACTGTGTGGTGGATACATTTACACAGTCACTCTGAGTTTGGACACAGTCCTGTGGATCTCAAATGTGAAGACTTGTTAATCTACAAGTTGGCGACTTTCGGAAATCCTCTCTGTCTGACACTGTTGTGGAAAATCAAAGGAATCAGCCGGACACCAACTTCAGCAGCCTCTGGGAATTTTATTAAATACAACACAGCTTCACAAGCTCTTCAATGTTCAGTTCCAATTCAATTCCAAAGTTCTGATCAACTTCAGGGGCTTTTATACTTTAATACTGCGTCACTTACTCAATGTGTGTGTATTGGTGTGTGTATGATTATTCTGGTGAGTTGTTTGTGACATCCTGCTTTTCACTTTGTGTGTGTGTAGTACTCCAGTAACTTGCGTGCATATCTCTCTGCTACTGCAGAGTGTGTGTGTGTGTTATTTACCTCACCGTGCCAGGTATTGTTATGGATGTTCTCATGAATCTCCAGGACAGGACAGTCAGACATCCTGTGCAATGTGTGTGTTCTGTTATCAAACTTTAACATATTTTTCCTCCTACAACACACACACACACACACACACACACAGGTAATAATGATAATATTAGTGGTCTGATTTACAGACACTCCCTGTGGCCCTGAAGGTATACCTGATCAATGTCTGTTACTGTTGCATGTGTGTGTGTGTGTGTATGTGTATGTGTGTACATGTGAGTGTGTGTGTATTTGAAGGACTGACCCTGATCAATGTGTGTTAAAGCCATAATGAGGAATCGATTGGTTGTCCCGGAGACTACTGCCAGACATACGCGCACACACACACACACACACACACACACACACACACACACACACACACACACACACACACACACACACACACACAGACATAAACACACATGCACACACACTGTCCATCTGTCTGCAGTAATAGGCCTATTACTTGATAACAGTGAGGTCAGTCATCCTCCTCACTCTCTATTAATTGCTTCAGTGACAGACTGACTATGGCTGCATTTTCACAGGTATATGAATTTCATCATTTATGTAGAGGGTGAATGTGTGGGTCACACACATAAACTTGAGCTCACATTAAATTAAAGCATGCAACTTTAGTGTTGCGGGGCACCCAATGTCCACAGGTTCATGCAAACAAAACACGTTACTATGATTAACTTACTCTGAGTAGCATTGGGCATGAATGAGTCCCTGCTAACCAGTTATCTAGACTGAGGCAGGAGCTATGGTGGCTGTGGACATGGACTCTTGCTTCAACAAGTTTTGTATCAGGTGCCCAGTAATGCTTCTAATTGAATCAGAATTGAATGGTCTCCTGTATTAATGAAGTAGTGGGTTTACTACTGGGTACTGGGTTTTCTTACCTTAGATGTGGAGTTTTAGTAGTCTGTGAACATTAGGAACATAGGAATGCCTTTCAGGCTCTGTGTGGTTGCATATGAATGTGTAGTGTTTGAAAGCTTTTGTCTCCTGGGATTCATGAAAATAAGAAGTAGGAGTTGGTAAGAAACATCAGTAGCAGCTTCTGAACCAGAGCATGACATACCTTGAGGGAATCACCAGTGCCGCTGTGGACAGAGTCCAGTTTTACTTCCCTATGAACCACCTTAAAATAAACCTTAGACCTTTAGTTGAATAGCGCTGAATCATTCACATGACTGAGTGATTCAACACATACACATAAACACACACATATATATATGTTGGCATAGCTGACTGTTTCAGTTCCTCTAAAAATGTTTGTATGGGGCCACAGATGATTTCACTTCTCTTTCAGAGAAATCTGCACTGTTGCCCATAAATGTTTTTTTTTTACCTCTTCTCATGAAATGATTGACAATGTGATTTATTCTTGATAAATAATGTGTATATCTTCTCAACTTTATTGATCAAACTCTTTCAAACATATCACAGTGAAACTTAAACGACAATTAACCTTTGCAAACTGTGTATTCAGGCTTTGACAAAATTGGGGGGATTGAACAATTATTCCAACTTTATGGGCAACAGTGTACTTGAAAAGATGGCAAAGTTGAAAACAATCAAATAAAATAAAAACACAACACCAAAAAAACAGAATAAAAACGTAATAATGGAAACCTCTCTATTTGTTAGAAAAAATAATACATTTTGTATAACCATTAGCCTCAAATTCCAGTGTCCTACCAAGTTTGTATTCAGTTCAGTTTGATTTAGTTTAGTTCAAATTATGGTTAGACTGTCATCATGTTTGCCGCACAAACATAGAACAAAAAAGACAACAAAGCCCATACAAGAAATTTAAATGTGGACAAATGAACAATTAATGACATATTGAAGTTTGAATGGATTTTCATCCTCTTCGTTCAACACAGTGTCACTTTAAGTCTGGCCTGCTTTCAGCTGTGTGTCCATGTGTGTCTGTGGCGCAGACGCTCCGTCTACTGCTCAGGGCACCCCTGATGTTTGAAAGAAATGTGCAGGTGTAAGAAGACAACTCCTGACCTACAGAGAGCTAGAGAGAATGTGCGAAAGGCAATTAAGACCAAGGCAGAAGGGAGGGGTAGGAGGGAGGAGGGGTGGAAGTGCATCTGTACACAAACCTTTTCCTCGGTTCACGTCAGACAGGCTTTGGAGAGCTTTCTCGCTCGTGAAACACTCCTACCCCCAAAACACACACACACACACACACTCACGCACACACACGCGCGCACACACACACACACACAAGCACACTTGACTCTCATAATGTCACATTTTAGTCAGTTTTAAGTCCACTTCAGCAGCTCCATCTGTGTTTACAATGCATCATGAATGCTGGACCTTCTTAACAGCCGTAACCTCGCTTGTTTGTTTTTCTTCATTTCCTCCATGTAAGCAAGGAAAATAAATCCTGTACGCTGCTTGTTAACAAGAGAATTTTAGGGCAAAGTAGGGGGAGAAACTAATTCAGACGTCATGTAATTCCCTATGGCAAATCTCAGAAAATCACTGATTGGCTTCAGTGAAATATATTTGGGGGAAAGACGGGAGAGAGAGGGAGAGACAGATGATAACAGTTAGAAGCTGTGCACCTCCTACACAGAGACAGATTGGAGGAAACCTCAAACCCTTCTATAGATCCATCTGAGTGCATGGCCACAGGCTCTGTGTGTGCATCACTGTGTTAATGTGTGAGACAGAAAGCTGGTGTGTTTTCTCAGGTCTCTTGCGTACGTGTGTGTGCTGACTTAGAAGTAGCTGCATATGTCTTCCTGCTTTCTTCTGAAGGCACAGAGCTGTAGGGAGGGAGGAATGGATGGAGGGGCACCTGTCTCTGTCTGTCTGAGGGGAGGAGCTGGCAGGGTGAATGCAGTGTCGTGTTCTCTCTCTGATTGCGTCCACACTGAATTTAAAATCTTTTTTTCTCTCTGTCTCGGTGCCACTATTTTGTGAGACGGTTTTGCGATCTTAAAACAGTGACATTGGAGCAGCAGTTTCTGTTTCAGGTTTTATTTGCCATGATCAAAAGTCTGTATACTCACCCAGCAGTCACAAAAGCAAAAAACTAAATTGTGAGTTTAAAATAAAGTCAAGGTGATGGAGAGCAGATCGGGACAAGATGGATATAAGCAGCTTAGATGCAACAGAATAACTGGGCTGTCTGCCCCACTCCTCACTACACGGTAGCTGTTATTGATCCTCAACAGAAATATGACTAAGAACAGGAGATTTTACCATTTTCCTATTGCTCACCTTTAAAGGTGCAGTGTGCAAGTACTATCCTCCATTTGTCACAGCACAAAATAGTCTTCCTCCTCTTTCTTCTTCTTAGTCTTCTAACTAGTGCATTCGCACCACCAAATTCAAGCTGCCACTTCAGTATAAAAACAAAAGGACCCTCTTTGTCCGTTCTAGGCTACTGTAGATGTTGGTGTGCATGATGGGAGAACATGGAGGACCCTGTCCTTATGTAGACATAAAGGGATCATTCAAATGTAACAAAAACCCAATAAGTCTCAGGTGATTATACACTTTCTAAATCCTGCACACTGTACATTTAAGAATACAACCTGAAAATGTTAGTGTATCTATCTATCTTGCTCTCATCTTTCCTATCACTGTTGTTAATGAAGTGTAGATATTCACAAATTGTAATATCCCCTCTCTCTCTCTATCTCTCTATCCTGTGTCACACCCATGTTGGCTTTTGGCCACTGTTTATGTGCTTGACAGCACATTAGTGAAGCTAGAGAGGAAAAGGGGATGGAGAGAGAAAAGGGAAAAATCAAAGAATGATAGAAAACCAGAAAACATTGAGAAGTGAAACACTGAGAAATAATTAGGGAAACAGTGAGCCAGCAAGACAGAGAAAAAGAGATCTTGTCTGGATACGAGTTGCCTCTAAACAAAGTTGTCGTTACAGACAAGAGGAGGCGGAAACTGTCACCGGGATGAGGCGTTCTCTTGGGAAAATATGACAGGGACTGTGACATATACACACATACACACACACAGTGCAGTGACAGCTTGCATCATCACTGTGGTGTTAGTTCCACGCAAAGCAGACACTAAGCATGATGGGAGAGTGGGAGGTGTCTGACCCTCGTTATGTCAGGAGCTTGCTCACCTGTTGGAAAAGTACAGAACACACGCAGACGCAAATTGCATATGCACTGCATGCACACACACACACACACACACAGTGAATGGCAAAGACAAAAACATGCTCTTTTGTGGGTCTATACACACATTACACTGTGTATGCGCAGCAAAATTCTTATCCGTATACTTCTGATTAGCTGAATCCAGTCTGATCGCCATTGGTTTCTTTATGTCCTATCATTGCAAGAGGTGTGCATGTGTACAGTATATGTGTGCTTGTGTGTATTACTGTGCTGTATTGGGGACAAAAAGTTTCCCAGTCAAACCATTGGAATTCCAAATTTCTTATGACATGCAAGTAGTGTTTATGGGTAGAGTTAGGGTAAGTCTCCATAAAATTAATGTAAGTCAATGTAATGTCCTCCGAAGTGGAAACACAGGGCTCGTTCACTGTGTGTGTGGCCACAGTGTGTGTGTTTTTAATTCCAGGTTCAGGAATGGTAGTCCATATAACTCTGAATGCATGCTAACAAATAGTGAAAAGATTAACACCCTTTTTATATTTATGTATCTTTAATGTGTTTGAACAGCAGTAATAAAGAATGATTTGTGATCCCATGGTACTTGTCCTCATGTGTTGGGTTGCTGGTAGGCCTTCTTTTGCAGACTTGTGGTATTTTTGAAAAGTCAATTAATAGAAAAGACCAGATACTTTGGGTTCTTTTGAGGTTAAGGCTCGTTTAAATGATTACTTGAGTCACTGAAATGTAGAAAGCTCAATATTAGAGCAATTAACAGCACTGTAGTCAGAACCAATCCATATGACAGATGAAGATATGCAAATAGGGTTCAGCCATGGTTTTGCTTTACTGTGCGAAAATCCCTGATTAAAGTTGAATAAAACTTGAGGTCCTCTTTCATGGCAAGTTGCTCAAAGGAATTTCTCTCCAGGAGGCTATTTTAGAGCCAGGCAGGTGCGTCTTTGGTATCCAGACACAGAGGCAACGTTCCTGCTGTGGGTCTGGAGACAGGTTCTAACATTTGTGGTCAGAAAACATGAAAGAAATGGGAATAAAAATAGATTTCAAGTCAGAACCTTCCCCTTATGGATTGAAAGAAGCCCAAGGAAACCTTTCTGCTCATGTGTAATGTTAAGCAAACATATGTGCATGTCTAATTTTTGGTAAAGTCTGATTTTCATGCGCATATATTAAGAACAAGTTGTTAATATTCCCATTAACTTGTGTCTTGTAGTCTTGTAGTCTTTGTGCATTGAGACATTATCCGTCTATTCCTTCATTTATTACCAACAGGATTAGTAATAATTCAGCCCAGTCCCCCTATAATAGTCATCAGTGTGAGATTTTTCTGATGACGTAAAAAACAGGGGAATACTGGAGCTAAATCCACTGTAAAAAACAGAAAGTGTGATTTTTTGCCTGAGGACTGAAGGGTCAGGCCTCAGGCCACGTTACAACCATTATTGAATGAGACTTCGGCAAAATGTAAACTAGAGTCATTTGTTCCACATAAATCCCTTTCAGGGAACAAAGGCTGTAGGGTTCACCTACAGTTTGAAAAGCCTGACCATAACGTACGCTCTCACACTCGATTTCGACCGTAGTATAACGTATAGCATGAGACGTGTGAGGTGCATTTTCTGGTTTTATGTACAATGCAACACTTGTGTGGTTGTCATTTCTCATGAAAGAATTACACTATATTGCTTAAAACGCTTGGAATTTATTCCGTGTTTATTAACAGTGGAAATGGTTTATATTTATCATGTCTGTTCAGATTGGTCACATGTACACAGTACACATGTAACACCTCTGTTTTCTCAAGCAATCTGAAAGGCAGCACATCATTTTACATTTACACTGCCTTTGTTTGTATTATAATAGTTATAATCCATAAAATGGTGTTCTGTAGACCATGAAGCCCGTAGCAGTTTGAGTATATAATCACTCGATTACAGTGCAGTTACAGAATTTCAAAAAGGTTTCTCTTGCTATTTTGCCTCATGCAGGTGGTTCTTTTCCTCCTCCACCGTCTGTGAACTGCCAGCGTCTTCTGCTGCATTCATTTGAATTGCAATGACAACCATGCTTCTGCTGATAGTAACTGCTTTCAGAAGTCCCTCTAGCCACCGAGAGATGCAAATAGTTTGCTCATTGCTTCAGTTTCATAGCCAAATCCATTGCAATGCCTGCCAATTGAATAAAACCAATAAAAAAAAGAGTAACAGCATCAGAGTCAAAGCAGCTTGGAAGAATTCATCAATTTCCTCTTCCTCAAATTAAAGTCTCCTCTTCCCTCCTCCACAGAACACCTCATCTGTACATTAGTTAAATGTCTGTACCTCAAGCGTTTACAGACATAAGATGCAAATCTCAGGGCTGTGTTAAAAATCAGGGTAGAAATTGAGTTGAATATAATGAATCACTGTATATATGTATATAGTAGAGGAGATATTTCATAACATTTATTTGTCTTCTGCAGGTATGACTACGTAGAGATCCATGATGGAAACTCAGAGTCGGCTGACCTACTGGGGAAGCACTGCAGCAACATCGCCCCTGCACCGATCATATCATCAGGACCCTCACTCCACATAAAGTTCGTATCGGACTACGCCCACCAGGGGGCGGGCTTCTCTCTGCGCTACGAAATCTTCAAAACCGGTAAATGGATGCTACTGTTGCTTTGTATGTTCTTGCACTTAGTCCAAAACATTATTTATGATACAAGTTGACGGACACGGTGATAGTAACAGGCATAGTTTAAAATGGGGAGATCCCATGTTCTCCAGGTTGTTCCGATATGTGACTCTGTTGTATGGCTTTGAAAAGTTTTCCTCTTTTGATGAAGTGATATTCTTCCAAAGTTCCCAAAACCCATAAGAGGGACATTATCTCTGTAAATGAACCCTCACAAAAAAGGTCAAAAAATTGACCTGGACTTCAGAAGGATTGCACCTTTACAAATAGGCTATTAGCAACTGTATTACAAGCTACTCATAGAGGACTCAACATGCTTCATTAGGTGACCAAGCCTCGTTTATCTCCCCGGTGTCATGGGAGACTGAGAGAAACAGACGAGAGACACAGCAGAGGACCCTTGAGAGCCCCTTAGACTGTCCAGGCGAAACATCGCTCCCCTTCATGGCACTTTGTGTGTGTGTGTGTGTGTCTTTGTGTATATATATATATGTGTGTGTGTGTGTGTGTGTGTGTGTGTGTGCCTGACATGGCTCCCCTTCACGCTGCCATGGGTCAGCCAAAGCGAGACCAATTGAGATCAAGGGCGAGTAAGACAGAGGGGCGCATAGTGTCAGCCCCACAGCCATCTTGTCCCGTTCCCCCTGAAAGCATTCCCCACATGCCTGCTTAATTGAGTCCTGAGCCATGTTCCCTTGAGACACCCGCACACACGCACACACACACGCACACACACACACACACAGAAGAAACCTCAACAGGCTGGTGCCAGCAAGTGAGAAACACCGACAACCACACATGTTGTGTTAGTAACCTCAGCCCTCTGTGTGTGTGTGTGTGTGTGTGTGTCTTTTGCGCTTGACACAGTCCACCTGGGCTGTGGACATTAAAACAACAAGGGTGTCAGTGTTCACACCCCAGCACCCCAGGGAGAGCACTACAGATAGAGAGAGAGAGATTTGTGAATCAATGAATTGATTTTGGATTTGTGACAATCTAAAGCCTGCAAAACATAAAACATTGAACACGATTACAGTAGTTTCATGGGAAGCATTCAGATGAAGAGCACTGTTTTCTTTTCATAGAGCTCTGTCCTCACAGTTGTCATCACAGGAAAACTACTTAGTGAGAAGTATTTCATTCTGAATGTTCAGTTCACACAATTTCAGTTCATTACATTAAAAATAAACATTTTGTTATGTTAAATGTTTTTAGGAAATAAGCAAAGCACTATTTCTCTTTTTCAGTTTTCAGCTGGTTTTGAAAAGGTTTCATAAATCAAAGGCTGTCACAGTTTTCTCTACCTAAAGGAGACCATGTGGCCCTTCAACTTCCCCAATCTAATAAATCATAAATCATTATCATACCTTTAGTGGCAGGATGACATCATTTGTGACATAGATATAATAAAAATAAAACAAAACAAAACAAACAATCAAATATGTTTTTAGGCTTTAAGGGCTTTGGCCAAGTCCTCTCTCTTCTCAGTCCTACCACCTGCTTGAATGTAAACCAATGTTGTCTCGGGGGGCCATTGGCTGAAACAAATCATTCTGTCGTTTTGTCCTGTTTGACAGTCTCTGTTTAGAGGGAATCCTACCCAGATATCTATCAGCTACATACATACAAGACCTCTGTTAAGAACAGCTGCTTCGATCGATTGACTATGTAATAGCATACACAAGACTTCCTCTAGTTTGTCTGTGTCATTTTGTGTGTGTGTGTGTGTGTGTGTGTTTGTGTGTTGGTGCATGTGTTTGTGTCCAGCCTTCTTTGGCAGTAATGATGCAGCCATTTGGAACATTCAAGCTGTTGCCATACTGCTAACAAGATCTTGTTATCCTGGAAGGTGCAGCAGACCGTCTGGTTGCGTGGGTGACTAGATGTGTGTCACAGTGTATATGTGTGTGTGTGTGTGTGTGTGTGTGTGTGTGTGTGTGTGTGTGTGTGTGTGTGTGTGTGTGTGCTTACGTGTGTGTTACACCTGCCCTAAAGCCTCACGGTGAACTGTCTCAATATGTATCTATCTGTGCTACCCCTGCACATTCTGCTCTGTTCAACCTAAAAGAAAGAAAAGTTTCTCCACTCGTTACCTTCGTGTGTTTCCACTGCCTCCACTTGATAGAAAATGTACTCTCACTGCCAGACACAGAAAGTATGTGGGGGAAAAACAATGATGGAGGCACTCACGGTGAAGAGGTGTTATGCACAGCTGTAGTTTTTGTAATATTTTCATTTGAAAACCCCTCTTTTGAATTCCATAATTACAACTATGATCTATTTAACTATTTATCTATCTGTCGGAAAATTTAGATTTTCTGCTCTTTCTTTCTGAATAGTGTTTGAATAATAGAATTGTATGATCACGTTGTAGGACTTAATCAACTCATCTCATTTGGCTTTTCGTCTCATTTTTCTCTTTAATATTTTCTCTTTTAATCTCTGTTACTGGAAGCTGTTGCAAGACGACCTTTGTTGGGCTGAGAGCATTTTCTGGGACAGGAAAAACCTTTGTATTGGGGCCTGTAAATCAAATTATTTTGTGAATCTTTTAGATGGAAAACAAGAAGTCCTTATAATTCTAAAGTTGTTCAGTCGTTCAATCTGTTTCACTGTCCTGTGTTGCCAGCGTTGATAATGCTTTTTCTTTTCTCCTCTCGATTCCTTCATTCTTTTGACTGAATATTTAGGGGTGGTCTCTGCCACAATCCCTTCCTGTTACTGGGGTCTGTGTTTAAGACTAATGAGAAGGTCTGTGTGTGTGTGTGTGTGTGTGTGTGTGTGTGTGTGTGTGTGTGTGTGTGTGTGTGTGTGTGCGTATGTGCGTGTGCGTGTCTGTGTTGGAAGAGATCGTCGCCCTTCTCTCTGGGTGTCCTAATTACTGGACCCCTCAAAGATTAACAGTCTAATCAGTCTGGAAACAGCACACATACATATACAGAAGCTCGCATCTACCATGGAAAACAAAGGCATGCATGTGTTCTGTTCATTTTACAGTCACATTTGCAGAACATGCTCTGTAGTACATGTGCACAGCTTGTAAATACAAGGACTTATAATGCAGTGATGCAAACGTACACATGAACACAGACTCATGCATGCATGCTAGTAACAGAAAATTAAGGGCTTGAACAAACACAAAAGATAATGATTGATAAATAACCATGCCACACTTGTTTTTGTTTACAACTCTGTTACTATGGATACTGTAGTAAAACTCCAGCCAATAGGAACACAGCCACCATAATGTGGCGACCAATCATAGTTCACTGTCTAGGTCGTGTGCCCCCAGCTGTTATTGTGACCCAGAACTCACCAGACACACACACACACACACACACACACACACACACAAGAATTCATTGATGCAGGCTGGACGGTTACTCATAAATGCAGGGCAGCTTGCATGTCTGCACGCAAATCTTAATTCCTTTCCATTCGCACGTTACTTATATTTGTCTCTTAGAAGGACATTTCATCGACTTACATTAAATCCCAGCAAACTCATTATAATCTTAGCCCTAATCACTACATGTGATTATTCTCAACCTAACCTTCCTCAAAAACAAATCTTAACCTTGATTTCCATGGTCTATCTTGCGGTGACCAGCTTTTGATCTAAATGAGAAGCGAGTCCCCATAGTGCCACTGTGTGAACAGATTTCTATGAGTAACACAAGTAGACACACACACACACGCACACACACATACACTCAGACGCCCACACACTCCTCAGGCAGTGTAATGTGGAAGCTATCGTGACAATCCTTCCAATAACTGCTGTTGTTTACATTCTACCAAACGCCTTTAGGCACTTCCTCTCTGCCCCTGCACATCAAGTCAGTTTATTACACTGCAGAACCAATCACATTGCTCGCTCCACCCTCCTCTGGCTTTCATTGAGGAAAGTGGATCCAGATCTGACCCAGTGAAGAGCGAAAGGTGCTCTGCGGTAGAGCTAATGTAACAAAGACAAGAGGTATGATTTCCTTCAGAATGCAAAAAGAAAAAGACCTGAAACCTAAACCTGAAATACAAATTCAATCATTTCGCTGGTCTGAATTGCCTTGCCTTTTTGAAACATCTCCACTCAAATAGTGGCTTTCCTTATTTGCTGTTTGTAGTACTGAAGACTTGTTTTTCACTCTGCCACCATTTTGAATGGGAATAATGTGACAGGTGAATGGAGACATTTTTAACATTGGTTTCTTTGTAAGTGTATACAGAAGTGTTTTGAGTTATCGGCAAACTAAAAGAGTTCCAACATGCCTCAATTTTATCAACATGTCACACTCAAAAATAAATCAAAATATTTTCCCGAATTACACCATCAAAGTAATGCTGGGTTGGCACTTGTAGCGAATTGCATTGGGATATCTAAAGGGATGATTGTCTTGCGACAGTCTGATTTCATATGGCAGCAGTAATTTCCTGAACAGGGACTTTGGAGGCAAATGGCTGCTGTGACTCAGTGACAGAGACTGAAATGTAATGTCAGAGGAGTTTCAGCCTCCAACTTAAATGACACTGAGGTAGAATCTAACCGTACATATGGGAAACCCAAGCTGTGGTTTTGTAGGAGCTGTGTGTGGGCCTGCGGTGTGTGTGTCTGTCAGTGTGTGTGTGATAAGTCTCCTCTGCATGTGTACTGTGTGTGTCTGTGTGTGTGTGTGTGTGTCTGTGTGTGTCAGGAAGGAATAATTGTGGGTTCAATCCAAGTAATAGCCCATTGGCAAGAATGTACATGTCTGAATGCCAACTTACCAATTACACACATAAACACGCACACACAGACGCACACGCACACACAGACACACACACACACACACACACACACACACACACATTAATATAGGAAATATACAGTACGTTCGCGACTTAGATGAATGAAAGTGTTTGCATGCCAGCTTGCCATACAAGCACACACACACACACACACACTGACAGACCGTGTCTTGTCTCCCAGAGATCAGTGAGCCATACGCACAAGCGCCAAATCTACCCAGCAACACACACAGACACACACACACACTTCCTATAACCTTACCCCTTAGTGAAAATGTGTTTCTTTCACACTTATCCAATTCAAACAGATGGGAAGTGAGGAGAAAAGAATAGGAAATGAGACAGTGGGAGGGGATGGAAGAGAGTGATGGAGCTGCGGAAGATGAAAAGATGCATGGGAAGCTGGTGAAGAAAGAACAGCAGGATAGAAGAGAATAAAAAAGATCAGAAGAGAAAAGGAAGGAAAAGGAAAGGAGTTAAATGGGACAAAGAGAAGTCATAGGGAACCGTTGTAGATAGATTTAGTACAGAGAGCATTAAAAGCTTTTTTTCCAAGTGTACTTGATAAAAAGAAGCAAAGACAAGGTGGAGACAGGCGTTACACTGAGATGTGAAGAGGAGACTGACTGGAGAAAGACAGGAGGAAGGAGGGTACGGATGTTTTTGAAATGTTCATGAACATGAAGTAATGAGAGGGGAATTAAATTGCTGCCGGCAACGGAACTGGTCAGGCGTTCACTCCACACACACACACACTCATACACATACAAGCTCATAGTCACGCAGACCCGTGCTATCCAGCGACTGACTCTGCAGGGGGGCCAGACGCAAGGGGAACCCCGCGAGAGACAGTGTGTGTCAGTGGTGTGTGTGTGTGTGTGTGTGTTTGCTTACAGGGGGTTTGCTTGCTGAGGTCACTGCATGAGGGAGAGGGTCACAATAACAAGCAAATTAGACTGGAAAGTGGGACAAAAAAAAAACAGACAAAAAGGGATATATCAAGAAAAACAGAAAATTCCAGAATAAATGTAAAGGAGGGTGGAGACAGAAAAAACAGCATCAGTATTCCTGGTCACACCCTCAACAGTTTCTTTACTTATGAATGTCACAGACTATAGAAATAAACATCCTGGCTGCTTCTTTACACATCCTAGTGTAACAATCTAGTTTCCATGGTGATCTCCAGTGAAACTAGCCATTTTAGTTGTGGACCAATATCATTACTGACTGCTTTGCTGTTGTGAGTGTAACTACTAAGCTGCCAATGTAGACAGCTGTATTGATTAAAATGAATGCGATTCTGTTCTGTCAGATACACAAGAATGGGGCTGAAACATGTCAGATGGAGACAGGTCATTGCAAGCAGACATAACTGTATATGGATACATGTTGAAATGCACTTTGCATGCCAGAATACACACACACACACACACACACACACACACACACACACACACACACACACACACACACTCTATGCTCTTACTCACTTTCTCTTCATTTACTCGTGCAAGCACGAAAGCACAATAGCGGACACCCAAACAGACTGAAGAGAAATGGGTTACCATAAGAGGCTTAGACAGCGTGTGTGTGTGTGTGTGTGTGTGTGTGTCTGTCTGTCTGGGTGTTTGGTCATACATGGCTGGGTGGGCTGGAATAATGGTCCAGTTGGTGTGACCACATCCACCCCATAATGTGTGTGTGTGTGTGCGTGCGTGTGAGTATTAATAGAGAGGGTATTGCAGTCATTCAGAAATGCAGAGCCCCAGATTACCAAGATCACTGTGTGCATTTGTGTGTGTGCACATATGATGATATCTAAAGCCTGTTGTAACAGCTAAACCACCCAACCATATCAACAGATACTACTGTCTATCTGTCTTTCTTATTCCAATTTGTCTGTACCTCTCACACAGCTTTTTCACTTATATATCTTACATGTTTGTCTCTGTTACCACCTCTCTCATATGTCAGTTTTATGTCACACTGGTTTTCCCTCTTCTTAACTGTCTGTCTTTATTTGTTTACCCATGTCTCACTTGAGCTCCTTGATAGCTTTAATACTCAAAGGGAAACGTCTGTTTTGGGGTAGAAGTTGCCCCTATTCCCAGGGAGCTGCATTTTAGTCACACGACCAGATGCATTTTTCTGCGATGGACACCAAAACATTGGTTTTTCTTTCACTCAGTCTTCCATAGTCTTCCATAGCTCTCTCACTTACCTACCATGCTGTATGTTTGTCTTTATAGATGGCACAGCGTATAAAACGAGCTTTATGTTTTTGAGTCCGGCACATCTTGATCTCTTCATGAAATTACATTGTCTCAGGTTAGGTGTCTACCCACATTAGTCACAAAACACACACACATAAAACTACAGTTACTTATCACGCAAACTGTGTATATTTAGCTGGATATTTTTCCTCTTCATTTTTTTCGACAATCACATTAACTGCATTCAGTTGGCTTCCTAACTCTCCTATAAAAGCAGCACGTCAGAGTATCTGCCCAGAATAATATCATTTGTTTATTTGCTTGCTTGTTTGTAGAGGGACAAGTGTGCAGCATAAACCGATACCACACACCACAACATTTATAGCCTAAGCTAATTTGCAATGCAGGTCCCAAGAATTGCCCTTAAAATACAAAAAACTCAACAACAAACACAAAACAGAGAGTGCAAAACAGAAACTTAACAATAAATCCACACATGAGAAACACAAAACTCAACAAAGGAATACAGACAGAACAATACAGGACTCAATTTTAATACAATAAGACACCAACAAACAAGAAGAACAAGAAGCAAAAGATCATTCATGACTACATGGCTGTTCCATCTATAAAAACTGTGTTTGAAGTATAATCACGGTCTATGGTGTCTTTTTCTAAATAAATTATGTGCTATTTTTGTAGCCATTTTATAGACACAGTGACACAAACTGCTAGAAGTAAATGTTTTCTATGTGATGTATGTATCTTGATGCGTCTGTGTGTCTCCTTCACAGGTTCAGACTGTTCCCGTAACTTCACCAGTCCCACAGGTCTCATCGAGTCCCCGGGCTTCCCAGACAAATACCCTCACAACCTGGAGTGTTCCTTTATCATCATTGTACCCCCCAGCATGGATGTGACCATCGCCTTCCTCACCTTTGACCTGGAGAACGACCCCCTGCCAGGCGGGGAGGGGGACTGCAAGTACGACTGGCTGGAGGTGTGGGACGGGCTCCCAGGAGGTGAGACTCAGATCAGATGTATTGCTTTTGGATCATGATGACCATCTGAAAATGACAATGATGTTGTTGGAGACAATTCTGACGATGTTGATGATGATGGATGGTACTAAACAAGAATTGAGCCATTTAATGAGTCAATACGTACTCTGCCCTGGTGTGTACTCTGCCCTGCCTACACCACTATTGACTGAGGTGGAGTAGCAACTATTTTCGCTGCTATGCGTTGGTAGATGAAAGCTAAGCTTACAGGCAGGATGTTGGCACCTATTGTGGAGAAACAACATAACTTTTCAAGGGGAAAATAAAATAGGAGTTGCTGAGGGGAGGGAAAAAAAGAGGGGAGGTGAGAGGAGGAATGGTAGAGGGCTAGGATATTTCTGGTGAAGAACTGGAAGAGTTTAGAAGAACAAATCTAAAGCACATAGACCTTGGATCTAGTTTCAAGAGATGGAGGAGGTAGAGAGAAAAAGGAGGGCAGTGGAAGGGCAGTGAAAAGTCCTCCACTGCCGGGAAGATTGGAACAAAGGAAGGAGATGGTGAGATGAATAAATCTCTGGTGGGCCCTCAAGAAGAAGACTTGGAGAAAGGAGAAACAGTGGAAAACTCATCACAGCCAGTTGGTTCTCGATGGCAAACAATAATGCCATTTATTGTTTTACAAACTGAGCAGTTTTACTGGAGACATGTTCAATTGATTAGTTCCTAAAATCTTACGAAGCACTTAGAAATCACCCAGCAGAGGATGAACAGTTTCAAAGTGAGAGCAAACAATGGTGCTTTTCTGCTTATGAATAACTTTACTGTAAATATGAATTCAGCCCGAGGAGGAATGAAGAGTCAGAGAGATGGCAAAAAGAGGGCAGTTAAGAGGATGTAAAAAAAAAGCCACCACATCTTTACTTATATGGAGAAGTAGGGGGAGGTTAAACAAAGTTGAAAGTAGAAAATGAAGATGAAGAGAAAGGCAAAAAAAAAAGACAGAGGTGGAAGAAAAAGAGAGGATGAAAGGCTCCTCTCCATCCGAGTAATGCAGAGAGACTACAAGAAGGATAGCAGGATAAAAGGAGAGGAAGGAAAGTGAAATGAAGTGGGAGGAGGTTGAAAGGGAAGGAAATATACAGCATGAGAATCAGGAGTGAAGGACTTAGTTTCACCCTTTGCAGGAGAGTCGAGTCCTAAGAAGGAAGAGAGGGCAAGAAAAAAGACAATGAGGGAAATAGGATGGCTACGTGTGTTTCTTATAAGTTTAGAAGATGTTGCAAGAAGGCAGGAGAGGAAAAATGTATTCAAAGAAAAGGGAGAAGAGGATCAGATGATCAGATGATCAGACAGCCAAAGAACTAAGTTCTAACTTAATTAGAGTGAGAGTGTGAAATCAGTTAAGCAACATAGAAAAGAAACTACAGTATGAAGTGTTTGTGGTTGCTTTATATTTATGTGTGTTTATGAATCTGCTTCTGTTTTGAGAAAGCGGCAACTCAACTGCTCGCTCTCCCAAAAGAGAGGTCCCTTATGCTCATACCACATTATGAAGCTATTAAAGGGGGCAATGACATTGGTACCACAGTGTGTCTGTGTGTCGCCACATATGTGCTTACAGGGGTCAGGCAAGGGACAAACATGCACTCTGTTAACTTTATACACTGCTAAAATTGTATTCATGATCACAGAGGGAGAAAGAGATATTAAATATTAAATAAAAAAAAAATCACATTTGTTTGACGAAAGCTGTACGCAAAGACTGGTCATTTATTTATAGAGAAAAGATCTTTGTGGATTTGAGATTATCTTCTCCTCTCTTTTCTTTTTTCTTTTTCCTCGCCACCATCAAGAAAAGAGTTATCACTGTAATTTGCTCAAGAGCCCTATTTCAAATATCCACCCATTCCAAAAGGGAAGAAAAAAATCAATAACACTGATCGATTGGAGGCTATTTTCTCGTCTTCCTCCTCCTCCTCCTCCTCCTCCTCCTCCACAAGGCTCCTCGTGTGTGTATCTGTACAGTAAGTGTGAGAGAGGAGTCAGGGAGTAGCTGGATGAATCTACTATCTGTGCTCCCCACACACACACACACACACACACACACACACCCTAGGGCTCCAAATCACACTCATCTGTTGATGTTGACGTGTACTAGTTGTGGTATCAGAGAAGAAGACAGTAGAGGAATCATTTAGATCCTTGGATTTACACACACACACACACACACACACACACACACGTAGCACAAATCATGTCAAATCCACAGACAGAGTAACTGAAGACAGGAGAGAAGTGAGGTGGACAGGAGGGTGTAGTGATGAAGCAGGGGAGAGATAATGGAAGCTATTAGATAAATGGTTTAATAATATGAACTCCTATTTAAATGTGCTTGCACAAAAATCATTTGGATGGGTAGGAGTGGTGGCATTGGTATTGGTCGTGGTATCGTAATTTTTTCACAACAGTACCCACAGTTAGAGCATTGTGTCACAGGTCAAACAAGTAATGTTTGAGCTGTTGGCATGGTTAACCCTGTACTACAGACTGACGGCTAACCCTGTACTACAGATTGACGGATAACCCTGAACTCCCTCTTCTCTAGTGGGCCCTCTGATTGGTCGATACTGTGGGACCAGGGTGCCTCCTGAGATCCAATCATCTACTGGGATTCTCTCTCTGTCCTTCCACACTGACATGGCTGTGGCCAAAGATGGCTTCTCCGCTCGATACAACATGACACACAAGGAAGTCAGTGAGAGTAAGTTTAAGCCAATTCTTTGTTATTCTATTATAACAAACTGTAAAATAGCTGCAGAACTGGTCAAAATCTTTTCCCTTTCTCCTCTCATCCTTTTGTAGCCTTCCACTGCAGTAATGCGTTTGGTTTGGAGTCAGGGAAGATCACAGATGACCAGATCACTGCCTCGTCAAGTTTCTACGATGAACACTGGCTGCCTCGCCAGGCCCGACTCAATTACAATGACAACGCATGGACGCCCAACGAAGACAGCAACAGGGAGTACATACAGGTACGAGTGTGTCCTCAGCTGGAGTGTAGAAACTTGGAGCTGTGGTGCAAACAACGTAGGATTCAAGGGTTCATCAAACTTTCTTTTGCCACATCACAGCTTTATATACTCATTAATTAATGACACTTACAACTGCTCAAATGTTCTATGGCCACACAAGTAGTGGGACCGGTACACTGAAGGATGAACAGACGTACATGTAAGTCATTTAGCATGAGCTGAACTCCTGAACACCTACTGCTCAAAAGTTGAGGTTCACCAACCACATCACTCAGAAATTACATTTACATGCAAATATGTTGTGAAGGAAACGCAATGCTGACCAGATTTCATTTTCAAGTGCAACATCGAAATCTTATTTTTATTAAAGTTTTGAGTTTTTTCTCACAAATCCGAGATCCTAATCCTGAAATACAGAATCTTATTCATGTTTACTCTGCCTGAACTAAAAACAGATTGCATTCTTATTTTAATGGCATCTTTTTTCTTTGTGTTGACATGTCACACATAATAACTCCACCACAGCTATATTTGTATCAGTGTATGTGTGTGTGTGTGGGAGAGAGAGAGTATGTGAGAGAGAGAGAGCGAGTGGGAGGTGTAGTGATATCAAGGTTTAGCAGCTAGATGCCAGGGTAAGGCATTGTTTCCTGTGCTCTGTCACTGTGACAACTTTGTGCCATCCCTGTGCCTGAGCCTGAGTTATGAGGCTGTCTGGGTGAGAGGGGAAAGGAGGGAGTGTGAGGTTCACTTACCCCTCAGACAGAAGTGAACTCAAACAAAGCTAGCAAAGCACCCATCGGTGAGAAGCCTTTTGTGAACAACAGATTATCTTGTTGGGTGTCACCTGTCTGCAGCCTTGCAAAGAATGCCCACAGGTAGATAGCAGATAGAGCTGCTTGATTCTCAGTTTTCCTGGCTAAGATCTCGCCGTCACACCACAAAAAACGTAACATTTAGTCTCGCTTTGCGCAGAAAGCACATTACACACTCTTCAAAGCCTGTGATTAGATAGCCCAAGATGTGCTGAAAAGGTTTGTTCCGTTATCAGTCGAGTAGCCAGTGAGGGATCAGTGTTTTTGCTCAAAGAGACAAGAACCAGACAAACACTTCATCTATTAATCTTTCGGAACGACACCAGCACAGATAACCACCGACAGATGTGTAATAGAAGTACTTCTGATTGTCAAAGCTCGACTGTGGGCCAAACTCCGAGCCAGCAAACACAGGAAGGGACTGTGGCCAAGAGGCACCGTGACGCCAAGGTCCTGTCAGTCTCACTCTTCCTTCCTGTCTCACCTGAACTGTAGCTGTCAACTCGTTCACTCCGGCTCACTCTCAAAATTACCTGACATTAAAGAACATGAATCATTTGAGAGTCTTTGTTTTATGATGATGACATACAGATCGCCCCATAATCTACCCACCCATGGAAATAGCCCTGGTTTGGTTGTTATTGTGTGTGGCACATCAGATCTTTGGATAAAAGTGGCTTGACTGTGGACTGGAAATGAAACTTCTGCTTCCCTCACGTTGTCTCTCTCTGGTCGCTGGTGTTGTGGTCAGGTCGCCGCGTTCCACAGAGGCTCTCAGCTGTTCCCCTACGTTAACACCTACCAGAGAGCAAGGCCCCCGCATGTGTGTGTGTCCTTGTGTGTACATATCCACACGTGTCTGTGTGTACGTGTGTGTGTGCGTGTGCAACCTCCAGTATTGACAAGCAGCTGTCATAAATGCCAACATGCCTCTCCTACTTGCATCTCGCACCCCAAGGTCTCTTATAACTGAGTGTGTACATGGGTGTTCATGTGTGTGTGTGTGTGTGTGTGTGTGAGTGTGTGTTTGTTGATATGTGTGCCCATGCAGCTCAGGTATGTGTGTGTTGCTGTGTTGGCTCAGGAGCCACGTCTAAATCTCCTCTCTATGGCACTTTGTCTTATGTAGATTATGGGTTTGTTCTATTCTATTCTATTCTACTCTGGTCTGGTATAGTGAGGTGTGGTGCAGATTGATGATGTGAGCTCTGGTGGCTACGTTATTCTAACAGCTTTGTGATTGATGAGAGGCCTTCTCTGGGAAGACTCACTTAGCATCTCTCTCTCTCTCTCTCTCTCTCTTATTCCCTTTCTTCTCATCTGTTCCTCCGGTCGGTTCTGGACTATTGATTAGTTGTCTTGGTGGATCTCTGTCTGGCCCTAAGCATGCAGGCGTGCGCGCGCGTGTGTGTGTGTGTCCATGTGTCCGTGTGTGTCCGTGTGTGTGTGTGGGTTGGAAGCAATCTAAAACACCTGTCTCTCTGACAGATAACAAACGCAGCATTTTACCTCCCCTGGTGTTTTGTACTATACCCCAGTGGGACACACAGCACACACTCTCTCACACAAACACAACAAGTTCTGATTAATCTACAGGTTTCAACAGGTCCACTGGAGGAGAATAAATGTTATAACCTACAGTGGAACCTTTCTCATCTTCTGCTCTTAAATTTATTTGTCTGCAGCCTCTTTTAATCTGCATTCCCCTCTCTCTTCCATATAAAACCTAACTTTGTAATGTAGAGGCATGGATCTCCAATCACTGTCCAGACATAGAGAACTAATGTGCTTAAAAATGTGAGATAACCACATTAAGCAGCTGCAGTAATCCAACGAAATCATGTTAAAACCCAGATGAAACTTATTAACACTTATTAATGAACCACTTTAGCTTTTCAGTGCTATAGAGCTAATTATTATTCAAATTATTTTACAAATAATTGCAAAAAGTTACATAAAATGAACACTTTGTCTTGATATGTTAATATATCTAACCTTAGTTTTCTTTTCAAACCTGCAGTCCTCAACATTTGGACCTTTTAAGCACAGCAGCTCTTGTTTGGATTGTGCTCCTCCTTTCCAGCATTAAAATATATTCCCAAAACATCCTAATCCCTTGTTTCTTTATGTCCCTTACAAATTGAGAGACTCTATGAAAATGTGTTACTCTCTATTGTGATTCAGAGAGCTCCATTGTTCTGCTTAATCTGCTCATTTCGGGCACCGTGGAGCAAAACAAATGTGTATCTACTTGAGGGACCTTGAAATGAAGGAGATTGAAGCTCACGGTGGTGTCCACGTATAATGCAACACAGCTAGCAGCATGCCAGACACGTAGCGTAGCATCCACAATCAGGATGGGGAGGTGATTATGGCTATTGTATGGGAGGAAATTAAAATGAGCCCCGGGTCATTACAATCGATCTGCTGTGAGAGAGACACAGAGAGGAGAGAGAGAAGGAGATGAGAGGGGAGAGGAAAGGAGGGTGGTGAAGGTGAGGGATGGATGCTGATAAGTTCAGGTGTACATTTATGTTTCTTTAATCAGTTTAATGTTTTAGGAGCTTCAGCATGAGGGCATTTTGTCTGCTGTATGACTTTTTGGCAACGATTGGAGAGGATTTGGTTTAGACGAGGGAAGGTTAGGGAATTAAGTTGGGATTTTTTCCAGTTTTACCATTTTATTAACAGTTTTGGTTGCTTGATTTAGTTTTTTCCATCAGTACTGCTACCACGGGGTTATTTCTTTCCGGGTTTTTACACACCAGACGCTCTTCCAGAGACCAGCTGATCGACCAGCTGATCGACCAGTTCTCGCATTCTTTAATGTTTTGTTAAAGATGTTTTTAATCTTTATTAAAATGTCCTATCTCTTCCAACAGGTGGACCTCCATACTTTGAAGGTGCTTACAGGTATCGCCACCCAGGGCGCCATTTCAAAGGAAACTCAAAAGTCTTACCATGTCACCACCTTCAAGCTGGAGGTCAGCACCAATGGGGAGGACTGGATGGTCTACAGACATGGCAAGAATCATAAGGTAGGCACAGACTCATGCACAGACGCATACACAGCATATGCACAAACGCACATATTCCTGGACTGCAAAGTAGTCAGGGCGACTAAAGAAAGTCTGGGCGCTCTTAGGTGACACGCATGCCTCGACATGCACACACATGGAGAGAGCAATAATATGAGATGGAATGTATGCAGCAAGACTTGACCACAAGCCCCAAATTCGACCGACGTCTGCAATTACAGCCGTTCAGTTGGCTTCGTTAAAGGTTTTACAACCAAGCCAGACTCGGTGCACGTCTCCAAGCTCCAAGTGATACCTTACATCACTGAATGCAGCTATACTTACACAGCACAGTCTGCTGTTCACATCCCATCTGGTTTCTGTTACTTACTGGTCAGAGTTCTGCCTAATGTCGACCTGGTTGGACCGGTTTCCAAGCTGTTTCTCTCTGAGGTGTTAAAGCATGATGAATTATCAGTGAGCGCGCTGCAGTCGGGGAATGCCTGGTAGAAATGGAGCAAGCTGTGCGGAGGGTCTTTAAAATGGTTGCAAATGCAATTAAAGCAAAGGAGCGTTCCAGTGGTTGTGGCTGTTTTTTCCATCACAGCTGGTCTCCCCCTGCTGTAGTGGCCACATGTGTTTGTCCTGCGGTCTATCGCCACATCTAGCTTTGTGCTACAAACCCTTATTCCTTCATGAACACTAATACATGCACACGCTCTCACGGATACATACGTACAAATGCTGCTTCTGCTGTGAGAGGGAAACGGGAGATGCAGTCTAACCATCTGGGGTTGCTCTGTGGACTGCAGATCCCATAAGGCTTATAGCTCCCAGAGAAGTGATTGATGGTTAAAACACAGGCGGTTTTGGAGGAAATAAATAAATAAATTGACGGATGATAGAGGAAGGAGGACAGGGAAGTGAATGTAAAGCAGGAATCAGGTTTGTAGCTACTATGCTTTGTGGATGGTTAAGTTAAATAGGAAAATGTCAATCAATCAGTTCACCATTCAGTCAGCTGTTCAGTCAAATATTCTGTTGACACCATTTTATGAAACAATAAATATCCAATATGCAAAACGGATTAATGTAGCTGTTTTGGGGTTGGTTGTTGGTGTCACCACCCATAATCCCCCTTGATTCCCCCATAACCCTGGAAAGCTGCTTCAGAGCTGGATGCCCAGGGAGACACTGAGGGGTGTGTGTACTTGTGCATATCAATGTGTGTATGTGTAGGTTTTCTGGAGGAGGAGGAGTTTAGGATTAACCAGCAGCAGCTTCTGGTAAAGAAACACCCCCCCGTGTCATCCAAATACACTCGCACACACTCATGCGCACGCTCATGCAGAACCTCAAACCCTCTGGTAAGGGTCTTTTGAGCCAATCCGCCCCCCTGGCGAGTCAGTCTGCGCAGTAATCTGATGGTTCAGCTCAGGCTCGTCAGTCATTCGACCCACTGCTGGTTGTCACCATGAAAGAGGAAACAGAAAGCAGAAAGTGCTAAAAAAAAAAAGATGAAGAGAGTGACGGCCGTTTATCTGATGATGGAATGATGTCTGTCCTTCTTGGCTGATACACCTCAGTCGGCCAGTCAGCATTGGCCTCGCTGTCCCTACAGCCTCGGTCACCTTTTGGGGTGTAAGTGAGAGTGAGAGTGTGTGTTTTATGTTAGAAAGATGTTTCAACAAATCAACAGTGATGGCCAAGAGGATCTTTTGGCAGAATGTTTTATAATTTGCGTGTAATATGCTTTGTCTGCTCTCCCAGGATGAGTCAAGGAGATTGTTTTTATAATACAAAACAGATCATACTAGCATCCGTTGTAAGGATGTAATGTTTTCTTCTTATTCAGGACTTTCACAACAGACTTATGAATTAATTGCTTTACTTTGAGACGAGAAGTAGCCTTTCTAGAAATACAAGGGATGCACAGAAGTGCCCCAACGGCGTTCTGTTTAACTCGTTAAACCTGCGCTGAACTGTCCATTTGTTAATCCATCTCTCGCTTGACATTTTCATTCGTTCACCCCTTCACTGGGTCTCTCAAAATCTCTTCATCCATCAAACACTCCCTCCTGGTCTGCACACTTAGTCACTTCACATCTTCATTCACCTTATCCTTCCACTCCTGCGCTCGTTCCCATCTTTCCTCTTTTGTCTCCCTCGACACTCCATCATTCACTCTCTCTCTCTCTCTCTCCCCTTACGTTTCTGAGAAAGTCATCATGATTTCGACAGGCAAGTTTATGCTGCTCGAACAAATGACTTTTTGTGCTTGGCTACAGTAATGGTTTAGTGTGTGTGTGTGTGTATGTGTGTGTGTTAATCTGATGAATTATTGAATTAGTTTTTTGTGAGCAAGAGGCATTAAAGGAGGACAAAAATTAATGGGAGCCACATGGATGGAAAGAAAAGTATGAGCGTAGCACACTGTCTGCGCTCATGAGAACACACGCTGGTGCACAACACAATTATGTATCCACACACACACACACACTCACGCTTGAATGTAGACAAAAGTATATTTTCAATCTCATTTTTGTTGTATGTTGGCATTTATCTCAGATGAGTAGCTCTTGATAAAGCAGCCACTGCACACACAGATGCACGCTCTGGTTTTAAACATCTGGAAAGCGGCCCATAGGGGCGGCGCCACTGTCACACGACATCATGATGATTTGTGTGATCTGTAATGTACTTGATAATGTCATTAAAGGCCTGTCGTGAACCAGATGGGACATATGGAATACATGTTAAGTTGCAGAAACGTTTGGAGAGAAGGCAAAGAGATATTCGTACAGCATTTGTTCCTACATCGTACTGACAGGCTCACAAATGACAGATACTGACATGCACCAGAGAAAGAGGGGAAACAAGCAGAAAGATTGGCAAACTATAAGGCACGCAGGGAATACTGGGAGAACAAGATTATATTAGAAATCATTATTGCAGAACCAATATGCTGTGCTGTTTCTTTATTGGAAAAAAAGTTGTGATTTTTAGCCAATTTAATTTCAAGTTTTCTTTGTTTTCTTTTTTTATCTATAAATGTTTCTGTATTCCCCTGTTTGTGTTTTTGCTGTGCTGCAGCCGGTTTTCACATCCCCTCTTGATGATCACGTCATGTCAGATCATTGGACCGCTCATTCGAACTTGCAAAATACTGACACTATCAGTATAAATTATTCTATGATTAAGTCCACAGAATTGGCTTTGGGCCTGGTTATGGGAGGTTGCCCACATAACAAGAGAAAAGCAGTAATTTTCGGTGACCTGAGGTCTCAAGTCGAGAAATTATGTCTCTGTTTGAGTCATCATCTGGAGGAGACCTTCTACTGGTAGAGGTACATTTAAGCTCTACGTGGTACGAATGTCATTACGTAGCCCTCCTGAATTGCTGCGGCAGAGCCGTCCGCGGCCATTACAACACTGGGTCTCGGCCAAGACCAAAACCTCCTATTCCCACCTTAATCTGTGGGAGGGAAGATGGATGTAGAAAGAGGGATGGAGGAGGGAGACGTGGGTGGAATGAGAAGAAGGGAGAGGGATCGTGATGAGAGGAAAGTGCAGGAAAGTTGAAAAAATTAGCAAAGAAAGAAAGATATACAGAAAGAGAGGAAGAAAAACACAAGCAAAAGGTCAACCAGTGAAGCATTGAACTGATTGAGAGAAGAAAGACTGAGCTGTGCAGAGAGAGGAAGAGAGGTGGGAACCGAAGGGAGAAAGAAGGTTCATAGGGGAACAAGTGAGTGAAGGAAAGAGGCAGGAGGGGGGAAAGAAGTGTTCACAGGGGAACCACGGAGCAAAAGAAAGAGGGATGGACAGATGAACGGAGGCATGGAGGAGAGGAGGAATAATGAGAATAGCAGACAAGGGTGTTGACCACAAATCCCCCTGGATAGATCTGAGGTCTCGGCAACACAGCCTGGAAGGATGTCAGGAGAGGGGAAATTAAATAAAATGACGGCGAGTTCTGGGATTAGGGTGGGGCGAGCGGAGGTGAGGGAAAGGAAAGGGGGGAGGGTCAGGTCAAAGGAGAGAGGGGGAGAGAAGAGTTTGTGACAAATGAAGAAAAAAAAGCTGAGAGAAAAAGGGAGGAAAGGGACAGAGGAGGATATTATAAGGGCGCCATGTGTCGTTTGGTTTGTGAGATTTGTCGACTGTACTGTCACACTTGTGAGGACTCAGCTGTCAAAGGCAGGTTACCTCCCCGAAGTCTGTGTGTGTGTGTGTGTGTGTTTTTGTCCTGGTGTGATGAAATTAGAGGAGATGGGGGGTGTTTTACTATTTTATAACTCTATCTACACACACACACAACACACACAGCACAGACATTTGAATAATTCAGCATGTCTGTGCTGGTCCTCACTGGCTGTCTCACAGTGGACCTGCAGGCACACACACACACACAAACCCACACACCTGTTCTTTTCTTTCTCATGAGCTGAACATTTTCCCCGTCATGCTCTTATTCTACTCTGTAGTTGCATGTTGGATTTGGTTTTTCGCCTTTTGACTACAAACTAGAAGCAGCTATACGATAGGTGTCCTTCTGCCCTGCACACTATTGTTATTCAGCGGAGTAGGTGTGTGTAAATGAAGGAGAAAACAGTATTCACTCCATGTCTGTCACCTTTGACTTTCGCTGAGAGATGAAAGAACCATGTGAATCGGGAAGATTTCACTTGGAGTCGTTTCTTATAGTAGCGGTGAAAACAACATTTCTACTTGTTTGGTTTTTCCTGTGTGTGTGTGTGTGTGTGTCTGTATGTGTTTCCTCCAGGTTTGTTAATGGTCAGATGTTTCCACCTGTGTTAAGGGATGAGGCAAGATGACACCAGGAGCACTGGGGTGAACAGATACTTAACTTCACACCTCCTCTTTCTCTCTTTCTTTTTCTCTTTCTCTTTCTCTCTCTCTCTCCCTCTCTTTCTTTCTCTCTCTCAGACACAGACCATAACCTGAGCTGGGTTGCGGGTGTAGTCCATTAGCTGATTGTTGCAGAAGCCTTTTAGAAAGAGACTGTTAAGAGTGAATTTGAGAGTTTAAGACCTCAGAGATGCTGCATATCCCCTTACACCTACCAGCTGTGGGTTCTCCCTGCAGAGCCAGAACCTGGAGGGGAGGCTTCTGTTTACAATAATATATAGTAAAAAACAAGTTTGTTAATAACACTACTAAAAACACACCATAGAGTCGACAAGATAAAGTCACACAGCACTGTAAAATACGCAGAGCAACATATTAAAATTTGGACAGTGGGGTCAGTTTAGCATTGATTCAGAATATTTAAGAGACTATTTCTTGACAGTTAGCATTAAGATAATCAGCGTCTGTGGTGGAGCGCGCTGACGGTGATCATTCCTGGTATTTTCCTCATATGTTTTCAGCCTGCTGCTGAAGGGATTTCAGTTTGGTGAGAGATTTTAAACATCACTTGTAACAGCAGAGGCTGAAATAGAGTTGCAGCTCTGCTTGGTGATACTGAACAAAGCAGGTTATAGCACATATACAGTGAATACAGTATACATGCTCATATGTACATGTACATAAACACACATACATTACAAGTGTGTGTATGTGTGTGTGTGTGTGTGTGTGTGTGTGTGTCTGCACACACATTTGCTGAGGAAATGTTTCAGTGGGTACCGAGGGAAATCAGAAAGCACCCACCAGCCCCCAACTCCTTAGAGTGAGACTTCATAATTACACTTTAACACACTGACACTTCAAGACACCAGCGCGTGCACACACACACACACACACACACACACACTTGTAATTACAGTGCACTACCACAATCCCATTAAGTCTTTTGGGGCCTTTCGGCATTTTTCCATCATTTAACTTGTCACAGTTTCTGGTATTAAGGCCATTGTAAGGGCATGAGATCACTGGGTCTGACTTTGTATCGTACACCCAGTGGGTCATGGGTTCAATTCCCAGCTGGCCCAGTAGCCTGCTCCTGTTCCTGCAAGTCAGAAGCCCCTTTCATCCATATTTTGTCAACCCTGACGGGGTCCTGCTGTTTAATGGATTGGGAACAGGAGAAAAATAGTGAATTCACACAAACACACACACACACACACACACACACACACACGGACACACACACTCCTAAAACAAAGCGAACATCTATAAATGAGTACCCAAGCAAGTAATTGCAAGGCCTTTGGCTCTGTTGAATGAGGTTTACTACTCCCTGTAACAAACACACTATGTTGTGTTGTCAGTACTGATGTAACATAATAGAAAGAGTGTTAGAGTCACAGAGGGAAAACAGCCTTTGAGGTTCTCTAATGAAACAACAGGATAGATTTTTTTTTCCTTAAAGTTACAGCAGTATATCATCATGGCAGCGAGAGAGAGGGGTAGAAAGAGATGACAAAAGGAGAGACAGATAGGAGGAGAGAAAGTGAAATGATTCCTCTGATTCCTGTGGTGAGCCCAACAGTGATGGCAGTCATAGACAGACAGACAGACAGAGAGAGAGAGAGAGAGAGAGAGAGAGAGAGAGAGAGAGAGAGAGAGAGAGACATGGCACTCTGTCAGAAAGACAGAGATATAGAGTCTTGGTGTCAAGAGACAAAAAGAGTGCTTCTGGCCATGTGCGCTTGCATTCAGTTTCCTTTTTATCTGTATTTCTGTGTGTTTTCAGAGGAAATCATTGTGTGTGTGTGTGTGTGTGTGTGTATGTGTGTGTGTGTTGTGGGAGCTCGGAGGGCACTTTGTAAGGCAGTGGAAAGACAGTGTGTGTTCTGTGGTGTGTGTGAGTGAGACCTGTTGTGTCTGGAAGCAGTGTGTTTGTAAATATCATGTAGTGTGTGCGTGTGTGTGTGTGTCTGTGCATTGAGGGAGGACAGTCCATGTTTTTCTTTGCTCTCTGTGCGTGAAGGAGTAAAGATTATGTTTTCCTGTGCACGTGTGTTTCTGTGTGTGTGTGTGTGTGTGTGTGTGTGTGTGTGTGGTTAAGTCAAGAGGACGTGAGAAGAGGATGCTCTCCCACATACTTACACCCTTGATTTATTACACACAGAATGCCCTCAGACCCCGTGTGTGTGTGTGTGTGTGTGTGTTTGAAAACCTTTGCACTCACTTCTTCCTTTGTGAACAGAAACAATACATCCAGTGTGTGTGTTTACGTATGTATGCACATAGAGGAGAAGGACTGGTCTGTTTAAAACTCGTGTTAATTGATGTCCTGATTCAGGTGAACGATAAAACTGTCCAGGGTGCACCATAGATATTGTTGCTATGGATACCTGTTGTATTAGTTAAAACTCTTATTAAGACCATTAAGTTATGTGTGAGTTGTCCATGCTACAGCAAAGTATTGGGCAAATTAAAATGTTGATATCATTAAGGTGCTAGATGAAAAGTAAAGGGATTTCCATGGGGAGACCTAAATGCTTGTACTAAATTTCATAGCAATCAATCCATTGTCAAGACATTTCACTGAAAACCACAAATGTGAGCCTCATGATGGCGCTAGAAGTTGGGGAACTTTTCCTTCAGCGGATCACCAAAGCCAATTGCACAACGTCTGGGAATTCCAACCTACTTATATACACAGTCTTACATACATACATTGAAGCAAATTGACCCCGACTTTGACGATATCAGTGTGTCCTGTGATCTGTGCCAGCGCAGGCTCCTGTGTTGTCATAAAGTGTCCTTAAGAGGCCCCTGAGAATGAGCTCCTGTGTGTCGCTCACTCTGCCCTCTGCCCTTCCTGTACAGTGTAATAAGGGAAAGACAGCAGAATATTACTGCAGCCATTAATGTGGTATATTCAATTCTGTCTGTTCCTCTCTCTCTCTCTCTCTCTCTCTCTCTTTAGGTTTTCCATGCCAATGCTGACGCCACAGAGGTGGTTCTCAATCGGATCCCACAGCCGGTCCTGGCCCGCTTCGTACGAATCAGACCACAGACGTGGAGGAACGGCATTGCACTGCGTTTCGAGCTTTACGGCTGTCAGATTACGGGTAAGGAAAGATGAAGCGTCCTCTGCTGTCAAGTTTCTCAGACTTTTTCTGGCCCATGTCCTCAGGGGGCTCACTCTTGTGAAAACACGATAGTGGTCTTGCCGAATTTCATACCAGTGATATACTGGCTTTTACAGCAGGTCAGGAGGTGGGTCAAAGCAAAAATAACTCCATTAGAAAACATTTCCCGGAAAAGGACAGGGAAATGTGAAAGGGTATTTTTTTCTCTTCATTTATATAACCTAATGATAAATAATTCAATAATTTGTCCATCCATCAATCCATCTACTGCTTCTATTCATACTTTCCTCTGCTTTATCTCACCAATTTCGCTTTCTTTCACGTGCTCTACACACCCACTCTCACTTTTGCCCTTGCTCTTTCATATACATATGCTCCCTCCCTCTCTTTCTCCCACACACACACACACACACACTCACACACTCATGGACAGAAACACACTCAGTCCTAATAGAATAATACTAGAGTGTGATGTGTGGGTGATAACATCAGAGAGTAACAGGCTCTCAGCTTTCATCTGCAGCCCTGGCAAACAAACATGATTCCAACCAGCATAATCAGCTCAATACTATAAATAGATAAAACTTAATTAGACTGTCTGTGTTTGTGTGTGTCTGCGTGTCATAGAAATGGTAAGAGAGAGAGGGTTTCAATCCATATGAGTGTGTGTGTGTGTGCGTGTGTGTGTGTGTGTGTGTGTGTGTGTGGGGTTGTGCTTGTGTGTGTGTGTCCCAGCTCTACTGTATCATTATTAGGTTAGAGCCTCTCTCTGCTGCCATCGTAGTGGCCATTGAGAGGGACAGATATGCTCTTATCTAGGAGGGCTATTTCAGCACCCACACAAATCACAATCACACCAAAACAATATGATACTGCTTGTGTGTGTGCGTGTGTGTGTGTGTGTGTGTGTGTGTGTGTGTGTGTGTGTGTTAGAGAGAGAGAAAGAGAAGGGGAGAGAGAGAGAGATATAATGACAAAACAGTGACATATATCAGGTATCTTTGCCTGTGTTCCTGTCTTCCAATTTTTTTTGTCTTTTTTTAACACCTAAAATTGAGTTATATATCATGCTATACTTTTCTCAGTATACTCTCAGAGGTGAGAGCCCATTCAACACATCTTTTGGCCATTTCTATTTCCCTGTGTACTGCCCGTCTGTGCCGCCTTGTAATGTCTGCAATCCATCACGGGCCTGAAGAAAACACTGACTTTTTATGCAAAGTCTTGACAGTTTCAGTCTCGTTGGCCTTTTGCTGAGAGGGATGACAGGGTTTGTTACTTTAGAGCTTAGCGGGGAGGGAAAACACACTGCTCTGCCACAGTTTCAGTAAGATATGTCTATAACCTGCAGAAAAAAAACTTTATAACCAAACATAGCCACTAATAGCTCTGCGGTATCTTTTCTTTTTCTTTCCCTGCACAAAGACATATTGACAAACACACACCCGAGCACACTGCCAGGGGGAATGTGATAATGCCCTGCACAGGCCTATAAAGGCAGACATAAAGCAGTCAGTCAGTGACACGTCATTAACTTAAATCACACTTTTATGTCTCTCTCTCTACTTTTTTCTCACTTTCTACCTATCCCTCTTCAATGTCGCTCTGTTTTTCTGCCGTCTCATTCCACTTCTCCCTCTGTCCTTCTATTGCCTTAGCTGACAGCTTCCATTCCCACTTTTCTCTCGATGTCTCTCATTTTCTCCTCTCTATCCCTTCCCTTAAATCATCCCGGTCTCTGCCTCATTCAACCCTTCATTCCTCCATCCCTCCTTCTCTCCTTCCTTAATCTCATTTTACTTTAGCCCTGCAGCACCTATCAATCATTTATTTTTTTGCACTTTTATCATTTTTCTCACCAGGCTTTGTGTAGTGTGCGTGTTTGCAAAACCAGACGTGTGTATGTATGTGTGTGCAGCCGCATGCATGTGTATAAGCTGAGTGGAGCCTCAGTGGTATACTTTTTAAGCTTTTGTAAGACCCTGTTATCAGGAAAAGCACAGTGGGAGTGTGTGCGCGCCCATGTGTGGGCTACACATCAGAGCATGTGCGAGTGGAGTGGTGCTTCAACCTGTGTGAGAGACCTTGACTGTTCAACTTCTATGTGGTCATGCGCATCTCTATGTATATTTTGTGTGTGTGTGTGTTAGAGAGCGAGGGAGAGAGAGAGCGTTTCAAGGGCTCTCATGCTGGTGTTTGATATCTAACTCTTTCTGCTACTGTGATCCCCAGAGATGATATTCTTCATCGACTCCCGCTGCACCTCTGTCTTAAAAAACCCTGCTGTTGATATAGATAGATGCAAAAATAAGAAACATAGAATGAATAATCCAATAATAGAATTTTCTTCTGGCTAATCAGTTTTCATGTCTGTGAGAGAGGGCTTGTGGGAGCTCATCCAGCACTGCTTAGCTGCTGTTGTTTATTGTTGATCCATTATTTACCATAGTGAGGCACGGTTGCAAACGTCACAGCATTAAACATTCATCTCCATGTGGACCCAAGGAATGTCACCATCAATCACCGTCACCCTTCACTGTCAATCTGCTTTCTCTCTCTCTTTCTTTTCACTAGCATCTCTCCTTATCTCCCCCACCCCTTCCTCTCTTTACAGTCCATCTTTCTGTTTGACCTTTTATCGCCTCGTATCTCCTCGTCCTTTAACTCCTCTTCCTCACCTTTTATCCTGCATCTTCTTCTTCCCCTCATTCCTCTTTTCCTCCCTCGCATCCGCATTGTTTTTCGTCTCTTCTTTTATCCCATCATTTTCCCTTCTGCCTTCATTTTCAAATAGAAATGGTCACTTAATTTCGTTCCCCTTGTTTTTTGGTCATTATTCATGGCAAAAATTCTGATGCTCGTTAGACTAAAACGTGTTTGTCAGTATAATAATAAAAAAAAACAGTATCCCTTTGATCTGCAACATGCTTTCATTTAGTTCTTCCATTCGGGAGTTTTCTGGCTCAATTCCCCATGAAGAATCCCCCTTTGGTATCTTGGTTAAAGTTGTGCATCAACTTTGCAGCAGCAGGAAGGAAAATTAATGAAATGGGTTGATGGAAAGCGGCGGAGTGCAACACACCAGTCGATGTTTTAACAATTCATGTCACAATCACACAAGAGTTTTGCTCTATGATGAGATCAAACAGTCACACCAAATTATTCCTGACCTGAAAGTCACATTCATTCATGATGAGTTTTTGAATTGTAAGTTTAGCAATGCAGCAACCTCATTTAACCAGACTGGATTTAGAGAATAGAAAAAAATATTTTGGACTGTATCCTCACATTTAGTTAAAATCCAATAGTCTTTAATGGGTAATAATAACAGCATGTACATGCCTGTTCATTTCAAATGATTCCTATTTTTATCAACTCTGACCAGAGCAGTTTTTCCTTCTTGGCAGCTTTTAATTTCATTTCACGATTTCATTTCACAGACTTGAGATCTAAAATCCATCACAGCAAGCATTTTGTTAACTTTTTTGTCGATTTCATTTGTTATGGTGAGGTAATGCAGTTGCATGCTTAGAGTATGTATGAACCACAGCGTACCACCCACAATGCTATTTTCACAATATCATTATATAATATTATTTTGCATCATTTTATCCTGCGAGTTTGTTTTCAGGCAACAACTGATGTTTTTTGGCAGCTGATTGTTAAACATTGGATGCTGTAATGATCTTTGACACAATAAGAGAGAGCAAAGCAAGGTTTTCCAAACTCTTGTTTCAACTATATTGCTATGCAATGATAACATCATTTGAAATAAAAAGAAATGTAAATGTATCAGCATTCCCATTGTGAGCTGATTTTAATCCCAATATGACGTGAAATCACCTTTCCTTCCCGCAACTTAAGAAAGCAATGAGAAAGTTTATATCATGCAATAGAAAAGGCCCGGCAGTAACATATTCTTACTCATTCTGTGTCTGCCTCCTGTTCAGATGCGCCCTGCTCAGAGCTGCAGGGCATGCTGTCTGGGTTGTTGCCCGACTCTCAGATCTCTGCGTCGTCCATGAGAGACATCCACGGCTCCATGGGGGCAGCCAGGCTGGTGGCCAGTCGGTCAGGCTGGTTTCCCAACCCGACACAACCCATAGCTGGAGAAGAGTGGCTTCAGGTATGTCGCCGTGTCCTCATGTTTTTACCCTGCAGTATAGGTTCTACAGAACCAGAACTAAGAGAGACTGTTACTGCCTTGGAGGTAATGATGGGAGTTGATTTTATTGATACCAATCCCATCATCAATTCTACTTATTGAATCTAAGCTTGCATTACATGTTAAAGTAAATGACTTTCTTTTTACAATCTTTTTCTTAAAAGGATGTAACTTGTGAAAACTAAAATGAGGCTGTGCTTTTGAACGTTTCTTAGTCTACGGCATGACTACTTAGCGTTGCCAAGTTTGCAGCAGCACAGACAAATTGTTTTGCATTGTACAACTGTCAGAAAAACACATAATCAATAAAAGGCATTGATAGGCTTGGAGGCATACGTTTCCAATGAATGGGACAATTTGGGACAGGTTTTCAATTCTCATCCTTACAAGAAACAAAAGCTGTAGCAGAGGATGTTGCAGCTGCTGAACCTAAAGCCTGGCACCTTGTTAAAATCGGTTATGTCGACTATAGGGGAAGTCAGAGTTGCCGGCTAACAATAAATTGTTATGCTTGTCCATCTTGCAGGTGGACCTCGGGGTGCCCAAGATGGTGCGTGGCATTATTACCCAGGGTGCAAGAGGCCTGGAGGGCAGCACCAGTGCTGAGAACAGAGCATTTGTCAGGAAGTACAAACTGGCGCACAGCTTGACTGGCAAAGACTGGACTTACATCACTGACAGCAAGACTGGGTTTGCTAAGGTAAAGGAGGGGAACACACACACACACACACACACACATAATAATCTCTGTCTCTGACACATACATATGTACTCTCCTCTCTCTGATTGTCACTGTCAGTTCTCCCTCATTTGTAGTTTATTTATAGCTGTCTTTCAACGCAATCCCTCTTCGCTCTCCCCCTGTCTCCCTCTCCTTTTCTCTCTGCCCTGTCTCTCCCTTTCAGCTTTGTCATTTTCAACAACAAAACCAATTTTATTACAGTCTCAGCTCTGATAATAATTCAATTTAATCACCTCACTCCTCATTCTCCCCGCTACTGTCTTTGCCTCTCTCTAAGTCCTTTCTGTACTCTCTCTCCCTGCTTTTCTCTGTGTCTCATTCACTCATCCTCCGTTTGTCTCTCATGGGTGTTAATTAAAAATGTCTTTCCTGCATCACCACTCAACACTGCTGGCAGTCTAAAGCACTGTGAGACAGGGCACTTTAAACTCTGGTCTCCTTTCTGAGACTCTGTCTTAAAACGCTTTAATAGTACTACTGAGTGCCTGGCTTTTTCTCCTGATGCTAAAATCCTGTTCTCTCTCATCTGCCTGTCTTTTCAAATGAGCAACCTGGGAAATTCATCATACATTTTTTTTTAATTCCAGAAATGAGGAAGACAGTGGATACGATTCAATTAATGAAACCAATATTACAAGTTTCACAGCCCACATTTTGAGAGGATTTGTGCAGTCCAGTCAGTTTTCAGCTTGTAATAAACCTTGTGTTATTGCCAGAGGCTCCTGCAAGCTGCCTCAAAAAATTACTCGAAAATCAAAGGAAAAGCAGCCTCTGTTGTTATTTTTATGACACGTGTCATAGTGCACTTGGAAACAATGCTGATTAGGAGTGTTATATGACTTCGGAGAGACAGACTCACCACCGGTTGTTGTTTTTCAATGATATACGAATGGTGAAGTAGTGAAATGTCAAATTGAGCTGCGTTTGCATCGTTTAAGTCTTTCCCCATTCTTTCAGCTTCTTCATCTTCAATACTGTCTTCAGTACGGAACAATGTGTCAGCGCACCCACTCTAACAGATGTCACATATATAAAAAAAAAAACATAGAGTAAAAGCTCATCACTCATCCTTGTTTATCTTAGACATGTCTCAGACAACTTTGGCTTTAAGATACTCTAGGACAGGCAATGATACTTGTAACACAGTTTCCTTTAAATCCGCACTGGGAAGACCCAGTAGGATCTTACTTTGCTGAGCTACAGTCAAAAAAACAGCTGTCACCAGTGGAGCAGGCTACGGGACCTTTGCCATATTTTCCTGTTGAGTGCACAAAGTGAACTTAGGAATGTCAAAGTTGGCATCCTTTATACTGAAGAGGAAATGTTTTATCCTTACTTTTTCCTTTCCTCTTTAATAACTCTCTAAACACTAATAACATTACTATCAACATGCCTTCGCCTCCCTCTGCCTAGATTTTCGAGGGGAACGGCCACTACGATACTCCAGAGGTGCGGCGGTTCGATGAGATAGTGGCCCAGTATATCAGAGTCTTTCCGGAGAGGTGGTCGCCTGCTGGGATCGGCATGAGGATGGAAGTCCTCGGCTGTGACCTGCCTGGTAAGAGCACACACATGCACTTGTAAGATAACAGGAGGCGACGCATTTTCCCAAACAGAAGCATACACACACCTACACAGAGCTTGTGCGTTTGGACACACACATGCAAATGCACACAGATAAATACACAAGCACACTAATTCACAGTGCCAGACCTGTGAACACCCTGTGTTTATGGCCCATGCATTAAATACCACACAACCTTAACAAATTATCCAGCAACTGTGATCGAGCGCAGCCTTTCCCATATCATACATGTGTCATCTTAATTATTATGATACTAGTGCGTATGTGTATATCGCATGATCCATAAACATCATTACAAACAGACATTAGTGACTTAAATGTGCTGTGATGCAAATCGCGCTGTTAATCTCTTTGACATCTGTAATTAGTGTGCATTTGTATGCATGGTCGGATGTGTGTATAAGAGGATGTGTGCGGCTTTATATATATGATATATGTGTGTACTTGAATGCATGTGTGCATATATTTTCTTCTGTGCATTCTCCACAGTGGTGGAAGTTAATCATCTTGCTCTATAGGAGGTATTGCAGCATGTCTGGACAGGGATTAGCATGTCTAGGTCATGGGACTTTTACTAATAACGGCCAGCTGTGTAGTTGTACTGTATTGTATTCACAGCCTATTATGTTAATAACATGTTGCCAGTGTGTCACGAAGGATTAGGTGCTCTACATGGTCTGCTGAATTCCAGTATTCATAATCAATCCAGGATCTATTCAGTGCATTAAAAAAAATCTGCTTTGCCTTCTCAGTGTGTTCCATTTGATATGTATTTTATTTAGAGTAATGGTTTAGTGCATAGAGTGATGAATGGAGACCATTGGTCAATATGTTTATTTATTGGGCTGTAAGTACCATTTATTACAATATGTTACCTGAGCTTGTTAGCTGTGGCAAGCAAATTACTCTCAGCTGCAAAATAACTTCAATAATAAAGCAGGCCTTTGTACAAATCTCCTTACATTTAATACTTAACTTGGGCAATAATGATTTGCTCCATAAATTAGGCAGCAATATATAATCTATAGCTGATATTTTGCCATCCTGAGTCCAAATGAAGTCTGACTAATAATGCACCTAAAATCAGTAACTGTACTCTCAAGTGTTTTCTTAACCAAACCACACTTAACTGCTAATGGTCTGTTCAAAATGCTACTGTTACGGTGTTATGGACAACCTCCTCTCCTCTCCTCTCCTCTCCTCTCCTCTCCTCTCCTCTCCTCCTTTGTGTGCCATCAGATCTTACTGCTTAGGTCAAGTTTTGACATGTGAGAGATAAAGACAAAAACAGGAAATGACACGTACCTGTTCTCAGTGGACACAAAGTGGGCTGTTGGCTGCAGCTGATGGCCTGCTGCTAGAACTTTTCTGTGCATTTGTGTGTGTGTGTGTGTGTGTGCATGTGCGTCTATGAGAGAGAGCGAGAGAGAGAGAGAGAGAGAGCCAAAGGGAACAATACATCCCAGATGTGTCAGGACTAGCTATGAGGTTGGTGATGATTGGGGAGAACAGGGACATCCTCTATTGTTAACACAGGTTTTACCAGGTTACCTTGACTATATTGAAAATAAAATTAAGGCATAGTGCAGATATTGATGAAAGATGTGGGTTAAATCAAGAGTGGGATTTAACTTTGTGGTGTAAGTGTGTGCTGTGGGTACAATTGCAATAACATGGGGGATTATCTATTATGTCTATCTATTATCTAAGTCTAATAGAAAGATGAAGCACTCAGTGGAAAGACTGAGAGTCAACATGTTTCATCCATTATCAGTCAGTGTGAAATTATTATGCATTTGAAAAGAGAACAGGAATACTGTATTATATGCAATTATAGACCATTTACTTTTACATCTATGCTTCAGTTTTTTTTTCCAATTAAACTTTGTGGTTTCAACTTTGTGGTAGCTCTAATTTAACTACTCATCCAGTTTCTCCCTGGCGGAAACTTCCCTGTTTTTCATTTTGAGCTTTAGAGGACCGGTAGTAACCACAGTAAAAAATATGCTCATGCTGATATAAAAACCCTCAGGCGCAACAAAGTAACAGGAAAGCTCTGACATAAAAAACATTTGGGCTTTTTACTGGACGGTTTATCTAACTTGCACAAGGTATATATCATAAATGGCAGCAAAAGATTTCTTTCTAATGGAGACAGAGTGTCCTAATATGGCCAATCGTGCTGACTGCAACCTATGCAATTGCAGGAGCAATGCTTTATCCTGCCTATCCACATTGCTTGTTATTGCGCCTAATGACATCATGCACATCATATCTGCAGCCATCATCTCCATGATCACAGTGCGGATCAACCTCTTGGCTATTGCAGTTTCAGTGATTGTCTGCCGGTCTGGCTGTCTATGTCTGCATGCCAGATGTTTGCCTTCTGGATGTAATCCGTGCATTAGACATGATAACAGTTCATTCCCACTTTATATGAACACCAGAGCTACTGCTCCTGCTACTGTGCCATCCTAAATACCACACACTAAGATAATACTGCATCCTAGTGGCTTAGAGCAAGTTGATTTTGTTCAATTTTGCTCTGTCTGGTTTTTAATTGTCTCCACACTGAAAAACACATGATCTCACCAGTCATGCAGTCACAAACATTTTGTTAGTGCTATTAATGAAAACAATAAAGCAGAAAAGTACATCTGACCAAAGACAAACAAGACTGAGTTTCTCTTCACGCTTGTGTGTGTGTGTGTGTATGTGTGTGTGTGTGTGTGTGTGTGTGCCTGCAAGTGTTGAGTTGTAACGGGAGATAAAATATTCAACAGAGTGCATCAGTTTCAGTCCACTGAACACAGCTGTTTACACATAAGTCACAAGCACACAAAGACTCACACACTCCCAGCTCTGGCGGACCTCTACTATAAAATCAGACCTAGAGGTAAGATATAAAGTCATACAGGGAAAGGCCTCAAAGCACCTCTCCATCTTCGTTCAGATTAAATCCTCTGGGTTTGTCTTCCTTCCGCCAACTAATACTTTCCATAAATAGGCAGCGATCAAAATATTTCGAGCCCTGAATTTTCTTTTCATCAAGCCTGATATCCATGAGGTTACTCCGCATTAAAAAAGACACCCTTCCTCCCTCTAACATTTTGGATTGCAGGCGTTTCCTTTTTTCAGCATGAATTTGAGCCACAACCCCGCCTGTCTGCTCAGGATGTAATGGAGTGAATTAATGAATTTATGAATAAATAAAAGGAGACATGAGTGGTGGAAGGCCATCGCAATGTTACTGACACACTCACAAACATATACACCCACACACACACGCACACATACAGACAGAGGCCAGCCGGCAGTGGATGCAGCCGGCATCAGAAGGGCCTTTCTATTATTCAGTAGTTGGTTTCTGATCTCTGCTTCCTGTTGACATAAATAACAAACCTTGACTGGTGCAAAATGTTTGACATCATGAAACTGATTGATATAACGCAATTAACTTTCATGTTCATCAATTTAAATTACTGATCTACTGTCATCCACCATTTGCTGAAAACAGGAAGGCATGCAGGTGTATGCAGAACATTGTTTTGCTTCACAGGCTTGTTTATTCATTGTTCAAAAGTAGTCAATCGCAAACCTCATATCTGCAAAACATCAGCTTTAACAAACTCACAAACAATTTGCTTTTCCATTACTACCCCTGTATTATTTTACAGTGATATGCATTGACCCGCTTTTAGCGCTGTAAAACAATTTCCTCTCATCGGAGAGACAATCCCAGCACCCAGTTACAATGAAGAAATCTGAAAATTTCAGATACAGGGTTCTTAGGGGGCACACAGTAATGTAATTTAGCATTTCATTACTGTGCCAAACCCTCGGTGCGAAAACAGAATAGTATTGCAGGGCTCATTTTGATCATTCACGCTAGCTACAGAGGCAACATGTAATTTAGGTCTTGTAACCCCGACTATTGGATGTGAAGTGAGAGCTGCCAAGTTGCCAGTTTTGTTCATGTTTTAAATGACTGAGCTATCAGAACATCTGCTATGCTCTCATCTCTTTTATTCCACACCTAGCTGTTGGCAGGCAGGCAGGCACATATGTACATACACACACACACACACACACACACACACACACACACCACCTGTTTGGCAAAAGACAAAGGCTTGTTCTTAGTTGTGTAAATAATACATGTTTAGCTTCTCATCTCCATTGAAAACTGCACTGAAAAACACAGAGAGAAAATGGCTCTGTGTCCGGTGTCTCACAGTGGTTAATAACAGCTTTGTCTTCGATCATCTGCTCTTTGGATCGTGGATCTTCCCTCGTCACAAAACCTTAAGATAGACAGAAATTATGCTTCTTGTCTCTTCGTTCCAACAAAACCACAATGATTAGCCCAACAGGGGCGCTGCGTTTGGTAGACCACGCCGTTAATGCCTGATGTTTGTTTCAGTTGCCTTTCGCTAAACGATTTGGCGTGTGAAGTTGAACCACTTATAACAGTAAGGTTGGCCCTGTGGCAGTGTGTCATTTCGAGGGGAAGCACCTCAGCAACTACTCTCAAGGGGTCTTTGAACTGTGGCCAGAATCAGTAAAGAGATGGCTGTAAATAACAAATCCCAGTGTGAATGTAGATTTTTATGAATAAGAAGCAGTTTGTGGGTGCAACATTACAAAGGGTCCAATTTTCAGTTAGGGAGCCTTATTTTAATGGCTAAAATAATAGTTGATAGTATAGAATATAGTACAAAAAAGTGTGTCACGAGTGAGGATTGAATCAGAATCATCAAAAGCAGCAAAAAAAATTGTAAGGATCATTAATTACTGATTAGTTAATCATTAGTTACTCTATCAGTGCAGCCCCAGTAGTTAGTTAAGTAATCCCTCATTACTTCATGAATTCTTCCACATCATTCCACATTAGTTAGTAAGTTATCAGGATGCTGTAGCACTTTACTTGGGGTTCTCTAGCAATTCGTCATTATCTACTGTATAGTCCTCGATTCAGAGGTTAATTACCTCTAATTAACTAGTTATTCATTATCAGGTCACTCCTACTTTGTTCCTCACATGTTCCTTAATAAGTACTGCAGTCATGTGTACCGTAAAGTGTTACCCAATAATAGAGAGTTTAAAACTTACAACGCTGTAATACGCAGGCTGAATGATAGCCAAGAACCCTCACTGTGTCTGTATTTCACATGTTGACGATGTTGGACCTGGAAAATGCACACAAACGCAAACACACACACAGACATAAACACACACACACACACACACTCGTCCATAGTTACAGTGGTAAGCCAGGAGGGAATGTTGTTTGGAGTTCTTGTTCTAGAACATTCTAGAGGTGTTCCGGTGTTCCAGGGTTCCAGCCAATCGTTCAAGTTTAGCCAACTCTCTGTGTGTGTGAGTGAGTGAGTGTGTGTGTGTGTGTGTGTGTGTGTGTGTGCGTGCGTGTGCTTGTGTGTGTTTTACAGGTCCAACATTGGTGATCGCTTTCACATGTGAGCCGTGGCTCCAGTCCAGATTCTTTCATGTGATTGGTGGGATGTGTCCTTACTTACACCCACTCATCTCCTCCTTCTCCTCCTGTCTTCTCTCACTCCTCTTCCCCCGTCTCACCGCAGAGATTACAAAAACACTACATTTACCAATACTGATGACAACCAGATTGCAAACAGTTTTAGACTGGTGATAGGTAGTTCTAAAGGTATTCAAAGAGCAAACATTGGGTAGACATATTATTAAATCATGATAATTAAATATTGTTTCATTTTTACTTTACATTGTAGCTACAGTTCTATGAAAATGAATTGAAAGAAACCTTAAATTGCTGCGTGTTAACTTGCTTTAATAATAAAAAGATACAAGCAGCTGCAGCTGATTCCGTTGCTTCTGCCCATAAAATTACAGACCTGACCCTGCTCTTTTACTGTATATCAACAGGTATAAACACATCAGTTGGAATGGAAAATGATGTTAGAGAGGGAGGTACAGTGTGCAAATACTACATCCTCTGTAGTGCCTGCTTCGTCTCACCCCTTTGAATCTCTTCCCATCAGAAGAATTTAATCACCGCTGTCTCCTGCCAAGGCTCCTGTAACACCCTCCACCACACAGATACACACAATCCATCTGTCCTGCGTCTTCACCTTCTTTTCTCCCCTGACCTCATTACCCTCATGGATTTGTTTCCTCCTCCTCTTGCTGCTCTCGCTTGTCTCACATTGTTTCTGCAGACCCCATTCATCCCCAACCCACGTCTTTCAAATCTAAGGCAAAAAAAAAACCTAATGCCAGTTTTACATTTGCACAATTTCCAAACACATGGGTATAGAAATGGAAACTGACACTGTTCTCAAAATCTTCAGCTATCACACCTTGGAATGCTCAGGATTGGGTGCATGTGTGTTGATATGTGTCAATAGTGCAATATGTGCAAAATAGCAGTATTTCCCAGATATGCGTGCAGCAATCCATCCATCCATCTATCCATCCATCCATCCATCTATCCATCCATCCATCCAATCCATCCATCTTTTGTCAAAGTTTTGATAGCTTATGCTAAAACTCAACTGCAGGGTCACAGATCCACTGTTGGTTCTTACTGTCACTTACCTTCAAGTGTGGAAAAAGTGACCTGGGATTTAAAATTTGTTGGGTAGTCCACCAGACAAGATTCCAAACACAGGAGGAGAACCTGCAATCACTCTCAAGTTGAGTCTTGTGCTGTAAAACACAGACTAGCAGCAGACAATAAGTATTGTTGACTATAACAGGGACAAAATAGGTTTATATTGTTAGTGATGTTCAGAGAAACATACACTATGTATTACAGCCCTTAAATCTACCTGTACCTGAATATGGCCAAAACATAGTGATTGGGACTCGGGTGTAGTTAAAACCGTATTCTTGTTAACATATTGCTGTCTGGTGATCTAGAAAGCTGTCTTTCTTTTCTCCAGAGCAGTTAATGGCATACTTAGCTTAATGGTTTTTGCAACACTTAAGACCATTTCCTTTGTAGCCGACTACTGTTCACTGATGTAGTCAGCCATTCATTGCCAGCAGCTTCTTTTTATCATCTGAGTTGTTGTCGTACTTAGCTTCACACTTAAGGCTACAATTACAATCCCATACCTCGTGGTGCTTTGTTGCACAATCGGCTAATGAGCTATTCACTGTCTGTAGTTCCCTGACATAAAGAGATTCGTTGCTTCTAGTGTCTCCACTGTGTACTGAATGGCTGGGCTTTTTTAAGACACACTTTAAACTCTATTATTGGTGGTTTTTTAACTACAGTCATGTGCTTGGCCTTATACAGAAACTCTCCTTCCCCATCTACCAGGCACTAAAACTTGTGGTCCAGTGCAGCACTTACCGTAAAACCAGATATCATTGGTAGCTTTCTGTACAATGGGCTAATTAGGCATTTAGCCTCGAAAGAGTTTCCCGCTGCAAAGAACTCATTTCCCACCCACTCATCTGCAGAAGAGTGAGTCATAATTAGTCCGGCACTTTAAGCTACATACAAATCAAACCTGCACTCTCGGTTTTTAAGCACACTGGTCTGATTTGCCATTCAGATCACTGGCAATGATTTTCATCCAAAAACACTCACAATGTTTTCCACCATCATTCTTGGTAGTGCCACAACTCAATTTTCGCTTACTAGTTTCCAAGTTTCCTCTCACTAAGAACTAATTTTCTACTCCTTTCAAATAGCATTTTAGCATTGCATATAAACATGTGGTATGGTTCTCCAAATTTGGATGTAATCATTTGTAGCCATTATGTTTCTAGCTAGTGTATCTTGCTATACACAGTGCTGTGCTGTACAGAGCTGCTGGATTCAGTTTTAAGTTGTTAAGGAGCTTTTATAGTAAGTCCCAGGTGGGGTACACCCTGGACTGGTCACCAGTCAGTTGCAAGGCTGTCACATAGAGACAGACACACATTCACACTGTGGGCAGAAGCCGGTAGTACGGTAGTAGAAAGCCCACAGCACGGGGAGAACATGCAAACTTCAAATATGCAAACTCAAACCTGGAACCTTGTCGCTGTGAGGGAACAGTGCTAACCACCATGCAGTGCTAACCACTGCAAGGTTAGCACAGGTTAGCCAGTGATAAGGGCTAATAGTCGATAACTATAAGTGGAGATCGCTGTTATAGAGAACACACACACGCACACACACACACACACACGGTCTGCTATTCTGTCAGTCAGTCAATCACATTGTCGTTAAGTGAAGGAAACCACCCACACGCACATGCACCATGTCACCAATAATTTGAGTAGGGCCAACATTCTGTCTCTTCCTCAGACACACACACACACACACACACACTCACACTCACATACTGTGTCAGTAGTCATTATTTAGGCTGACAGAGGTAGATTTATACCCAGAGCTCTTTCCATAATTGAACAGTTTTCGTCTCTCTGTTTCCGCCTCACCCTGCTCAGTCAGCAGCTTTACAATGAGCCCTGGGGCCTCTGAAAGTGTGTGTGCCTGTGTGTGTGTGTGTGTGTGTGTGTGTGTGGTTAACCGAACTGAACACCTTTTCAGTTTCTCAGTTTGAGGAGTGCGTTTGTATGAGAGAAAGACAGACAGCGACAGTGACGGAGAGTCGTGGCAGGTTTTTCTTAGTGGGTGGTGTTCTGGATGACCCATGAGCAAAATAAGATGTAAGGATTGGTCTCTCTTTTCCATCCCTGTTTAAAGACTCGTTTAAAACATGATCGACTGTGTTATCATCCTAAACACACTACATGTTTCTCTCAATCAAAATTAGTTCAGCTAATTAAAGAAAAGCTTCCTGTAAAAAAAAAAGTTGGAAATTACAACTTTGTTGCATAACAACTACAGTAACAGAACTGAAAGTGAATTTAATTATAAGGCAGTTCATTTGAATTATTTCACTGACCTTTACAGTAGCTACAGAGAGGGCCCTGATGGATGGAAAGAGGAAGGGGGAGGAGGATGATGAAGTGGTTGAGGAAAGGGAGAAATAACAGGAGAGCAGATGACAGGCAGAATTGCAAAATTAGATTAGATGAGTGGAGAGGAGACGGAGTTAAAAATGGGAGGTTGACAGGAGCTGTGTGTGGTCACTAATTAGGAAAATGGTGGTGAGAGGTGGAAAGGGTTGTGTCCCCTTCTCCATGTCTCTCTCCCTATCCCTATGTGTCTCTGTAGCTCTCTCTCCCTCTCTCATCTCCATTCCTCCCTAGCTCCCCTCCATATGGGGGGCTAATTACAGTGGTAAAGGGCACCAAATTAAAACAGCTTAATGTCAGCAGCTGGGAGCTACTTATCCGATAGTAATATCTAATTCTGTGTGTGTGTGTGTGTATGGGTGTGTGTGTTGAGATGGCAATATGAGGCCACTCTGTTTGGTTTTACATAATAATCCTGCATACTTTTACTGTGAGCAGACTGTGTTAACATCTCAGTAAAGTTATGCACACATACAACACACATTAGAAGAAGGGATGAACCGAGATGCTGCAGTGAACTCAGAGTGATTAGCAAAGGTTAAGAGTACACACTGAACTAGACACACACACACACACATACAGATCACCAGGAGAGTCATGGAAACATCTAAAGCAACCAAACAAGCAGTAAATCAACAGTGGTCTCAGATATACTGGGCTGGTGGCTAGAACCAACATAAAACATCACCAGACAGAGTTACAGAGCGCTGAAAGGTTGAGGGGGGAGCGACAGATCGTAGGAAAAGAGCAACAGATCACAATCTTAACAAAGAGAGAGGAAGATCTGACAAAAGCAGACAAAAGCACAAGGACGAGTGGAAATCAAAATATGCCTCCAGGAGAGATGACAGAAAGAGAGCGAAAGAAAGACTTATGGAGAAGAAAATTGCGGTTGTGGTAAAAGAGAAACAACACTGGATAGGGTTTCACTTCTACCGGAAAGCCAGAGAAAAAAGACAGATCGACTTCTAGTGTGTGTGTGTGTCAGAGAGAGCATGTGTGTGTGTGTGTGTGTGTGTGTGTGTGTGTGTGTGTGTGTGTGTGTGTGTGTGTGTGTGTTTGTTTGTAGGGAAGAGCTTTTGGTGGTGGTGTTGATGGTGGTTTTGTAAAGCAGAACTGAAAATGGTCAGATTTATTGTGACAAGATGGAAAGATGGGAGGGATCTGCACAGCAGAATGATGAAGAAGGACAGAAAAAAACAAAGACAGGCCATTGAATGAATGGCAGAAAATCAGAGAGAGGAGGAAGTCATTTCTAAGAATAATTTGGTGAGAGGTTTGTGGTGTCAGCCTTGTGCCACACAAGCCATCTTCTGTTCCCTTACGTCAACACATAGACTTACTGTGTGTGTGTGTGTGTGTGTGTGTGTGTGTGAGAGAGAGAGAGAGAGAGAGAGAGAGAGCTGGTAGAGCATTCAGGGTCGTTTAAGGAATCCTAACCAAGAGTAGAAAACTGCTTATTAAGACCAGAAGGTCTTGGGGTTACACTGACATACCCTACTGCTGACGTGTGTGCGCCTCTGTTTGATCTATCATATACTGGTCGCATGCTGCTGTGCACCAAGGTCAGTCTGAGTGCAGCATCTATCATCATAGCATTGTGGGTGGGTGCATGTCTGTGTGTGTGTGTGTGTGTGTGTGTGTGTGCATATGCCAACCTGCAGCGGTTAAAATGAGTGGTCTGGCACAGTGTTCAGCTGAGTGCCAGCTCACTGCCTCGGCTCACTCTGTCACTGCCTGGATCATGACAAACGTCAGCCTTAATGCACAGTCCTGGAAAACAACAGTGAAGTGTGTACAAACATCATTAGTTACAGTATCATAGCTAAATCTTGCTTTGCTCAACCGTCACCACTGCTGGGTTCAAGTCTGGCTGTTTACCAGTGTGCAGTGAAGCAGCTGTACAACTAATTGTGAGTATTTAAAAAGAATAGCTTAGATTTGGTTATTGTAAGTCAAGAATTGTCTATATTTATTAGACATCTCGAGTGTGTTAGAAGTTAAACATAACTAAAGCTGATTATATCATGCTCTTCTCTAATTGTGGCCCAGGGGCCAATGGCGACTCTTGGAAGCATTTCGTGTGGCCCCCGAACGTGACATGTGACATGTAACATGTAACATGTGGCATGTTTTAATCATCTTCTGTCCATTTCAATACTTTAACTTTCAGCAGCCTGCATTATAAAACACCTCTACTACATAATAACACACCCTAACAAGCATCTGTCAGGTTAGGAATGACAAGTTGGAGAAGGCTACTGGTTGCATGGCAACTAGTAGCACCTGGTGTCTCGGGAATCATTGTCAGTCATCAATGCTAGTGCTGTTAGCTAAAGTTAGCAATGGAGATGGAGCCAGACAGCTCACTATACATCCCTATCCTATGCTACACATTCATATCCTATCCCTTACTTGATATCTTCTGTTATGTCATCTAGTTCTATTGTATTCTATTCTATTCTACTCTACTCTAGTCTAGTCTATTCTAACCTTAAGTGTCGTTTTCCTGTTGACAGAAACCACCACTGTGCCTGACACTGTGACCCCCACCCTGCCCAGAGAAGAGCAGACAACTGCTGCAACGAGACCTGGTAAATAGACACACACACACACATATACACAAGTAATGCAAGCACTCTCACATACAGTATCTCGACACTCACTCGTGCAGACTTCTTGCAAGCCACACATGCATAAATGTTGCCTCTGTCTCTCGTCCACACACACTAGCGCTCTTAAGGTCAAACTAATGATGTCATCAAGCACCAAGGGGCCTCTGGGCTTTGAAGTCTGTTAGATTCAAGAGTCCCGCAGGAAGCTCTGTGAAAATAAGCTCTCACAGCTACAGGATCTCACCTACTCACACATAGGCACACACACACACACACACACACACACACACACACACACACACACACACATTGGGAACATGATTTCACAGCTACAGGTCAGAGACTGTCAGGCAAGTAGCCTCACTGGGGTAAATGTACAGTGAAGATGTAGTTTGTTGATCCATTTTGTTGCTATGGGGACTGAACTTGCTCGTCTTTCTCTGGTCTTTACTGTCATGTAATTGCTTTGATTTCTCATTGTCTTTCAAAGCACAAAACAAGGTTATGGGTTAAAGGGGAGACACTACAGGTGTATAAGGTCAAACTAGTAGATATTCCTCAGCACCTTTTTACGTTAAGACCATTATTTTTTTGTATTACAATTTTTAGGAGATGTCATCTTTGATATGCAAATCTGATCAATTAAATCAAATTCTTGTTTCACTTCGTTGAAAGATTAGATTTTTTTTTTTGTTTTTACAGAGGAAGATTTGAATATCTTTTTATCACTCCATGAATCAGAAAATACCAGCCAGAAAAAAAAATTCACCATGTTTTCAGGAATAAAATCTTATATAAATGAGACTATGAATGATATGAATATACCCCTCTTCAGAATACCTTTAGAATATAGATAGGAATAAAAGTGGAAACTTTACTGTATGTTAGCGCAACTGAAAATGTGAGGCTCAGAATGTGAGAAAAAAGAGCAGCTTTTAAAGATGTGAATTTTGGGAGTCTACAAACACAAATAGACAGTGTCATAAAATAAAAACCTAAATTTGTAGTGTGGATGTTTTCTTTTTGGAAGCAAAATAGCCCAAATAATAGGTTAGTCTCAAAATTTACCAGTGCATGAAAAAATGCCTCTAATGTCTTGCTGTTTCTGCAGTCTGAGCAGGCTGACAACCAAAGGTGGTGACTTGATAGTTAGATTTATTTACTGCAAGTAAAAACAGATCAAATGTCTTTTTTCTAACTATAATGTCTCCTTCACGACCCACAGCCACCACTCCGTCCCTGTCGGCTGTGTGTGACTTTGAGCAGAGCTTGTGCGGCTGGTCTGCTGATCCCCAGTCAGGCGTGAGCTGGTCCCTGCACACAGCCAGCAGCAGCTCAACCGGACACGGCACACATGGAACAAGACAGGATTTGGCACTGGGATCAGACAGTGAGTACTGATTTGTTGATAATCAACAACACATTTCAATTACAAGGGACTCTCCACCGATATTCCTCATTAAGCCTGTAAGACTTTCAATTTCAAGTTTTAAATTTTACTTTCAATTTAAATACAAAACACTGACAACAATCAATTATGCTACAGCAATTTAGCGAAGCTTATACCAAGTTCTTGTAGGTTGTGTCTGATCTTTTTTGTTGCTGTTTAGTACAATTGTGTATTGCACTATATTGTATATTATATATACGTGGACGTGGCCACCGTGACATCACCCACTGGGTTGTGCACCGTCAATCTGAAGCCTTGAGTTTGGCTTTATGGCCATCGGCATCTTAGTCAGAAGTGACGTTCACAAAGTCCGCCTCTGATAGGTTAGTGTTGTGATAGTGCTGCTCTAAAGCATGCCCTGCTTTATTGTGTATTTTAATCCAAATGGGACCATAATTTACTAAATGAACATCATGCTGTATTGATGAAGACTTGAAAGTAGCAACTGAGTCCATAAACTCATTAGGAAAATGTTCACTGAGGTAATAAAACAAGAGAAAAATAGGGTCATTTTCTCATAGACTTCCATACATTTGAACCTCGTGGAGCCAGTGGCGTTGCCCCCTGCTGGCCATTAGAAAGAATGCAGGTTTAAGGCACCTCAGCATTGGGCTCACTTTACAGACCTGGAAGCTACGTCCACTTCTTAAGTCAGTCTGTGGTAAATATAAAATAATAATAGATAATATAATAGTATGTTTTTCTATAAGGAAACTAGTTAGAGGCTTTGCCTTCATTTTACTGCATATATACTTAAGTAAGAATACTAATTACTCTGATCTTGAACTGGTTGTACATCATCATCATCAAGCTTTCACACAGACATACTATAGCCTACAAACGTCCCGACTCTAACCTACAACAGTACTATTGATCTTTTAAAATCCACTGAGTGAGACCAAGACAATTTCTGGGCAGGTTTTTCTCCTCTTATCAAACACTCAAACTTTCTGAAAACTTTGTCGAACCGCTTTCCATTCTCATCAGTCTGGGTTTTCTTCATTTCAAGGCATTTCTCATTGTTTAAACACAGGAAAGAAAACATCGTCATGTTGAGATGTCCTCAGCATAAAGGCTTCTGTAGCTCATTAAGAGCAAAGTGGTTGTCCCGTGGTGGAATATTACAGATCCCAGTGCTGGGAGGAACCACTGACAGCAACTATGATGCAAGGATTTCACTCTGATCTACTAAAAGTGTGCACAACGACTTAATTGGAGTTTTGAAGAAAACGTTTCTTTTAACAATTGAACTCTCCTTAACCTAGTTCTATACTTTTTTGTGTCTTTTGTTTTCTTTTCTACTTTTCCATCCTCTTTTTTTTTACTCCACAACTTTCTTTATCTCTTCTTGCAGTTTTACTCCTTCCCCATATGTTCTTCTTTCTTTGTCCCCTCCTATTCTTTTCCTTTATTTAATCTTGCTCTCAGTCCTCATCATTTCATTTCTTCCTGTCACCCTTGCCACCCTTCTTTCACTCCATCCTTCCTCTTTCAGTTCTAACTCACACTGCAGTGTTTAATTCCTGTATTCTTATATCACTTTCCACATCCAGCTCTTTCACTCCATCACGTTGATCACCTCTTTCTATCCTCGCTGACGTCTCTCCCATTTCCCTCGGTGGTACTTGCCTTTTTCCACATCTGTCCACCTTTAATAAGACAGCAGGAGGATCACCAAGACTGTTTTATCCATCACACACACACACACACACACTCACTGTCTCACATACCTCTCCACATCTCTCTCACACACATACGCACTCACACACACACACTTACTGTACTTACACACCCATAAGGCACACACACACATTGCCCAGAGCAGTCAGATAAGTCAGATGATGACTTTGACAGAAGTGCTGCCTTAGCTCTCCAGCTCCCCCTGAGGCTCCACATACACGCATACACACACACACACACACACACTTACACAACTCACTCAAGGTGGGACTGTCCGTGCATTAAACACTCAGGGTGTGTGGGTTTGTTTCCCACACACATACACATGACCTTAACATCCACCAAGGTTTTCTCTGTATCTGTTAAAGCCATCCACTTTATGGTTGACTGAGCAGCTCCTTCATAAACAGACAGAGGCGTGACATAAGGCAAGGCTCTACATTACACCAGGCTGCTGCGTGTGATGTGTATGCGTGTGGGTACGTGCCTGCGAACACGTTCGTGTACGTAAGTGTGTGCCGTTAAGAGTGTGTGTCTGTGCGAGTGTGCGTAATTGACATAGCAGCGTCCCTGTCTCAGTGTTAGACAGCAACATGACATTAAGTCTTGTTCTACAGCAACATTAGTGCGGCACCCTGTCTGGAAGCTGTCTCAATATGCAAATCAAATCCCCAATGCTTGTCAGTGAAAGCCCTTTTAGGGTTTTAAAAGAGAAAATCCGACCTGAACAGAGCTCATAAGTTATTCTTTTGATCTCAGATAGGGCAAGATTGAAATTCTACATCCTGTGGAGATTTTCATTGAAAGAAACCCTTCATACTGCTCGTTGTTGGAGGTGGATTAGTTATTGATAAAGACACAAAACAGGAATAAGAGAGGGCTGAGAAACTGACGTCATGATATCACTTTCTAAGTCACTTGAAGTTGTTTAGATGTGATGTGAAAAGGTGTCACACATAAATTACATTTATTTACTACTAATTTGTACAAAAAAGTTGGGGAAAGATCATGATTCTTATATATATTAATTCCAAACCACAACCGTTCCCTAAACTGAACCAAAGTGTTAAGGTTGAAGTGTTTTAGTAGTTGAAACCAAACCACACACGGGACTCAAGATGCAAACCTCAGCTTCTGATGTCAAGGTCTTGTGCAGTGAACCTCATGATCCAGCCAGCAATTATGTTTCCTTCAAAATGTATTTATTCAAACATATTAGTAGAATATAAACATCATTTATAGGAGACAGTGATTTTGAGGTTTTGAGGCAGGATGCATTTTCAAAATATGATTGAAATGCAGCTTGACCATGAAGGCAGCTCAGTTTGAGTAGATACTGTTGCTCCCCTCAAACTACTAGATGCTATTTACTTTTTACACATTTTTTTGTGGTGATTAGGAATGTATGGAATCAGTGTGACCCAAAAAAAGGCCCAGTCATACTCTGTTAAATGCAGCCATGAACTGCCCCTGCCCTGTTTCTTTGCCCATGCTAATCCTTTCCTTTGCAGATGTAAAGTGTATCTCTGCATTTAAAGTGAGAGAAAATTCACACCCATAGACTCTGCACATATCTACACAAATGCAAAATGATGAATTCACAAACAAGGCGCTTGCAAACACACACACACACGCACAAAATGACTGACAGATGAACTCACACACACACACACACACACAAACAGATATAAACATAAATGAACCAACACTCACGCAAACAGACACCAACACACACACATACACACATTTCCCTCCCTCCCTCCCTCAGAGCCAATTCTGCATCCCTGCCTATCCCTCCCATGGAGAGTTGTTAATTAATTCCCTCCCTTTGTACGTTCGCCAAGATCAAACGCAGGGAGACAGAAAAACACTGCAACTTTCACTAACTGTACTTAATGAGCAACGGTAATTTAAGTCCCCTTTTTCATTGCCTCCAAGTGAAGAAACAGAGTTACCTCAACCCAAATCCATTATTCATTAGGTGTGATGTGCTGCAAAATGTTTTTTTCTGTCTAAGCTGAGGGAGGGAAAACAGAGGTGAAGATAGATAGATAGATAGATAGATAGATAGATAGATAGATAGATAGATAGATAGATAGATAGATAGATAGATAGATAGATAGATAGATAGATAGATAGATAGATAGATAGATAGATAGTCTCTTTTCTCCCTTTCTCCTTTTGCTCCTGTTTCACACTGTGTCTGTCGATAAAAAGACTATTTGCAGCTCCAGCGAAGCTTTTACTCTCCGACCATAATACACAAACTAGACAAACAGCCAAACACAGCAGCAAGCTAATGATTATGGTCTTGTTTGGGGTGGAGAAAATACTAAAACACTGCCTCTCTCTCTCTCTCTCTCTCTCTCTCTCTTTCTCTCTCTCTCTCTATGTCCCTCTCTCTCGTGTCATGTTTGCTCACTCTTTCACTCACTTACCCCTTCCTTCCCTCCCTTTTCCTCCTTTGCTCTGTCTTTAAGCTGAGAGGACAGAAAGGAAGTGAATTAGATGAAAAAACCTGATAGAGTGAGTGTGTGTGTAGAGGAGGCATGCGCACACACACACACACACACACACACACATACAGATACACTACACACACATTGTGACTGTAGTGGTATGATGGCTGTGCTGACTAAGTAGCAAAAACTGAGAGAGCAACAGAACGGGGTGTCAGCATTCAGAATGATTAGGGCTGTTTAGCAGGGATGTGTGTGTGTGTGTGTGTGTGTGTGTGTGTATGTATCTGCGTTTGTGTGTTCATTTGTATCCATGGCCATTAGCCGCCATGATAAAATGGCAGTCTCATTTGCCGTTAAGCCTCATACCACAGAATGATGGTGGTAATGCCTTAAACTCTAAGCAAGCACTTGCATGTCTATATCAGAATGTACGCTGGGCCTGTTCCACCCGCAAGCAGTAAATCTGCTTTCTGCAGCAGCTCCGTCACAAACTCTAAAATTCATTCAAATGGAATTTATTAAATCAATAAAATGCAAATAGCACAGAGGAAAAAAAGAGTAAATATGTGGCTTCATTTTTACAACCCTGTGCTAAAAGGAGTGGTTGTTACAACTCATCAATCTAAAATACATCGCTGATCTCACAGTGATACAATCATTTAGCGTCTGACAACCTCTCTGTCTCTTTTTTTCCGCCAGATTTCTCAGGGAACTACCTCCACCTGGATGCGGGCTCCCACACCCAGCGCAAGCGAGCCCGGCTGCTGAGCCCCGAGGTGGGTCCGGAGCAAGGCCCGCTCTGCCTCCTCTTCTACTACCAGCTCCAGGGGGAGGCGCAGGGGAGCCTGAGGGTCCTGCTGAGGGACAGCGACCAGGAGGAGACGCTGCTATGGGCCCTAAAAGGGGACCAAGGGTCTCACTGGAGGGAGGGCCGCATCATCCTGCCCCAAAGCCCAATGGAGTATCAGGTAAGTGCAGTGACTGCAGGGATTCACTAGTCTGTGCCATCACTGATCTTTGCTGCCATGATCATTTTCAACAACATATGATAGACAAACATTTATTATATTTATATTTATTGTTATTATAGTTTTAGCTCCTCAGGACCCACTGGAGGTTTGTCCACTGTTTTACTGACCACTGCACCCAAAGAAAGACTACTGCAATATCTTTCTCTTCTTCCATCATCTAGGTGGTGTTCGAGGGTTTTTTCGATCACCCGACGAGAGGCCACATCAGAATAGATAACATCCACATGAGCAACAGCATCGAGCTGGAGCAGTGTACACGTAAGTCCCATGAGCTGTCTGTCAGTACGTGTCAGTATGTCAGTACGGGCTTTATTCAGTCAGCCCGTCCATCTAACCATCTATCTGTCTCATTCTCTCACTCCTCCACATCAGTCCGTTTAAGCTATGTTTTCACCAGAGACCGACTGAGAGAGAGAGGGAAGGGGAAAAAAAATTATAATGTTTCTCACTCATAGATACACACACACATACACACAAAACAGAAAAAAAAAAAAAACTATATAAAAAAGAAAGTAGGCCACAAACGGCCTTTGGGCATGGATTCTAATCTATCTTTCATATCTCCCTCTCTCCATCTCCTTCAGTCTTTTCCGATACCCCCCACCCCAATGTTGTATGACTCTTCTCGTTCTTTCTCTCCGTCTCTTTCTCTCATTCTCTGTTTTCCTCTTGACTAGTCCTCTATTCAGTCTGGGTCATCACTGGGCCATAGAGCACCGAACAAAATGTGTGTGTCTGTGCATGATTGCATGAGAGAGTAGCTTGAGAGACTTGAGAGATTTGTTTGTCTGTCTCTCCCACTCACACAAACACACACACACACACACACACACACACACACACATATAGATACAAGCTAGCCGTTGAGACTATTATTAATAATTATTGGCTTCAATTATGGATTCTTTGTTATAACCGTAACAGAAAAATGCAGACACACAGACTAGACACAGGATTAACTCTTAAATCCTTTACATTTCCTTGTTTGACAAAAATCACCCAACATACCCTCTCAACCCCCCAACACACACACACACACACACACACACACACACACACACGCACACACACACATTGTTTTTTTCTCCATGGGAAGTAAAGAGAACATTGTTATCATTGAATGTAGCGAAGCAGCACTTCACTCGGGAGAGCAGGACACTTATAGTTAGCCTGAGCACACATATTAGTACACACACACACACACACTTGTACACTCGGCTTCCCAGTGGCTGCTTCTCTTTCAACTTCTTTTTAATTGAGCCTAGTGTTAGAATATCTCCTGTGTTTTTAGTTTTTTGCATAGATATTGACACATAGATGAATGTAGTTAGAATAATGGTGTTTTTTCTCACTTTTGGAATGACTGTGTCAATGGCCAGAACTGATGAGTGAATATTTAATGTTTGGCACACCATTATCTTTGCATTTTAACTTTGTACTAACTTTGCATTTTTAATGTTGCAACTCTGTCTTGGTATTTTTCCTGGGATGTTCTCTTTACATATTTTTCTTTTTGTTCCATAACCCACTCCCTCTTTCCTCCATCTTATCCTTTTTTTTTTCTTTTGTCCTCTCAAAATACTGCTGCATCAACCTTACTTGTGCTGCCATTCTCTCTTATTTTCCCTGCTTTTCTCTCTTTTTTCCCCCAATTTCTTGCTCCCTCTCGCTTTCATAATAGATGTCACATCCTCCGGCAAATAATAAACAGCCGTAAATTTCAGTCCCTGTTCCCATGACCCTTTAGCTTACCTCCACCCTTCCTTCCCATCTCTCTATTTCCGTTCCCTTCACCCTTCCATCACTCTTTTCACTCCCGTCTTTCTTCCAACCCCTTTCTTTCTTCTTCTCTACCCAACATGTCTGCTGCTACTAACACCTTGTTTCTCACCCTGAGTTAGAGAGGACTCACAGGAAGTAGAGACATGGAATGACAAAGCAAAAAGATGAAATTGAGAGCAAGTTAGAAATGACAGACATACAAAGAGAGAGAGATATACAAGGAGGGCGCGCTTCCTCTTTTCCAACCCTGTCAGCCTACTCTGTTGTTGTATTTTCTTTATTTTCTCTCTGTTTTTTGAATTACTGTCATCCAGAAAGATTTATGGGCCTTTAGGCTCTTATGCCATCTCGGAACTCAACAAATCTTTATTGATTTTCTCAAAAACAAGTAACAAGTGCCTTAGCAAAAAGTGCAGCGTCCTGCACTTTTGCAATTCAGCTGCATTAAAATGCATTTCTGTTAACCACATTCAGATACATAGTTGTACCATGCCAATTTAATCATGACAGTATACCACAGTACACTTAAACTGAGCAAACCCAAAAGAAGATATACTTGTTATTGCATTTCATATTGTTAAGGGCTATTTTAGAATGGAATAAATCAAAATCATGTCTTGACAAATAGTTATATATCATGGTCATATTTTATCCTCATGATTTATGTCATTCTCTATGGGAAGACACTTAAATGATAAGGTATTTTTAAGCCTGGGCCTTCTTTTTACATATTTTGGGTTCAAAATAACTGGTAGGTACAAAAACTTTTGGAATTGGTCCAGTTGATTGTGTCTGCCAGCAGAATGTGCAGTGAACGGGCTGCAATGGTTGTAATGTAATCCTTCAGGGCAATTTCACCCATCAAAGTATGTCCACTAAAAGCGCTTGTTTTTGCCACTGACAGGTTCAGATTGTTTTTCGAACTGTTTCACAACATTATGCAAACAAACCCTAATGAGACAAACCTTTAAAATCCTTATAGTTTAACCAAAAACACTATTCAAACCCACCAAACTCCATTAACAAAACAATGTAATTTTACCTCACAGAACATGGGAATGGCTGGTCTACTGCCCCATGATCAGTTAGTTTGTTTGTGTGTTTGCATCCTACACAAATATTATATTGGATCTGAACTAACCCTTTAAAACACCAAAGTCACACAAACACACAAACAAACTATTTGATTGAGACAGGAGTATACCAGCAACTCCTGTCTAAAATTACTGTTTCTGTCAATGGAATCTGGTGGCTTTGAACTAAGCGCTACAACAGCTATTCCTGGTTAAACAAAACAGGTCCATCTATGTTGGGATCCTTTCTGCAATGTTGGCAGACACAGAATAACAATCTGAGCCTGTCTGTGGCAAATACAAGCACTCTTAGTGGACGTACTACAATCTGGCGCAATTGCCCCGAATGCCACTGTAGCTTGTTTGCAGCCTGTTCTCTGCTGCCAGCTGAGGCAAACTACAGGACTAATTCCAAAGGTTTGTAAAATTTAGGGCCTAGGTTTAACTATGTTAATTATCATAGTCACAACATTACAAGTATAGCAATAAGTCCAAAAAAAACTACCCTACAAGCCAACATTAGCCATCTGAACTTCAGTCACCAAATGATATTAATGTCACTGTGGTTCAATCACTCCTCTTGTAAAAGCAGCACTTACCCCTTCATCGCTTTATCATACATATCAGTTACTAACCATCATCAATAACATTCCTTTTTTTCTCTCTTTTCCAGAGCCGTTCCCCGCCTTGACTCCTGGCATAACTAGTAAGTTCTACTTCCTGTTCCATCTTTACGTCCTGTGCCAAATGTCCGTGCTTTCTGCTTGTTGCTCCGCTCAGCTCTCTTACCACGCTGGTTATATTCAGCCAGACAGATGCAAACCACACTGATTCTGACAGTGAAAATTCCACCCATGAGCCTTTACATCATTTCCAAGCAAATCTATGGTTTCTTACATGTATAGCACTTTGTATCATTTATCCACATGACTAGGCATTTCAGAATTTTAACACTTCAGGGTATATACATCGTGTGGACCACATTTAGGGAAATTATGGTGACAACATTGCAACCTAATGGAATGGATCCACTGCATTGTTCCAGCATGACTCCCTGCATGCTGGGCTGATACTCTGGGTTATGTAGTTTGGTATGTCCCTCTGTGAGAACATTACATTTTTAACTGCACAAACAAATAGCAGCACATGATAATTTACCACAGCGGCAACACTGGCAGTAGCAACGTGTGCAATTGTAACAGAGTCAGGGTGTATGTTTTACTCCACAGCCTGACTAATGGTGTGGGCCATGTTTTGTGTGATCTGCAGAGAATATGTAGCAGAGTTGTTAAGTATCAGTGCATGTGTGTACTTATGGTGTGCACAGACCCACAGTGGATTGCTGAAACATTTTCTGTCTCCTCTATGTTCAATAACTTAAAAGGTGACATAGGAGAGGAGGTTAAAATCATGAGTTCAGACAAAGTTAGACCGTCTCCATCTGGTTTTCAATTAAATTAAGAGACCTAAGCAGAAGTTGCCTGTCCTGTCCTTAACTTTTACTCAGTTCGCTCACTACTTTCTAATTGTAGAGAACAGCGCACTCTCATCCATCCCTCCATCCTTATTTGCTGTCACCACGTAAAACTTTCTCTCTGCATTCAACACCATACAAGGAGCCTCTCTTCTTCTGTCTCTACACTTTCTTGTTCCCTTGTTCTGCCCTTTTCTATATTTTGCTCCTCCCTCCTCTTTGCTTCTCTGCTTTCATCTCAACTATTCTTTTTCATTCCCCTCCTTGCCTTTATTTTCAGTTTTTCTTCCACTCCTCTCCACTCCACTCCACTCCTCTCCACATTTCTCACACTATTACTCTGCTCAGCAAGCTGCTGATCCCACCTGAATGAAATGCAGAGCTGATCACCATCCAAGTTCCCCTTTCTCTTTTTCCTTTTTCGTTTTTTCTCCTTCATCCTCAAATGGGCCGGCCTGAAAGCAGATAATAGGGCTTACGCAGATTATGCTACTGGATCCCTTGTTTTCTGGGTCTGGGTTGGGATCTCAGTGTTGGCTGCAGGACTGCTTTTGTTTAGAGACCCATGAAGTATGAACCCTACTTGGGCCCCAGTGACACTGAATTTCTTCAAAGTTGGACAGTATATTATGAAAATATACTGCATCTGAGTATATCAAGGCTTTTATGATTTGTAGATGTCTTTTATACTTGGTAATTAGTGTCCATCTTTAATATGTATGATTTAGGCCATGTTTAAACTGGAACACACATCTATTTCTTTACTAAGTTTTTATTACTGTAGATGCTCATGACTCACGTTTTTGAATCAAGGCAAAAGCACAAGATTAGTTTTCCAGCCATTCAGTCTGCATCTATTTTACTGATGCTGTATGCTTAATTTAGTCAGTTCACTGTGTGTGTGTGTGTGTGTGTGTGTGTGTTCCTAGAGTGTGAATAGATCAAAAACATTCTTTGAATGCTGTCAGATACTTGAGCGGCACTTGGTTTTGTTCACCACAATTCAATATACCATTTCCAAAAATAGTAAAAGCCAAAAGCCACACTCAGAAAATTCCCGTCACCTGACTCGTAGTATTTGACCTAATGTTTGTAGGTTTCTTAGATGATTGGATCATGAGCAAATATCATATGACTCCCAGCAAGATAACAGTGTCAGTTCTAACATACGTAGGTTTTCATGAGATGGAGCCCCGGACAGAAGGATTCAATTTCTCCTTTGGGATGCCTGTTGAAAAGTGAGATAATATCTTGGGTGAACAGATGTGGTACATATTTGTCATCTATCTAGCATATTGGTTGGTCTTGATGTTAAATATTGGTTAGTGTATAAAGAGTTAATGTATATGCTATGTTTGTGGACAGCAGGGTTCTTTGATTTCAGTCATACATATGAAGCTATAAACAGAACATTAATCCGAAGATCATTTAAAGTTAAGGCATTTGATTGAATAACGATAGCCCTAGTAAGGAAGTGTGAGAAGGAATACAATGACTGACATGGTCCTAACAGAGAGAAGAAGAAGCTGATCATCAGGGATTTAATTGTGATCTTCTTCTATCTGTAAAATGACAATGTGTCCTGGGGAGAAAAACAAAGAAAAATATATTAAATCAAATAAATTGGACATTACAGGGAAACTTTGGAAATGAGGAGATAAAACTTAAAATGTTAGTTATAGTTCAGGCATCAGGCATACTTATTGCCTGATAACATGATCCTTAACGGTTCAAGAGCAGTTTCATTGTGGTGTGACGTGAACCAGTGTGCCACACTGTTGGGGTTTTGTTTCCTTGGAAACCAAAGAGGCATTTGGCTTGTGGCAAGAGAGGGTTGGCTGCACACTGACCGATCATACCCTACAGACCCACACACACACACACACACACACACATATCCACACATTCAGAAAAGAGGCTCATTCTGGCTTCATAAGTAACACATTCAGATGAAGCACGATGGTTGATGTGTTAAGTGTAAAAACCTGGAATGAGAAAGTAATTCAGTGACTCAGAAACTCATTTCAGTAACAAAAGTTCCTTGAAAGCGACACGTCTTAGCGCTCTCTTTAGGAATGGTGCTCTTGAGAAACTTTCCCCTTTTTTCCTGTAGAAAAAAAAAAGCAAACTAACGGTCAATTTTTGCAGCCCTAGAAATCATCTGTGTCTTAATCCACTGGTGGGAAGGCTCTTTGCGGGCTGCTTAGAGCGCAGCTTTACAATCAAAGCTAGTTTTAAACCCTTAAAGAGTACGTCTGAACTGTAAAAAAAGACTAAATTAAGCTCACTGATTTCCTTGAGGTTCTGTGTCTTTCCGTGCACCTCTTTCCTCCATCCTTTCATTATTTCTCTCTTCGCTCTCGTCTCCATCCAGTTCTCTCTCGCCCAGCTCTGTTTCCTCTTTCTTTCTTTCTTTCTTTCGTTCATTCTCTCCCTCTTTTTCTGTTCTTTTTCTCTGCCTCTCTTTTTTCCACAACCTATCTCTCAGCGGGTTTCTTTCACAGTGAGTTGACAGAGTATTGAAGTTTCAGACAAACCCTCTAATGCAGGATTAAAGATATCATGGCAGGATTAGCTCTCTCCCCTCTCTCCCCTCTCTCCCCTCTCTCCCCCTCCTCCATCCTCACCTTCTACCAGCCCTCTCTATTTCACTCCATTCTTTCCTCTGTTCTTAATGCCTTCTCTCTTATTCTTTCTCTACGCCTGTAATTTCTCTCTGATTTCCTCTCCATCTCTTTCTCCCTCCTCTCGACTCTCCCTCAATACAATCTTGCCCTGATGAAAGCAGCTGCATCGTCGCAAATACAACTGCTTACCACCCTATGTCCAAATCAGACAGCCACTGCATAATCAAGGCTTTGCATTCTCTGATCGAATATGAACGCATGGCATGAGCCTTTGCGTGTCAATTTGCAGCTAATGCTTGTGAAGTTTGCATCAACCAGAAATAATGTGAGTAAAGTCAGCACTCATAAAGTCATATGTGCACCAGGATGGAGGCTCAATTAATTGACTTGGAGTATGAAATTAGATGTTTAAATATTGGGAATGTGAGCTAAATCTGGAAGCTGACAGTCCAGTCTGTTTTTTTGCCTGCTGTTGATCTTATAAATCATGTTTAGTTGAATACCAGCAAGGCACTTTAATTTCAGCCCATTGCTGCAGTAATTGACCATTCACTGAGTCCCACCAGCCTTAATTACTGTTACTGGGCCTATCAAGCTTTCCGTTCTCAAACGGCATGTATGCGATGTAAATTACTTTCTTATACTTTTATAAGAAACTACTTACTACTTGTACTTTTTTGGTACAATAGTTCCTTGATTTCAGACAGAGGCCGACAAAAGCAGGCCTCTCATTTCTAGCCAGCTGTCATCCGTTTTGCCTGCTGAAATAGCTTATAGTTTGTCAGCTGTTGTTAGATAGCTAATTAAGCTAATGTTAGCTCCATGAGTTGATTGCTGAGTTGGCGGCTGATTTCTCAATATTTCCAGTGGACTCTGCAAAAGGGGCTTTAAACATGCACTTGATGGCTACATGATGGCTGTGATATTTTGCTAAAAATGACAGCTGCATCCTGATTTTAACTATGATAAGGAAGTATTTAAAGATAGACTTGTTTCACTCTAACATAACCCTTTCTGGCTGCTAGACTTTAATAGCCTTTTTGATTGTATTTAGGTAGCTACATAATGTGGCCATGGAAATAAGGCTTGCTGCTGTATGTAGTAAGCTAGTTAGCTGGACATGCTAATGATTGCATCTTGCAACAGAGGAGATAAACATGCTGTTTATTCCATTCCTTACACTATTGATTTTGTGTTTTTGGTTTTGGAAGGGCTAAACAACTCTTTAAAAGCGTACTATTGGTTTTCTTATGATTGAGCATGTGGTGGAAACCAAAGCTTGACAGACCTGCCTTTACAGCTGTTAAGCTTGACAATCGCTGTCTGTTGGAGGAGTTTAGCGAATGGTCAATTAGATGATTGAAAGGTTTTAACTCTCCAAAGCAGTCTGCATGTCTGCCTCCCTCGTCCATAGTGCCAACCAGTAATGTGTCCTCCTGCCCTCCAGGGGGTGCCATGTCTGGGATGGAGCCCACAGTAGACACAGTGGCGGTGCAGCCTGTCCCTGCCTACTGGTACTATGTGTTGGCGGGAGGTGGTGCCCTCTTGCTGCTGATCACTGTAACCGTGGTGGTGATACTGTGCTGCCATCGGTACCACTGGGCGACCAAGAAGACCAGCGGTAGTCATCATCAGTCAGTGATGTACCACAACAGCCAGCATCCAAATCAGCACGGCCACCAAACCTGCTACCAGAACCAAAACCTCAGCTATAATCTGATCCACAGCCCCAACCAAAACCACCTGTACCCCGGTACTGGCCAGAGTCTTGAACCCATGCTCACCATCAGACTGGAGAAAGATGACAGCTATGATTCCCAGTGTTGAAAACAACTGGACTACATGTGAATGATATCATTTTATTGGTATGCTTTGTTCAAATGAAGTGATCAAAGGGTGTGATAAAATCAACAGCAGTATTTAGCAAAATTGCCTCTCTTCAATGATGAGAAACCACATGGAAGAGACACTGCAGTTCCTGCTGCTGATGATTGATCTAATTAATTGTTCAGGATGCACCTTTACGAGATGTCCTTGTTGCCTGGAGCTGGCAGGATGAACTCCTGACATTAAACATCCCTCACTGGGGAGAGTAGATGAAAGATGACTTCTGGCTGATGAGGGCCTGATAACAGCGTGAGAGTGCAACTTTTTTTGATGTAAGAGCATACTGGCTTCTATAGCTGCACCCCAACCTGAAAAAATATGATCAGAATAGCAAGTATAATCACAGGTTTGGCTATCTAACAGACTGGAAAAAACTCAGTTTACAATGTCAGTGTTGTAACAGTGTATTTTCCTCTTCTATAAGGATATGTCTGCCCTGCTCTGATCTGCAGTTTGGACAATGTCTGCCTACAAATACACTCTCCTGCAGAGAAGGGATTTACACACAGGTACAGGGAGATAGAAGTCACAATGTGAGCTGCATAGAGAGAGGGCCATTTCTATGGGTCTGAATGAAGCTGCTGTTTATTTGTCCTGTAGCCTTTGAGAGACTGAGAGTGACAGAGGCGGATTAAGAGCAGAGAGGGAAGGGGCATAAGAAGAATTAGTGCTGCCTGTCCAGCCGTGACAGATAGACAGCTCCACATCCACCGTAGCTCCTTTGGTCCGTGAACTGGGAAGGAATCAGAGTTGTGCTGTTGTCTGTCTGGTTTACAGGAGCGAAAGATAGAATGTGACAGCTTACAATGCATCCTGCAGACCTAGAAACAAACACCCTCCCTGCATCAAAACACACAAAGGCTCTTAAGTCTCAAACGTATGCACGGACACTTCAGAACTTTTCACTAAACCCTGAGTGCATTTTTCATTACATCCTGATATGCCTTTTAAGAAGTGTGCTTTAAAACTATTACCTCTTCACCTTCAGAACGAGGTAGTGCCTCAGTGTCAAATTAGAGTATGAATGAACTCTATACAGTTTTTCTTTTTGCCTGGATCACATGGATAATCCAATGCTTGTGTCGGTTAATGTTCAAATTAAACATCTTTGTATGTCCTGCAGACATTAGACTGGGCGAATGTATTGTATCTTAAACTGCACTCGTACTTTTCTTTGAAGTCTGTGCAAGTTAAAGTCTTCATGTCTGCTAAATGTTTTCATTTGTTGTCCTACTGTAGATGACAAATGTATAATTTGTGAAATTCAGAATGTTTTACATATTAGCCCTGTAAGCTGAAAATGAGGCCCACTTGGTGACAAAATTGTCAGTTTTGCTTCTGTTCAACAGGTGAGACCAAACAAGCTGTGAGAGAGAGCTTTTTACTTATGAGGCCTTTTAGAAAACCTCTGATCGAGGATCATTGATCAGTTCCTTTGATCATTTCATTCACTGTGATCTGTTAAATAACACTGATTCCAGTGCAGCACTATTGTCACACCACTCACACAACTTTCTTAGTGTTTTCTTAATCAGCTGTTAAACTGTATGTGTTGCATTACATTTAAACAACAACTCTAGTATATTTTGGGTCCAAAATGACTAGTAGGTACAAAAGTTTTGGAACTGGTCTAACAGATCACCTCACAGATGAGAATGGATACTCATTGGGCTAAAACAGCAGACGCTCTCTAAAAGCGCTTGTTTTTTTTCCACTGACAGGCTCAGATTGTTATTCAAAGTGTCTGACAACATTACAGAAAGGATCCCTACAGAGGCAGACCTATAAGATCTGTATAGTCTAACGAGAAACAGCCGTTGAATTCAAACCAACCAAACTCCATTGACAAAGAATTAAATTTTATCTTGCAGAACACTGGAGAGGCTGTTCTGCCGCGTCATGATCAGTTAGTTTGTTTGTGTTATTGCGTGTTACACAAGTATTTTTTTGGCTCCAAACTAACCATTTAAAGCACCAAAGTCATACTATAATACAACCACACTAACTGATCGAGACAACAGTATACCTGCCGCTCTTGTTTAAAATTACAGTTTTTATCAATGGAGACTGGCGGCTTTGACCAATCACTATATTGGCTATTTCTAATATTGAATAAAATAAAAGTGCTTTTTTTTGTATTGATTGTATAGATTGTTATTCGGTGTGTGACAGCATTACAGAAAAGATCCCAACAGAAGTAATTCCAAACCTTTTTGTACCTGCCAGTCATGACGAATCCAAAATATGTAAAACAGGTCCCAGATTTAAAAATAAGGGAGTTAATCTTTAACCAGACACGTGTGATGCATTTTTCAACTTGGGTTTCACATTGTTTTGTGATGTTGAGAGTAACCTTAGCACTTTTCTGCTTGTTAATAATAATGATAATAATTTATCGAAAGGCTGATGATTTATGACAATTTCTTACATTTACTGTGAATCTTAATATTAAAAATAAGTTGAATAATGTACTTGTTGTGAATTAAATAATATTTCTTTCTTTGTAATCACATGTTCCTGTGGGCCTACATGTGCTTCTTATGTGTTATAGTTATACAGTTTTTATTTTTTTATACTCACTGACGATTGTTTTATGTCAGCCGTCATGTTGACTGTGTTCACTGAGATGATCTTAACAATTTTTCTTGACTTTCATTTGACGCCAAGTCTTCATGTTGAAGCCATTTTGCAACAGCAAATGTTTGTCCCTCCTTTAAAGCTTAAAGCGTAAATCAGATAGGGAACGGAGGCAAGTCAGTGTGTTGTAAGAAAAATATTTAGATGATGTAAAAACAAATATGTGTATGAATTTGCTTGGCTTTGCATTGAGAGGTCCAGTATCAACTTCTGTTCATATCCAGGCCTGTGAAATGGGGTGCACCACTGTGGTACTTATTTTCAGGAAATCTCAGCAGCTCACCATCTTGTCTTGTGCGCTGCCCCCCTCCCCTACATCATTTTGTTCATGCCCAAATCCCCCAGCCTTTTTATCAAAACCTGCTTGTTCCTATTCTACTCCTTCCCTTCATCGCAAATCCTCCCAGTAAAAAACACAGGAGCGAATTTGAGAGACAAAAATGGAGGAGAGCAAAATCTCTCAGAGGAGAAGGGCCCATTAAGCGAGCTCCCTTTCCCTCCAAAGAATGCGCCCAGAGATGGAGGAAGATGAAAGCAGTTTAAAAAAAAAAAAAAAAAAAAAGAACTGCTCTCTATACTTTCTAAAGATAGATTTTTCTCTTACTCCGAGAGGAAGGCTAACAGGGAGGCAGGTTGGGGTTTGGACTGAAGGAGGGAGAGGATTGAAGGAGGAGGGCAGGTTGTTTCAAACACAAAAGCACATGAAAGAAGTCTTTTGGCAGAATAGACAGTGTGCTGGAGACACACATTATAAGCACGGTGCGCGCACACACACACACTCGCCATGTGCCAAACGCAAACCTGTGTTAGCAAAGAACCCACATTTCCAATAAATTCAGTCATTTAAATCATTGTTTCATACGTGCCCAAAAAGTGCGCCTACTCTGCAGCGCTCCGCATTGCCTTGTTTCATCGAACTGTGTCTTGTAAAATGTGGATACATGCTTTAGTCAACAAGTTTTTTTTTTGTTATTTTGTGCCTGCATATCCATCCCCTCCATTCCACTTCAATCGACTTGTGTATGATTTACACATTATATGACTCATTCTAGCAGCCCTGTGCTCTAACCCAATCAATGTGGGTTAGAAATTCAAACAGAGAAATGATATATGGCTGTATTTATGCTGTGCTACCCATGCACTCCCCCCCCTCTCTCTCTCTATCAAACTTTTTGCAAGATTTAGAAATTGTGCTGTCATCCTTCTATGCAGCGCTTTTAAATCAACCATCCCTCACTTCGCTCTCCGTTCTCCATCACAGACTACTTTGAAGCCCTTTAATATTTCTAATTAGTTAATGGAGCTGATTGCATTCATAAAACCCTGCAGTAAGCACTTCTAGCCCTCAGGCCATCTCTATTTTTTTTCTCTCTCTGCATCCTCCTCCTCCTCCTCCTCCTCCTCCTCTGTTTCCTGCAGAAATATTACGAGTGAAAGCACTCTAACAGGTCCTCAGGCCCCCACTGGAACAGCGTATGGTGCCAAAGAGCCTTCCACATCTTTGCCTGAATAAAAAAAAAAGCGCCCTTTTTATTCTTCTCTTCACTAATTGGACAGTGGAGATAAAATGGGGCTACAGGGAGTTATAATCTCCTTTCAGATTCGCGTGATGATTCTTTTCAGGATCGTAGCCTGAGGGCTTTAAGCCAGGATCATTAGAAAGTGTTCAACAGTCGTCCAAAGATTGTCCGAGCATCTCTCGTTTTTTCATCTGGCTATATCTCCGGTAGTGATTTAATGTTTTGTCGAGGCCTGTGGTTATTTCAGTTGACTGTGAGAAAGGAGAATTTAAAGCCTGGAGGGTCTGATGTGAGGCTGTACATTTACACATTCAGAGGACAGAAGAGCAGACTGATTAGACGCCTTCATGTGCGTGTATTAAGACTTACAGGAGGAGAAGAATCTGACTTTACAGTGTGACCACTGGGATCAGCCATGTTTAGATTAGCAGGTATCCGTTGTTTCAGGCTGCCTGCTCTGCACCATAGCTGCATCTTTTTGTATTGAAAAACACGAATGCATTATTTTATTTAGTAGGATGGTTGTTTTAGTAGGATGTTCATAATCTTCAGGCACATGCTGCATGCTTGGAGATGTCTGTCTGATTGGTCAGATACTTTTGATTTTCGTTGATTGATTTTTCGTTTCTCACTTTTCACCGTTAGTTTCACTGATGTGAAAATGACACATTTTGAATTGCGTTGATGTTATTGTTCTTTAATTTCTTGTTCAATTAAGAGAGGGTTGTTTTTTTTTTCATTAATCAGAAAGATGTGGATGTAAATCAGTTGGAAGCAGCAAAGACTGATCTTTGTGAAACATGGCCTTAGCAAGGGGTGAATCTGAATTAGTTTTAATTCAAACTGTGACTAGTTTAGAGTCAAACTGAAGTGTCAAACCGCTCAGACGTTCACCCCTGACTTCAGCCACACCACTGTTGTATTTACCTCTGTGCACTTCCTCTGCCTCAGTGAAGGAAAGCCCTCGACTCTATGATTGTCTTTTTGACTTGTGTTCATTTCACTGTCTTGCACTTGGAGCTAATTAAATATTGAACTACAGAGAAACAAACCAAGCCTATAGAGGTGCTCATACACACAATCAAGTAATTAACAATCAACAACCAAACATCAGAGGATGAATACACTCCATTTAGCAAAGGCTTTGTTGGTTGCTGTAATATTTGAATTGAAAGTCCATTAACTTTTGTTTATTCTCTTAACTGGGTTTGGAAGTTAATTTTGGCTCATGTTAAAACAGTTAAAGACGTGATTGAGTCACCTCATTATTTTCAAGGGATTTACTTCATATTTAATCCATGAGCGAATATGTTTATGTCACACATAGCAGCTCTTATTTTTTTAAAGTTTTAATCTCTTGCTATTATTTACCAACTGAAGGGTATTGGAAGTTTGTAAAGGCAGTTTTAGTGGGTATAAACTGGATGCCACATGTCGAAATTGTCTCCCAGAGAAATGACCTTATCTAACAGAGGAAATGAGGCTCTGTATCTTTTTTCATATCTACTAAATTAGTTTTTCACCTCTTGTCTTTTGAATATCTATTAGGGTTTCACTTCATAATGTGTATTTGGTTCCTTTGCCCCAGCAATAAACGATTATCAGCTTCCCAGATATTGCTCTATTTTTTCTCTGAGGGTTGTAATATCAATTTCCTTGAATAAAACCGAATTGAAGCAGAATTGAGCTTCCAAACCCTTCAAAGCCTTGCACTTCGGCCTGCCTCAGAAATATATTGTGGTATTTTAGCTTGTTGAATTTCATGGTCTTGGAATAAAAAGAAAATATATTGTGGGGAATGTGAAGGTAATAAAAGTGATATTTTTCTAAACGGTTTTGTGTGTCTTTTTTTCGCAGTTCAGTCTCCCCTTCTTTCTCTCCTCCCTATCTTTCTATTCATTCTCTCACTCTTGACTCTGTTCAATGTCTAAGCAAATAAAAAAAAAGAGCAATGATGCTTATCACATAATGAAACTCGCTGGCTTTCTGCAGGTAGTCTCAGTGAAATGTTTAGTAACCCCGGATGTTATTTTCCCTTGATAGACCGAGCACAGAACATAACGGTTTAAAGGAGATCTCTGCCGTGATCTCTTTCCAAAGTTTAAACAAGATCACTCTCTCTTTGAGCTGTTTGTGTAGTTTGATTTCCATCTACAAATGAAGCTTGTGTGCTGGCAATATAAGAGATGGAGTGATGGTATCAACAACTCTAGAGTTGAGATTAATTCTTTCTGTCTTTTTAACAGATCCCAGGCAGATAGATTTCGGAAAAGACCCTGTTTTCAACCGCAAGCCTCCCATCGATAGAGGTGAGGTTCAAAGTCCTCTTCTCGCCTCTCCTCTCCTCTCCTCTTCTCTTTCTCCTCTCCTCTCTTCTCCTCTCCTCTCCCCTCAGCCTGAGGCTATACCGACTGTTTTACAAGTATCACCAGAAGAATAGAGAAATAGCTCTTTAAGCAGAGGCATGCCTGTGGCTCTTCGTTTTACTCGCTGTTCCACAAGAAAAAAGCCTGTGGCAACAGTGACAGACAGTCTCTGCTGTGTGAGAGAGAGAGAGAGAGAGAGAGAGAGCGTTCAAAAGTGTGTGTCTGCATGTGGCTGTGTGTGTTTCCTCTCCTCCTCTTTCATATTGTGTGGCAGACAAAGTGAGACAGACAGCTTCCTCCTGGGCACCTCGAAAACATCTGTCTGATACAATCACAGTTTACTTCCTCTGTGTGTGTGTGTGTGTGTGTGTGTGTGTGTGTGAGCTGTGAGCTGTGTGCCTACATGCATGTGTTACTATCCCCTGTTTCTCCCAGCCCCTTGACAGATACAAGAAGAGTACTCAGCCTTAACCTCACTAAACAAGTCTGTTTACTGTCTGTTTACTGCTTCTTGTGTGTGTGTGTGTGTGTGTGTGTGTGTGTGCATTTCACTTTGTTCCTCCATAAAACACTCTAAATGCAGTGCTTAATTGCAGATTGGCTTGTTCATGTGTATACATTCATTAAGTGGATTAGCATGATCGCTTATGCCAACTAGATGCTCACACTGTAACACTCACAACACACACAATTCATCTCATTTCATGTTTCCAGGTTTTTGAAGTCAATAATAAAAAAAATAACTGGGTTGTGGTTTAACAGAATTAGCTGGTCTTGATCATATCAGCCACAATGAGGGGCATTTGGACAGACTGTGTGACGTCTCTTATGGTGGCTAATTTAAATAGATATTGTATAGTCAGTTCTGACTTTATGACTTTTCTTAGTGTATGCTAATTATATTCGCTGTTAAGCAAAAGTTACAGTAGACATACTGACCATACGTAGTCATAGTCACTCATATATATAATATAACAATGTTTTTACAGGTTTTAGCTGCAATTAATCATTTATAATATAATTATATAATATTATGCTGTATTATATAATATTTTACAGATCATATTTGAATGCATGCTGAACAATTTTGATGTGTTTTTCTGTTATTCTGGTGGTCGACATTATTTGAACATGAAGTCTATTTTTTGTCTAAATTATGCAGTGATTGCAGTCGTGATCGTGTGAACTTTTTTCACAATCTGCTGCTCACCTGTAGTGGCACAAAATAATAACAACATAACCTTATGCATACTTAGTGTTCAATGTGAAGGAATTCACAACTTCCAAAAGTTAACTGATTCTCATAACTACACAGAAGTTGATGGACACCGATGGTTGTTTGGAATAAAAGGGAAAATACATCTCCATATACATCAATGTAGTTTGTTTGAATATATTAAATTTGTAACAAATAGGCCAAAAAGGCAAAATCCCTGATATCATATGGTTATTTAACTTTTTGTAATTTTGTACAGAAGTTTTTCTGAAGTTTCCCGTTTTTTTCCCCAGGGTGGTCGTCCTCCTTCTCCACTCCCTCCTCTTCTGATGTGGACCCCCCCTCCGTCACTCTGGTGTCAGAGAAAGACAAGGACAACGCCTGGCTTTACACGCTGGACCCCATCCTCCTCACCATCATCGTGATGAGCTCTCTAGGCGTTCTGCTGGGGGCGGTTTGCGCTGGACTGCTCCTGTACTGCACGTGCTCCTACAGTGGGCTTTCCTCACGCTCCTCCACAACGCTGGAGAACTACAACTTTGAGTTGTATGACGGGATCAAGCATAAAGTAAAGATAAACCAGCAGAGATGCTGCTCAGAGGCATGAAGAGAAGGAGATCACTGGAGAATGATGGGGAAAGACGTCCCGTGATGCCCCGCTAAAGTCATTTTGTTCTCGGTTTGGACAAAGAAAACACGAATACGAAGCACTATCTGTTATTTCAATCCCCAGTGTCCCCTACCTAATATCCTGCTCTGATGTCTAAAGGGGTCAGTTTCAGCCCGGAGTTTCCCCACCTAGTTGCATACCAGTGGGAACATGTGACCTTAATCTCCCCTACATGCTATGAGGCCTAAACTGGGGGAACACTTGACCCCAGTCCCCCCTACCTACAGTACCATATCTCCTCCGCCTGCAGGAGAGAGCCTGTTCAATTCTAAAAGCCTGTGAATGAATGAAGGAATGAATAAATGAATATGAATGACAGATCTACCATAGAATATAACCCACCAGCCACTGGAATGAAGCTCAAAAGGAGATGGACTACAACACCCATGACAATCTGGACATTTGGATCACAAATGACAAGACAGTCTGGGGTGTTTGGTTGATATGTCGGTAATAGGATTCTTAATGAAGAAGAGAATCTCATTAACATGCGTCCATGAGTGGTTCTTTGAAAAGGGGCAATGTCAAATTTGTCCTCATTAGCTTGAATTTGAATGTGGCCAATGGAGACGGCATGCAGAAATCAAAAGTTCCAGTTTCTGACTGTTGGTGAAGACTTCAGCACCAGTGGACCATTTAATGTGTGTACTTTTGACTGAAATCAACACATATCAAGCGAATGCTTATCCCCCTAAAGAAGTTTAAAAGATATCAAACCACACAACTGAAATGAATCTAGATTTCTAATGGAGAAGAAGGAAAAGAGGATTTAAAAAAGGACAACTTCTTTTTGTTTGTTTCTGAAAGTTTTAGATATGAGTTGTGGGAGTTTCAGATGTCCATTAGCCTGCCTCGCTCGCTCCTTTGTCTGCCCTCGGTCTGCGCTTTGTGAAACCAGTGGCATAGAAGAGTAATGGTGACTGTTTTTGTTTTGTTTTAGACTTGTGTCTACTTGGAAAAAAAGGTAAAGAAAAGCCAGCTTCAGTTCGTAGCCGCCCTGTAGAGCTCTTACGCCATTTTTAGACTTTCTTTAGCATTGTGTTGGACTCCATGGTCTTAACTGTTACTTTAGTCCTTTTCTGTTTTGGCACATGTTCATTACAGATTATCAGTCTTTTACAAAGAGTAAGGGTGAGGTGAAGGAAGATGGAAGACAGAAAATCAGAGGTTTATCTAAATCTAACATGCTGTTATGGAGTCGTGCTTTAGATTCAGTATTCTAGGGTTTGTCTTTGGTATATATCTATATTTTTTTGCTTTTCAGACTGTATGACACCCAAATGATGGACAGACACTGTGTGAACAAAATGTCAGTGATTGTTTTATTGCAACCTATGGATTGCCAAAGAGCTGTGCTTGTGCACAGGGGGTCTGACCAAGCGTCAGGAAAGGCTGGGTGGAGAACGGACTGAGAGAAAATAAGGATGATTCCTGCCAGCCACTTATCCAGCGCTCTTAGCGTCGCCCCCTGAAGGAAGGACACTTAAAAATTGAAGGAGAAGGAATGACTACAGGAGGAGAAATCGTGGAAATCGTACCGTCAACTTTCTTGGACACACAATCGAGCCTTAAGCTATCTACAGTATACGCTGTATCGGAGGACAGCCATCGAGGAGGGCCAGTGCTGCTGGAGAGACTGATGAACAGGAGGACACACACACACACACACACACACACACACACACACACAGAAAGATAGACAGGAAGAAAGAGAGGGAGAAAGAGGACAAAATGGCGGCTTTTCTTACATGCATGTTTGTGTGTGAACATCATAACTAAAACTAGTGAGGTTTATACTCAGACTATAAAAAGCCTGCTGAGGATACTGGACCTACATTTTTTGCGAGTATTATTTGCCGCTTCTCCCAAGAATTACGCTCATATTCCATCATTTTGCTTCAACTAAATACATTTTGGTGTTAACTTAAAGGCACCTTGTGGAGTTTTTGACCACTAGAGGCACAATGGAGCAATGTCTTTCCAAGTGGGTTCCCATTTTGTGTGTATCTCGTGCACGCACACAAGCCTGGCCCCATAGCATGCTAAGATCGAAAGCTAGCAAACATGGTTGTTAACAATGCAGGATTTTAAATTATTGGGAAAAAAGACTTGGAAATGAAAATGTTTCATGTTAGACCCCAAAGATACACGCAGTGAGTTTTAGTGGAAACACAGAACTTAATAAGTCTGCAAGGAAACTCCCCAGGGTACCATTGAAAACCTCCCAGAATGCTTTTCTAAGTTAACATATCATCAAAATGCTCATCTTAATCATATCTGCATCTTTCTTCATATGTTTTTCCTACAATATACCCTTCACCGTTATGATTAGACATCTGAAAGCAATTTTTAAAGTTTGGAAAAAGCTTGTAGTTGAACGATAAGTTAGCACCAAACAAACAAGCTCAAACTTCTGTTCAAGCTGTGGTTGGGAACATTTGATTAACTTGTCAGCACAATCAATCAAAGCCAATGAAAGATTCATGTGGAAAGGGTCACCCAAACAACTGGAGCAGGGCTAGTAGGCAGGTGATTCTCTGCGTGTGAACATATCCAGTGAGATAGCCGGCTGACAGATGGAGAGGACGGACAGCCAGCAAGGCAAACAAAATGAAACATAAAAGAGTCTGTCAGTGGGACAGGTGGAAGGGAAGAGAGAGACAAACAAAGAGACAACAAAATAAAAGACAGACCAGAAAGCAACGTCCACAATTCAGACAATTCAGAATTCTCCTTGTCCTCTTTGTAGTTTTGCTTCCTTACTCTGCTCGGCCGCAGCAAATGAACATCAACATTATTTTTTGAATTTGAGAAATATCCAGGTCAAGTTGTTGTCCTCTTCGAGGTAAACTGAAAGAAACAAAGGGAGAAAGGAAGAAGGGAAGAGGGGAGGAAAGAGTAAAACCTGTCACACTTTTTTTTTTTCTTTGCCTGAAGCTCTGATTCTCTCCCTCTTTGTCTCTCTCTCTCATCTCTCCATGTTCACTGGCATGCATAGAAATAGCCAGGAGACCTATTGGGATGAAATAATCAAAGGAATATGAAAAGATGATCAGAGAAGTAGAGATGGAGGGAGGGAACAATGGAGAGAGAGAGATGGAGGGTTTTGTCCATCTAACTGTGTTTTCATTGGACTGTTTTCCAAGTGCCTTGGAGCTCTCTCACTTGTCTCTCTATCTCTCTCTCTCTCAACTACTATCTTCCTCTGACTCCTTCTTTCAAGTCAACACACCCCTCACCTATTCTCTCTCTCTCTCTCTCTCTCTCTCTCTCGCTCTCTCTCTCTTTCTCCTTCTGGAAGCCTACATAGTATTACCTCTTTTGTCTCGATGGATACACACAAATACACACCGACACACACACATAAGTATGAACACACAGACAAATGCACACTATATTAAAACATACACACACCTACGGCACTGGCCAGATAACTCAAACTGTTGTTTGTAGACTTTGTACAGAAGAATTTCTTTTTTAATGTTATTATTATTATTATTTAATAAAGGCTAAATAACAAGTGATTTGTGTGGGGGTGTTTGTATTGCTAAGGATGTAAGCCTGTGTGTGTTTTACATGTGTGTCTTTATTTGTATATTTACAGTGCCACCACTGACTGTCCTCCAAACTAGTTTTCAATCAAATTTCAGCTTCATACCTGGATTTATTCACGAGTTGTTTTGTTTCATACCAAAAGAAGACACTGATCACAGCAGGAATCAAGATCTTCTTGCAACATCCGTCCGTCCACAATAGGATCAAAGATGCTCTTAATTCAATCAAGCCATGAAAGCTTGTTCCTAATTAACACGTAGCCATGAAAACACATAAACCAAAGCGCCCGGCCTGCTGGAAATGAGCTGGAGGATCACCAACAGGAAATTTGTCGCCCACTCAACTAAGTTATCTTAAAAGTAAAAAAGTGGCATTGATGATAGAACATTATGTCATTTTCGGATAACTAGCTTGCTGTTGGACATGACACACACTCGTCGTGTGTGTGCTCATCGTCATCAGAGTCAGAATCAACATATTTCAGGAGCAGGCAGGTAGGCAGTAGCTCCAGTAAGAATTAGACTGTCCTGTCCCAGATCCCTGACCATCTGCCCCACTTTACAACGCTTCTTAATTGGCTGTAACTGTATGCAGTGCAATGCTAATTTGGTTTTAGTCCTCTAATTAGGTTAGAGAGCCATCAGCAGTGATTTCTCTGCATCAGCATTTCTTTACCTCTTTCTTCTTCTTTTTTTTCATCCCTCTTGCTCTCATTTGTTCATCGCTTCTTCATCTCACTGTTGCTCCTCTCTCTCCTCAAGAGACTGACCCGGTTCTCACGCTTCCTCTGACATAAAAACCTTACGCACAGATGTGTTCGCATATACAAACAAAGCGAATGAGGGAAAAAAGCATCAGAACGTCTGTACACACGCTAAGTGAGTGCAGTTTAAAGGTGAACAGACAGGTGGAACTAACGTTTTGACTTAAAGCCACTTGATCTTCCATATAGAGTATAGTAGTATGCACATACTGCATTTCTTAAGTAGCCATTTGAAAAACACTGTAACGTGTAATTTTACATATACATATAATGATCTGCATGATGTGCACGTATTTCACACATAAGGTATCTGCACACTGCCTTTGAATCATCCCACGCTTAAGGTCAATCCTAGTCTGTTAACTCACTCACTTTCCTCCGCTCTTTATGGTATTGTTTTGGTATTTCTCTTTGGTATTTCTCTCATTTTTGTTGGCATTGTTAGTAAAGTTGCTCAAGAAATTTTATCAGTCTTATGATATTGATTTGAAGCGTCCCACTCACTGACTATCACCTGGGTCTATCTTTGGGGGAAGGGGAGAGTGTTAAGCACGGGGCTCAGAGACAGGGTGGACCCAAAAGCACAAAGCGAGAACTCACAGACAGTTTAACAAGCTTTTAATTTCACAAGATACTTACAAAGACAAGATACTTACTATTACAGACAAGATACTTACTACAACATGGCATGGAAGACTATGGCTTGGTTCTGAGTACTATAGACCATTGACACTTAGACAAAACGAGACAATCTGGCACAAAACAAAGGGAGACGCAGACTATATATACATACAAGGTAATGGGGAACAGGTGGAGACAATCAGAAAACTAAATCAATCAAAAAACTGCGAACTACCAACATTTGTAGGAAACTTAACAGAAAAACAAACCCAAAGTTGCATATCATAAGCAGACATGGCAACTATGGTAAGAAGAGGCAGTGGTGATGTAGACAAACGTTCCCTCCACTTGAGAAAGACAGGTTAAAGGCCGATCCGTGGTTTGCCTTCACATAATGACATGACAACGTTTGCTTAAGATTCAGAGTGAACAGTCTGAGTGCAGTTTAACACAGGCTCATACAAACTCAAGCATGTGAATGTTAGTCTGGTAGATGCAAACACTCTTAAGACAGGTCTCTTGTGGTTGGCCTTTGCTGAGAGTGTAACCTACTAACACAGATTTAAGCTCTCTGCTTACTAGCACAAATCACACACACACACACACACAAGAAAATGAGAAGTCCTAGACATTGGTGAAAAAAAACAGAAAAAAATGAAATGGTATTCTTTTAGTTTCAGACAAATTAGCTGTTGACTAATTAGCACTGTTGACGTGATGTTTGCTCACGTTATGCCATCACAGTATAAAGCACACTCACAATGACAATCTCCAGCTTATTAAAGCTGAAGATTCTCATTACCTGTTATCTCACCCTTCCTCTCTCTGCCTCCCCTCCTCTTACACTTCTTCCATTCCTGTCTCTCTCTCTCTCTTTTATAACACACACCAGGGTTGGGCTTGTTACTCAAAAAATGTAATTTATTAAAAATTCCCCCGTTATTCTTTTCAAGAGTAATATGACTTATTACTTATTGCTGCCTATAAACAATAATCCATTACAATACTTGTTACATTAGTTTTTCCATTATCCCTCACAGAATTGGGAGGTCAATTATTTGCTTTCTCCTCAAAAGTCAGACTTTACATTGTTTTGTGTGAATCTAATCACAGCGCAGCAGCATGATTTCACAAAAGTCTGGTTAAGATGATGAAAAGCACCCCTGTGATGAAGTGGCCAGCATGGATCAGCTGGGTCGGGGAGACACTCAGACATCAGCAGCTCTTTAGGACGCTTGCTCAAAGCTAGCTTGCTGTTTTGGGTTTGCACTGTGCACCCACGACAATTACGTCAATAAATCTAAGTGGACTGAATTAATCAATGACCCTAACCCTAACCCTCTCTTGGTTTTACTGGTGGATAAGGTGACAACAAAATTAAGGGTCTAGCAGCTTATGTTTTGATGGGTTACTGCAATTTTATTACTGAAATTTTCATGGTACTTTTTTTTTTTTTACGTTACTCTTTACTGGAGAAAGTAATCTTATTACTGTAAATGTGTAACTAGTAACCTGTTTCTGCTCAGCCCTAACACACACACACACACAGCCAGGTGAACAAATGATGTGCTGCACAGAGCTGTTACAGCTGTGGAGGAGACTTGAGCTGTTTGCGTGTATGCACTCTGTATGAATCCATACCTGCCGAGGGTCAGTGGAAGAGAGGCAACTCTGACAGAGAGGCCCCAAAAAGCCGGTGGACACATCCAGGACCCTCTCGCTGTTGGTAAACAGCATTAACCAGTGAGCTACTCTATTATGAACCATTACTCCTAATATAATGTCAACTACAAATGTTACATTTGCATAATGCGAGTCACCACACCAACAACAACCCTGATTAACAAATCAAAGAAGTAAAAACTCAAAATTTGCATTGAATATTTCAACATTTGAGGTTCCATGTGACCTGAGGAATGAATTTTGAGCTTGTGAGCTTGGGCTCAGATTTATGTGTGTAAGCAAAAGCAAGTATCTTTTCATGAAACTGGATTATCTATGCAATAGAGAGATGCAAATATCTTTCGAATATATTTCAAAACTGGTGCTACGTGAACAGAGAAAATTAATTTTTGCTGAAAAATGAAAACTGTCGGGGACAATACTGGAACCTTCATAAAAATGTGTACTGTATGATTTGACACTGTTACGTTGCAAAATGCTATAACTATCACACTTACTCTTTGCTCAGATATCCATTTCATCCCGCTGGCTTTGGTTGTTTTTTACAGATCTATTTTTCAGGATCCTGAAGTACTTCTCCAGCCCAAAGCTTTCATTTAACAACACACATGCTCGTGCCCCTTCCTCTGCTGATTCAGTCATTTCAACCAAAGATACTGGCCTCTGTGAAAGTCAGGGCAGCACGGCGACTCTGGTTCTGTTTGAATCGGTACACATCTACCGCACATCTACTAGGCCAGAGCCATGATGGGATGAACACGTCTCCACATATCCAGTGGAGTACGACCCGGAACCTTACCTGGAAGCCAGAAACTCTTTTGGCCAGATGAGAAATTCTCATTGGACTGCTCAGCCCCACCTCTTTGCACATTTTTGGATTAGACAGGAGTTCGGCAGAGACAAGCACTGCCAAGATGGCGGCAGAGGGATCTGTCTAGGCCTTATAGCCCGTGCCCCAGAGCTAGCTAAAAAAGAGTTTTGCTTGGAAAGGAGGGAAAGGGCTCCTGGTGCAGGCAACATGGAAGAAAGTGAAACATTGTTCACTTACATACACCACCCACAATGTAAGGATGCAAAGCCAGTTGAAAATCAGCCAAGTACCTCTTTAATGTAGATAAAATATCCTGCCTTCAGCTAAAAAAGAACTGCACATTCCTTCCTTCCATCCTTCCTTCTTTCCATCCTTCCCAACCTTCCCGTCGTGCTTTTTTGCACCCTTTTCCCTCACACTTTTAGCCTTTGCAAATTATTTTCCGTTACTGAAAAATTTATTTGTGGGACAAACAATTTGGTCAAATATTTGTGGAGGTTTCTCTCCCCTCCTGCCACTCTTTGCACCTGCACTGTATTTTTTCTTTGCCTTCTCGGCTCCCAGCTAATTCCTTCAAATTGATAAACTGTAATTATTTGAATGTCATTTTGAGCTTAGAAAGCAGCACTGATGTCAGCAAACCGGGGACGGGACAGAAAAGTATTTTACATTAATGAGTTACAAATTAAATTTGCATGCTATGCAGCCTCTGAATCTTATTTTTCAATTTGCAGGAAACACAAAGTAAGCTAAGTGCAAAATGTCTTCTTTACCGACTGCATAAAATCCATTACATGTTTTATTATTTTTTTTAATCTTCCCCCACCTGGGTGGGCGTCTGGGTGAGAGAGCTGTTCATGGTTTTGGCAGCTTCCAGCACCCTGCTCTCCTTATGTCCCGAGCTCACTGGCTGCATGCTGCTAAATCAAATTACATTTCATCAGACAAAAGCTTTTTTTCTCACTACTTCAGTACAAATAAGATTGTTGTAAATCTAATCACAGTATAAGGTTTATTGCTTTCTCATTTCTGGGTTTTCATTTGTTTGGCCGTTTGCCAGCTGCTGGCAACTGTCCCTGAATTTTTGCCAAACTAAGAATTTCCACTAAAGCTGCACGGTTCACCTGAAAAACTAGTTTGTTTTTGTAATTAACTTTTTGTTTGGATGTTTTATTTCCCTGTCTCAGCTTTTATCCATCCTTATTGAACCTTTTCATCATTTATTGTTCTCCCTCCCATTTCTATTTTCCCTTTTCTTTCTTTTGTCCATTAATCCCTTACATTATTCAACAGTTCTCCATATTTTCCTTCTTAACGTAAATCATCTCAAACATCTCATCTTCCTTCCCGCATTGCTTGCTTTTCTTATGAAACATTTTATCATCGCTGTCTTCATTGTCTACTTCCCTTGTTTTTACTTTTCATCCCTCTTGTTCATTTGTAAAAATATTTCATCAGTCACCATTACAGCAAGCACATTCTGTTATGATGATATCAATCTTTCCATTCAGTAGCCTTTGGCCTGTCTAAACCGGCTGCTCAGCCACAAACACTTGTGCTTTTAGAGGTGGTTGTTGACACTGAGACACTTTAACTATCCAAGGCTGCGGTTTTTCCCCCTCAGTGGAGTGTAAGTGAGCGCGCCTGTGTGTGTGTGTGTGTGTGTGTTGAGTTATGAGGATCAAGCAGCGTGAATGTAGCAGGTCTTATTGAAACCTTAAAGGCACCGCACGCATGCACACGGTCACCGACAGATTTGGAACCTAAGTAAGCATAAACATGTGCATGTATGTGCTCGTTGCAGAAACAGAGGGACACAAAAACATACACAGCGTACTGTAAAGTACACACTGGCATGCCTCCTGCTGACTCCTTATCCTATAAATAGCAACAATAGCCCTCAACAGGGCCTCTAAGGGAGCCACAGAGCGGTCTGCCACAGACCCAACGCTTTCATCTGGGTAGGTGGCACAAGTGTGTGTGTGAATCTGTGTGTGTGTGTGTGTGTGTGTGTGTGGTGCAGGGGTTGTTGCTGGCACCAGCAGCTGAATGCCTGTGTTTTGTACTCCCTGTCCTCACCCACACAGCCAACTTTACCTTCCTGCAAAGGCTCATGCCCACACATACCTGTCAATATGTGTTGGATCAAACCCGATCTGCCCACAGAGCAACCTCTCACTCCGTATGCTGTTCGGTGTAATCGCACTTTAATGTTAGATTTTTTAGAAATGAGTCACAGTATCAATAGTGTATTTAGGGCAAGCACAGCCACAGTGGGAATTCAACCTGTCTGTCAAAAAGTGATTTCTCACCTGGCATCGTTCGCATGGATTTGACCATTGGGCCATTTGTGCAGTCTGTGTTTATTTGAGCCAATAGCCAATATACTAACTGTATAGACATTAACGGTAAGCTAGCCTGCATGGTAGGTACCATTGTGTGTGTGGGAGTGTGCCTATGTGTGTGTACGTTGAGCTCAGCCTCCGACTGAACTCAGAAGTCACAAGAAACTCCAGTTCTTACTGTGATTTCCCACCGGTCTACCTCCTCTTCCCTCTCATCTCTGTACATTTATGAAGAACATTCATGAAGCCCTGGAATACGTGCAAGTTTTGCTCAAGATGAAAGATTCAGAAGTCACACGGATTAATCTCCGGGTCAATTTGCACCACCTTGGGCAAAGTCTCATCAAACAATGGCATGTCACGATCGTGTCTTCCCACTGACTTTGAATCTAATCTGGCTGCCTCTAAAATCCACTATGCACTCCCTGTGAACAGTTAAGTCCACCGAGTTCAACAGGAGTATTGTTCACACACACACACACACAATTTCACTGCTTTTGTGTGAAAACCTGTCAGGCCTGGGATCAGGACAAAGCGTGGGTCAGCTGGGGTTGTTGTTGTTGTTCTATATCTTATATAGCATCTTAACCAATCCCAGTTTAAGATTAGACTAAAGATCAATCAATCAATCTTCAATCAATCAATCTTTATTTATATAGCGCCAATTCATAACAGTGTTATCTCTAGACGCTTTACATAAAGAGCAGGTAAGACCAAACTCTTTGAGTAAGAGAGAAAACCCAACGATTCAGGAATTCAAAATTAAGGATTCAAGAATCCCCACATGAGCAAGAATCAGATATTATATTAAGATCAGTTAATTCTGTCGAGATCTGTAACCACCTTTTCCCGAGTGAACCAGCAGTGTTAGTAATATACATGTTCACAAATGGTGGCTAGCCTAAAAAAGAGAAGAGCAGCAGAAGGGATCAAACATTGAAAATGTAAGAGATGCAGCCTGTTGCTTCTACTTCTGAAGATTCTGACAATCGAAGCTGGCATGACAGAGCCACGATCAAAATTTGTTCACTAGAGAGGACTGATCGCTCTCTTTACCTTTGGACAGGTACAGACAGCAGCTTACAAGGAGAGTGTTCACTAACTAGACATTAGCCAAGTTTCATTTAGGCGAGTTACCTCAGGCATTAAAGTTAAGCAGCTGCAGCTAATATAATCTGCCAGCTGTGACGTTTCTGTCACACAGTCCAGTGTGGCTAGAAATCAGAAATGTGCTGTCTCCATGAAAGTCTTCTGCACTGTTCTTTGCTTATAAAAAAGAGGGACGGACAAAAGATTTCACGTCTGGATCCAAACTGTAACAAGTTATGTATGAAACACTATTTAAAGTTCCTCCAAGTGCAGACTAATAAAAAAAACTCTCATACAGTTGGTCCAGCTTTGGGGATTTTAACATCCCAGAGTTTTCCACTGCCATTTGATTAAACATCATTTCATTTGATAACACATTGGTCAAATATTATAACTTAGTCTCTTGTTTTAAATTCATTATCACATCATAGCAGACTTGTTTTTTCAGACCTGGCAGGTACAGTTTGCATAAAAATGTGATATTATTTCCACTGGAATCTCTGCTGATTCGTTCATAAAAGTCCTTCAAGTATTAACGTGCAGTGGCTTCAGCAGTACTGGCAGCTGCCTCTGAATAGTCACTGCAGTAGTCATGCCAGCTGCTGTTAACTCTCTCGGGAGTCAGTGACAGCTCACATTCACACTCATTAAACTGGCTTGGAAATATTTATGTTAAGCACAAGCACCACTAATTTGTACATACCAATAAGTTCAGTAATTGAGTAACTGGCTTTGGTCACCAGGGAAACCCATTTTTACTGTCTTCCTCCATCTTTTATTTCATTTTTTTGGTTGATAGATTCTGTTTACTACACTGGGACTCACACACACACACACACACACACACACACACACACACACACACACACACACACACACACATAACTCTACAGTGTCTTCTTCTTCTTGTTCACACAACAAACTGTACACAAAGAAATACAAAGAGACACAGACATAACATCTACAACAAAAACACACCTACGCCTCCTTGTCTTTATCACGTGTTAAAACAAACACGTCAGTACACATGCATACACACATAAAGGGAGTCAGCCGTTGCTCCCCATCAGGTGATGAATAATACACCAGTCTGCCACCAATCCAATAAGCACACACTGCCCCGAGCCACTGGTAAATTCACAACATGGTGAAACACACAAACACACTCCCAGACACACAAGGCAAACCACTCACTCACTCTCTCACACACACACACACACACACACACACACACACACACACACACACACACACACACATACACACACATACACACACATACACACACACACTGAGAGCTGTGATTGATGTGTTAGAGCTCTGTTCACATGTGAAGCCATGGGGGCATTATTAGAAAATTAATGATAGAGGACTTTCATCCCTTAGAGAGGTAAAGAATGCAACACACACACACACACAGAGGAGAAGAGAAGCATTATTAAAAAACCTCATGGTGACAGGCCCAGCTTACATCATTACTTATTCTTTCTTTGGTTTCATTATGTGACATTTCTCAATATAAAATATCAGAGTCCACCAGAAGGCCTTTTTTCACTCTGAGAGAAAAAAGGTAAATATTCATAGCAAATTGTTGCTGTCTGGTGGCTACAGTCACCTTTTCAAGAAATCCAGCCTGTATGTAGATTGACCACAATGCGTTTTACGGTTCATCACAAACTAGTTTTAAAGAGCTTCTTACACACTGGATAAGCTGTGTCCAGCCTGACTCACTCTCAGGGACATATTTAGTCATTTTGTGGCCTGAGGCAAACACAGACCTTATTCCTCATTCTCCCACTTTTTCAGTCCTTATTTATCTAAGAAACACCCACCTGTAGCGCCCACTCTTCACCGGCAATGATGCCCCCATGGCTTCACTTACCAATGATGTTCAGGCCTCTGTAATTGCATCTATCCATGTTTGTGATGTGACATTTAGTTACTGCTCGTTAATCTGCACCACTCTTGACCTGTCAGAGAAATCTTTCTCTTACAGCAGTTTCAGAGTGCTGGATCATCCTCTCATGCAGCACATAGGTTAGAGTGACTGCCACTCACTGGTTGTTGGTTATTATCTGTATAGCCATAGTCAGTGTTGTGAGTTAGTTTGGAAATGTTTTTACATGTTTTTGAGTATGAAAAGACCCAAAATGAATACCCTAAGCCAGGGGTGTACAAACTTTTTTCACTGAGGGCCACATACAGAAAAACATACAAAGGGCTGGGCCACTCACTAGAAATGAGCTATATTGCTAACTTCAATCCACTAGAGGTGATGTATATCGGCTCACCTCTAGTGGATTAAAGTTGGCAAAATCAAATGTAGGTAAATTCTGCTTGATAACTGAAACAGCCTTTCCATTAGTGGGCTTTCATTTATTAGTTGTGGTACAAGCTGGTCTTTGCCTTGTGGGCTCTTGTTCAGTGTAGCCTCCGCACATCCTCACCCGTCGTGGTGCTCTTTAGACTGCTAACATCAAGCAGCTCCTCCGTAATGCAAAAGTGATCGTCATTAGTTATTAGCTGTGCTCTCATCACGCACCGCGTCTGAAACTTTCTACACTCACTTGCTCTCTTACGTTTCCTTAATTCCGCCATTTTGGGTCACCTGTAGCACATTTCTTCTTCGGTTACTCATTTTATAGAGAAGCTGCCTCGTTCAAGACAGTTACTCCACCTAGCGGTGAGACTAAGAAGTACAATACAGTCCAGCACAAGTTCCATTTGTGGGCCTTATTACAATACATTTTTAGAATTTCCTGCAGGCCAATGAAAATTGGACCACGGGCCGCAGTTGGCCCGCGGGCCGTAGTTTGGACACCCCTGCCCTAAGCGGACTAATTATTTAAACAGCACAAGTATCAAGATGACCTATATGGGAGGTTGGTCAGTGTGACCGTATGGTTTCCACTGTAGTGTTTTTTCCACAACTGGTGGTCACCAGGAACTGAAAGACACAAAGAAGCTACAAAAGATACATTAAGACATTGTTCACCTCCACGCGAAAGGCACGCATCCTCCCAGTTGCTACAACAACTTTAATTTTGATCCCTGCACAGCTTAGAACAAGAAAGCTTTGAATCACCCATCAATCTGCTGAAGTCGAGAGAAAGACAGAGCGAGAGAAAGACAGAGGGAGTAGGCGAGGTTCATCCATTTCCTGCTGAGTTAAGAGAAGGTTATTGGACCCTGAACACCTCCTGCACAGCATGGTGTGTGTGTCTGTGCAAGGCACAGAGACATAGTGCATTTCGTGTGCCTTCAAGTGTGTTTTTCTGTGTGTGTATTTGTGCGTCCTTCACTGGCCTCCTCTCAGCATGCAGCGGTGAGTGACAGCTGGTGATTTTGAATGACAACTGTTCAGACCTGAGGAACCCCGGTGTGCGGCTGTAAATAAAAGCTCATTCTGATTTAAACAGCGGCTCTCAACCAATTTGGCCCCCATACCTTATGCCCTGTCTGCTACTCCACAGGCCGCTGCTTTCAACAAGAAAGCTTTGATAAGCCAACTGCCTGCTGCCGCCCTGGACCAAACAGCAGAGAGACAAAGTTAGCGACTAGCTGGGAAGCACAGTGGAGCCTTCGGCACCTAAAGAACCAGATCGTGCTCTCAAGAGTTGGCAGAGACCAAAAACAGCTAAATGAAGAGTGAATATAGGACTTAGGATCATCAGGTGGATACAAACACGAATCCAAATCATGTTGCTGGATGTGTAAACAGCCGACTGTTTGCTAATACAATCACCATGACAATGTGTTTTTTATCATGTATTTCAGCTTTAACATGCTCAGTTAAATCTTACCTTATTCTGAAATATAGCTATTTTTATAGTTTATGATGACACACACACACATACAATGTAATTACAACGAAAAGCCCCGGTTCCAAAACTGCACCCGGAGAGTTGTTGGCTTATTATGTTGCACCTGAATGTAATCAGACTGGACCCGTCCAAAAGACACACCACCTGAGGCTGAGACACACACACACACACACACACACACAAACTATTAAATAATAAAGCGTGAATAAAGCTTCACCACCATCAGGATAAGCGGTCACGTGGTCATCAACCCGATGAGTCAGCACAGGGTTTCCCAATCTAGCTACGAGGATGCTTGCATTTTTCACAAACAAACGAAGAGCAAACTATCATATTAAAATAACATGAACAATTTAAACACAAAATCCAGGCTGAGAGCAGCACAAGTTAACAGGCTTATAATATCACTGCCCCCTCATCAGAGCACGAGTAGATCTGACTATTATTACATTTGTGTATTCTATTGAATTAATGTGCTGCTTAGATTTGATCTTATGGCGTGTATGACAACTGTAGCTTTATTCTTTTAGCTGCAACATCGACATTGTCAAATGGACTGAGCAGCAAATAAAAAATAAATTGATACACATATTTCAAAGCCGAAGGGAGGCTTACTGTCATATCAGAGAGGTACAATAACTACAAGGCTTTAGTACTTCTTTCAGTCTATTGTAGCATGATGTCGGTGTACAAAAGCGCAATAAAAAGACTTTGACAGCAGCTAGCAGGAAAAAACTGGAATGAAAATCGTCAGGGAAGCCAAAGGGCTGCCGGTCTCTGAACGCATATTAATTAGATTGTCTAAAATGTGGACATATTTTCAGCTTAGCAGAAACATAAATGTGTCTCCACATTTATGGCAGCACGAGGCACAGCAGCATAACTTCATTGATTATTTAAATTTCCAGACACGCTGACAGGATCAGTCAGGATCTAATGTAATCAATTCTGAGAGAACCGCTTGGTCAGTAGGCGGTGCTTTTATAATGCTGATCTCAAACGTAACCCGCGTAGCATGTTGGGGCTAAACATGTGTGGTCTTGCATGTGACTAGAAAGAATAAACTTGTTTAAAATGCTGACAACAGTCATTTGTTCCATCCTCTATAGTCTGGAGTGTTGCTCCACTGCATCAGTCCTGCTCTGACAGATATCTTAGAAATGACAATCTCACTGTTTTCTCCCGTTTGATGTCAAAGCTGTAATTTCTGTTAAGCAGTCAATGTAAACTGCACAGATCCTACTGCTCCTGCTTCACATTAAAAGCTTTCCATCGACAAACCACAGGACTGCTTTGATTTTCACAGAGGTACTGTGAGCGAGCTCCAGCTCTGTGTGATAGAGAGTTGTCTACATCAGATCAGATTAATATTTTGCAAAAACAAAAAGCATAAAGTGTGACAGACAACATGTCCACAGTGAACTGAATGGGATGGTGCAAGGGACAAAAATGGCTGGTGTTACAAAAATGTTCTCTTTCCGTCACCTTTATGTTCAATGCTTGGCTAGGTTCAGATTTAGGGTTTTATTTAGGGGAAAAAGACAAAAGAATGCGGTTAAAGTTAGGGAGAGATAGTTTCTCTCAAGCCTCCTCCCTCAGAAGTTTTGCAGCACAATAACAATGTCATGTCCATGTGAAGACCCCTGCCAAAATGTTCTGTCAACCTGTTTTTATCCAGATATCTGGTGAGTGGGCTCATGGGATCGTCACACACCACACCATGTATCTAATGAATCACTTTGTTTAATACATTACATGCGTACACATTTGTCCAAGTTTGAAAGCTGTGCGTCTCCCACAAGTCACATCCACAAGAGATCACTTACATGAATATAAATCATATGGTAAGGAAAGTTTGTGTGCGTGTGTGTGTGTGTGTGTGTGTGTGTGTGTGTGTGTGTGTGTGTGTGTGTGTGTGTGTGTGTACATGCTTATCCAAATGCTTTCGGTTGACAGTGTATCTATGTGTGATGTCATTATTTCTAAAAACCACAGGTGGCTCCATTAATCAGCCAAAACAGTGCAGCAAACAGTGGCAGCACTCTGTGTGTCTGTATGTGTGTATGTATGTGAGAGATAGAGACGGGAGTAAATCAGTTTGTCCAAACTAAGTTGCTGATGTTTCAGATACGACTGAGACTTTGTAGGATTTGGTTTCTCTTGCCTCCCTCCTCTGTGCTGTCTGCAGAAGGAGACGTTCTGTCTAATTCCAGTGAAGTGATGTATTCTGTCTCAGATCCAAACTTTGTTGTATTTTAACACTGGCTCTGGCATTACAGGGAGTCCACTTAAACACACTGTTCTGTGTTTTGTTCACTGTGTTACTGTGTGCTGCTAATGTACCTCTAGAGATGTACAGTGTCGTGCCTGGCTCAATAAGGCCAAGACAAACAACCACAAATGAGGATTTGTGAAGAATAACTCAAAGAAGATCAGATCCTGTGGTGTGTTAGAATGAAATACTGCATGTTGCACTAATAAAAGAGAAACCAAACACAACCAAACCCAAGAAAACTTCCACAGGTGCCCCTAAAGTGCCAGCAGTGCCTTCCCAAAATAATAGATTATGAATGTTTTCATATGACTTTTCTACTTTTCTGTTTTATGAAGATATAACCTTCCTGCCATAGGCCTTGCTGTACGCATGTAATATAATTTTTATTTGCCAAGACAATGAAATAATTCATGATCACACGCTTACCCACTATGCCTTATTTTTCTAGTCATCCTTTCTGCTCCCCTTTCTCTCGCTCTGTACAAATTCCTGCTTTTCTTTTTGTCTTCCCCGTCTCTTCCTCATTTCTGCCCCTCTTTTGCTTCTGTCCTCTCTCTCCTCTCCGTCATCCCCTCCCTACGGGCTAGGGAGGCCCTTTTCTTATGAGAACTGTAGATCTCAGTCGCAGCTTTGCAACGGCTCAATATTGTATCATCTATCACTCTGCATAGAGCTGCAGGCCGCATCAGCCTCAACGGACAGGAAACAAGATTTATTACAGAGGACGACGCCCTGCATGCGTGGTGGGAGGAGAGACAAAGCGAGATGAGGATGCAGTTGGAGAGACTCAAATGTGACAATCAGACAGACAGACAAACACACAGACAGACAGAGAGGTAGAGAGCAAAGATGCAGACAACAGGTGAGTGAAAAAGGTAGTAAAAGGTGTTTTTTGGCAGGACACAATGCAAGGAAGAGAAATGAATGTGAGAGAAAGAGAAGCAAGCCAAGAGAAAGATAGATGAAGCGAAAGAGAAGGCTAATGAGCTTGAGTGATTGAGAGTATAACATGTAACATGTGTGTGTGTGTGTGTGTGTGTGTTTGTACATGACAGACACAGTGCTTAAAGGCCAATGCCTGGCTGCGTGTCCATTAGGTGTTTAGTAATGACTGAGGTTGTGTGTGTGAGTGTGTGTGTGTGCCAGCAGTAATCATCTGTGTCAGTGTGATTGATGACTGACCACAGTCGCTGTTTAAACATTTAAAATCTTTCACAGGAGCAGGGAGGAGAGTGATGGTGAAAAGAAGTGAAAAGAAAGATGGAGAGAGCAGAGGCAGGGTCTTAATGATCAAACTGTATCCTACACAAGCAGAAATCCACATCAGCACCATCGCTGTCAAACTGTTCTTTTCAGGCTTTCTGTTCACACTCCTGACCGGAAAAAGATGGAAGTCCCACATGTAGCAACACTTTCTGACTTTGTCTGATTTAAACAAGCCCATGCTGAATTCTGAGCCATCCAGTTGAAGAAACTAAAGCATGAAGTTGAAGACTAATACTTTTATTTAAAAAAAAATAGGACACTGTCGGGCTTTCACTGCTGTAACTGTAACTTAATCGAATGGTCCAGGACCCAACTGGGTGCATGTCATGTTAACCCAGAGAAAGGCCCCAATGAGGACGCTTTAAAAAAAAACCATTTTGGGAAATACACATATTTGCTTTCTTTCCCAAGAGTGGGACGAGAAGCAAAGTCAATTTTTATTCTAACAGTAATCTCTAATGAGACTGAGTGAGTTTCTAGGCTTAGGACAGACAACCGTCCCCACCCTCACTGGTTTAAGATGTCAGAACTCATACACCCATTAATCCACTCTTGGATAGTTTTACACTGCTGCATGTTAACCTGTAATGTGCAAATCATCCCAGGCTGAAATGTCACAATGAAATGGTTTGGGACAGGAAAGGTTCATTCCTCAGTATTTCATAAATGGCCTCCCTCATTGAGTCAGTTTTATTTATACATCCCAAAATCATAATTTGCAAATTTGACTCAAGGGGCCTTACAAGCTGTCTAGTCTACACCCTCCATCCTTAGACCCTCGGCTGGGATTAAGGACACAGACCCAAAAGAACAAGTCAAATCACAACATGGAGAAACAGAAGTAGGATGTTTTGTAGATAGAGTGCAAACTTGTACTGTATGAAAGAGGAAGATGTCAAGTGACCTTCAGGTGCTGCAAATCAGATCTGAGCCATGACCTCCTCTCCATCACGGAGCCCTGCACAGAGAACAAACAGTAAATACACACAAGAGACAGAATCTTCTACAAAGTTACAAAGTTTTGAGATAAATGAGCTCAGTTCACCTAAAAAGACCCAGTTTGTCACTATCCCCAACTGGTAAAGCCATGCTGTTAGTTAGTTTGGGGATCTCTGCCTTTGCTGTACAATATAATGGAGGTGAATGGACTCGTGTTTGTGGTGTTCAAAAAGTTTCACAGTTCCAGAAACAGCATCCCAGTTGCTCAGTTCAATCCAAAGGCTTCACTCCCTCCAGGTTTTTACTGTAAGTGGAAAAATATGTATTGTTTTGTTTTTGTGATTTGCTGACAGCACTGCAGGACATTTACAACAGCACACATCATTTTAAATATTATTGGCAAAACCAAGACACTCGAAACTGTTCTCGTGCACTGCGAGGGATGAGAAATGTTTTAAGCAGGAGGAATTCTGAACATTCAGTGTTTGGCCGATGCTAAAGGACGTTACACAGAAAGCTAACAGGTGTGGGACACAGAGGTGGAACCAGTGGGAGAACTGGGAGGAGAGGACAGACGTCACAAATAGGGAAAGAACAAAAGAAGTCAAAGTTGCCGTGGATGACAGATGGGTTCTAAAAAAAATAAGTGTTTTAGAGAGAACAGGCATGAAGGACAGAGGCGGGGAGAGAGGGAAATGGAAAGAGGAAAAGGAGACAGACAGCAGATTGTGTGTGTTTGTGTGTGTGTGTGTGTGTGTGTGTGTGTGTGTGTGTGTGTGTGTGTGTGTGTGTGTGTGTGTGTGTGTGTGTGTGTGTGAACCAGGCTCAGACAGACAGTCACTCCACTCCAGCAGTCTGGATGCTTGACTGTTCTCAGGCCTTCAAATATAATTCAGCCGTTCCGCCATGTCAAGTTCCCCAACGCGGCCCTGTAGGGCCCGCCACGCCTCCCTTTCTCCTCGCTCCCATATATGGGCATCCTGTCCCCCCACGGCGCTCAAAGGGATTATTATGTTTATGTCAGCGCTGCTCCAGTGACCCTGGAGTGACAGAAAAGAAGAGAGGTTGTTCATTTCCACCCTGCAAGCCGTCTCCAGGACTTCAGTGTCGGACAGATGCGTGTGTGTGTGTGTGTGTGTGTGTGTGGTTAGACATTGAGATAACGGAAAGATTAAAACATCAGAAACACACAAGAGCAGATACTTAAAGCAGAAGTTTGACATTTTTTGGAAATACACCTATTCGCTTTCTCACTGACAGTTAGATGAGTAGATTGGTAACACAGGAAGTTACAGCACCCTACCAGGGAATAGCCCAGCCCATAAACCACTGTAAAAGTGAAAGGGCAACCTCGTTTTTTTTGTGTGTGTGTGTTAATCAGTGAGCTTTGGAGGTGCTGGTAGGTAGATCTTTGAGAGACCTTTGAGCCAGATGACCTGTTTTCCCCTCTCATTTATATAAGCTAAGCTAGCTGATGCAGCTGATGGCTGTTGCCTTATTTGTACCAGACAGATACAAGAGTTGTATCGATCTTCTCATCTAACTCTTGGCAAGAAAGCGAACAAGCACATTTCCCATAATGTCAAACTTTTGCTTTCTAAAACTAAATCCTTTAGGCTGTTTTTTGTTTTTTTTTTGGTGTTTTTTTGTGATGCCAATTTAGTGGACTGAGTCTGCGAGAGAGCGAGCAGAAGACAAAGAGGAAGCTTGAAAAGAGAAAGAGGAGAAGACTGGGAGAAAAGCAAAAAGAAAAACAGGGTCTTTAAATGAGTGCGCAGAAAGGCGGCCTGGCATCGGCACAGACACGCCCCATCACACAACAGTCGAGACATTAACTTCTCCGCTCTCTGTTTTCCCCCCTGCCATCACTCTTTCTCTCCCTCCCTCTCTCCTTCCTTCCATCTGCTCTGCCGCTGCACCTGGCCTCTTCACTTTCTCTTACTCCATTTCCTCTCTTTCAGTCCCTTTTTTCCCCTCTCATCATTTCTTTTTCTTCCCTGTTTACGCGATCTTACCCTCCTCTTCCTCTCTCCCCCTTTTTTGCAAGTGAATAGTTCTTTCTCCTCTGTGTGTCTTCCTCAATCTGTCTCCTCTCTCCATCTGACAGCGTCTCCATCTCTGCTATTGCCGCGTCTGACATCCCCGTCTCCTCCCCCTCTTTCCGTCTGACTTTTCCTTTTACCGCGTCAAAGATAACCTCTAAATCTTTCTTGTTCAACCCATACTCTCAATTTGTCGTCGCTCCAAATGTTCAAATTTCTTTCTTTCCTTTATAGACCACCTTTTCTATTTCCAGCCTCCCCCTCTCCTCTCCGGAGGGGGCTCGCCGTCTCTCCGTCTTGGCCCAGTATGAGTGGGTACAGAGAGTCAGGACCACAGGGTGACTGTCCAAAAAAAAAAATCCTGGAGGGGTCTGACACAGTGGCCATATGGCAGAGCATTGAGCGAGGGGAGCACAACACGGTCTCCAACAGATGCCCAGTGTGAAGGAATGGATTGTGTCCCCTGTGGCCGCTGGGCATGTCCACCACTCATTAGTTTCCCATGGAGAATTGATATTATTCACAAAGCTGCTTGGCTCGCCTCAGATCACAACCCCGACCACATGAATAGGTGGATGAAGTGTGTGTGTGTGTGTGCGCGCAAGTTAAGAAGAGTGAGGACGAGGATTTAGTGAACCATTGCAAATTTGATGTCAGTCTCATAAAAACACATTTGTATACGCCCAGGCATTGCCGACCCACTCCAGCTATAAACAGGCAGGGTTTTGTGAGTATTTGGTCATAGAGCAAAGTATTGAAACTGTGACACTAGAGGACACATTAAGGGATCACCAAAGTAAGTAGGATTCATCGCGAACATCTCTCAGAAATGTGATGATTGAAATGTGTCTATAAGTCAGAAATCATCAGCTCTTGCCAAACCAGAACAGTTGGTGCTTATTTTCTCAGGAGACTTTGTTGTGTGTTTGGTTGCAGATAGAAAACTAGAAAAGACTATTTGCTCTGACTTGCTGTTTTCTGTTCTTGTAACGTTTGTGCTTCACTCAGTGTGTTTTGTTCTCATAGAGAAAAATGATGCTACGTGTGCGTGTGTATATAAGCACATGTATGCAATAGTGATAATTGTCAGTGTCACTGAAATATGATGCACGAGGTCGCGGTGTGGGTGAGTGGAAATGACGACAACCATTTTTATTCGTGCCACTGATTCTGCCCTATTCAGTGTGTTCCTCGCCATTACACACACACACACACACACACCACCTAAATTAAAAAGATTATTCACTTCTGACAATTTCAGTGTTCCTGTTTACGGCCGGCCCATTACAGTCAGAGCTCATGCAAAAAGATAATGATAAAGATAATAATCCGCAAGAACGCTTGCGTATCTTGGTGTTTTTGTCCATTTGTTTAATTTTCTATTACTGTAATTGACAGCTGGCTCGCTCTCCTGGCAAAAGATGCTTCATTACACATAAAACATAGAACAGTGATGTGTTAGCTAACCTTAAAACACTCCCTGCATCTCGGCCAATACAAATCTTTAGGACATGAAAACATAATACGCATAATTTTGTGTGTTTTTTTAACCAGAGAAACTGAAATGCATTAGAGGTCTGGTTGCTTGGCTCACTATTGGTCTGAGACACCTTCAGCTGTAAAGTCATGCACCACCTCTCCTACACATGCATAGCCCCTGGTGATTAACTCCGAAATCCCTGAGTCAAGCTGTGCGCGCAGCCATATTTGCATATGTAAAATCTGTGTATGTGAGTGTTGTTCTGAGACTTGCTGGGGCTCAGATTAGTTTGAGGAACAAAGCGTTGAGTTTTAACTGGGGCATCTAAACACAAAAATAAACACATGACAAGGACAAAAACACTGTCTCCAAAAAACAAGCAAACTCCACACATCTACTTCCTCTTTGGGCTGAACCATCAAAGCACAGCGCGTCTATTTCATGAGTACGGACTGACACACACGCACACACACACACACACACACATTTCAGTGTATACATGACAATAATCCAAAGTTCACACTGACTCATCCTCTCTCAGTCTGCATTTCTTTTTATGGATCTAAAAATTAATATCCTCAGCTCCTCCTTTTCTTGCTCTGAGGAAGTCTCTGATGATTTTCATTGGGATGCAACAGAAATGTTTTTTGCCGACAATGCAAATGTGACTGTTTATGGGAATTTGTGTGTGTGTGTGTGTGAAAAGCGGACAGTTACACTTTGACCGACTATTTCCTCTTCAGACTTTGTCAGACACACAAACAGACTTTTACCCAAGAGACCAGGGTTTGTGTCCCGTGTGAAACCAAACCTAAAACTCAACCTCTGTCAGTAATAGTAATAGTACTTTTATTTCATACTTGTATTTTAGGTTATCTAAACATAACCAGGTAGTTTCTGTGCCTAAATCTAACTATGGAAGGTTGCCTAAATGTGATAAAATTGTGACCTTCACCCTTATTTTGAAAGTGTAAATGGACATTACTTGCCAGCAAGATTTACTCTGAAAGTGTAGCAGGACGTTGTATATTTATAGTTGACTGTGACATTAAATAAGATAAGATAAGATATTCCTTTATTTATCCCACAATGGGGAAATTTCAAGTCAGCAGCAGTTCACACATACAAAGAAAGGGAATAAAAAATATATATATAAATGTAAAGTGAAAAGTGAATGAGAATTCAGTTAACTGACCTGGGAAAAGCTTAAAACGCCATCTGTGAGATCACGTTGTGTCAACTCACTCAAAGTCTACAGATATTCCAGCAGCAAGTAAAGTATGCATCAGGGGGCCGAGGTAGAAGACTTGTAGCCATAATGTGATGGTAGCCTATACACAGAGACCAGTCAAATTACTGTTTAGAGGTGAATTTGCACAGACATCCTTGCATTTCCAAAACACCACACTTTGAGTGGCATCTGTCTGATGTGAGCTATCGTACCACAAAACACGACCTCTAACGTGATCGCTGGGGCTAATAGCTAATAATACACTGTGAGCTGATGGGGTGGTTTGATCAACATTTTCCACCTATTACTTTAAGGCACAAAAACAACTGTTCATCTTATCATAAACTCTCTCTTATTCTGGTTTGTTTGTTTTTTTACCCCCTCTTGTGTGGGCATCTCACTCATTACATTGCTTGAAAACAAATCTATAGGCACAGGTAGGTGACTGCTAAAATGCTGTTTTCTAGCAGATAATGTTAACATCTTAGTTTAGCATGTTGGCATGCAAACATTTACTAAATGGCACAAAACACAATCTCCAGCTGAGGATGGCTGGATTGTAAAAAGATGTGAAAGTAACCACTGGACAAATTGAGATTTGGAACCAACGCTGGTGATACGTTCATGTGAGGCCTGCAGCACTTTGTTCTGCCTCTTGTAATTAATGAGCCACACCGGTCCAGTATACACCTGAGAGCAGGAGGAGCTTATTAGCTATTCGCTCCTGCACTGGAGTTGTGACAGACAGACAGTCACGTAACCAAAGTTACCACAGCACGGAACGTCTCTACCTAGTTTAGCTGCTTTGCCATCAAAAACTACTGAGAGTAGCCAATCATGACACATATCTTATATCTCCTCTTCTATTTGTAGGCAGTTTCCAAAAAACATTTTGATGGAAGCACTATTAAAAAAAAAAAACGACCAGAACTCTTTTATAATTACACTTCCAACAGAACCACTGACGCTTCCTGTGAACAAACACTTGAATGTCTTTTAATGAGCCGCTGCTCAGACATTCAGCCAAATTTGGTATCAGTCTTATTCTTTTAAGATAAAAATGCGTCATAAAATATAAATAATATATTTTGCTGTTGTCTCAGCAGATGGTGTCTCTAAGGCACATTCACAGAGAGAGAGAGAGAGAGAGAGAGAGAGAGAGAGACCCTTCTGTCTTTAGGCCTGCAGACTGACAGAATTACACTTCGCTAATTAACTTGAATAAGGCAGCTTGACACTCTATCTGGAAAGTGATGCACTGCTATCAGTCAGTGATTGTGTGTGTGTGTGTGTGTGTGTATGAGATGGAGAGATTAATAGAAGTAACTAATCATTATTTTCTGTTTGAGCTGGTGGAATAATCACATCCTCAGCTAAGCAAATGTGACACCATGAGATGCATTGACATATTTATGAGTGTGTGTTCGCCGCGTTCGTACGGACAGCATGTGTGTCCGTAGGCTCGCGCATCTTTCCCTTTTGAGTTAATTGACACTCTGCACCGACTGCGGTTGCCTGTCTCCATAATGGTTGTTATGGAAACGACTATTGGTGTGACAGATGTGTTTGTGGCAGATGAGGACACGGAAAACCACAAGGGAACCACGTGGGTTTGGATGAAGCGCCGGCAAAATAGATAGCGGAACAATACAAAGAGTAAGAACACAATGCAAACCCATCACAATGGAGCAGAGTGGATGAACACATTCATGAAATAAAAAAGGGATTACTAAATGCCAACAAACTGGTATAAATATTTCAATCTGCATTATTCCACCCGATTAAAGATACTTAACTAAGGGTAAATATTACGAATTACATCATTCCCAAGTGCAGCAAACAAGACCATAATAAAAAGGTTTCTCGTGTGTTATTCTAATCACTTTGAGGAATTTAGCTGAGATGAAGCTTTTAGTTTAACTCAGCGGCTCTAAACTGTGGCTCTATCAGTAAATGTAGCAATAAAGAAGGCTAATGGTGTTTTTACTGGCTGATATCGAGTTAAGAGAAAGAATATAAACTCAATCATTCACTCTCGTAGCTGGTAGATTAATACTTCTGAGGATGTCAAGCTGGAAAAAGGTCCAACACTGTAAGCAACACAAGCAACTAGACACCCCGAGCACTTTATTTCCCTGCAGAGCTGAGAGAACCAAGAACCCGGATGATGGCTGGACAGTCAACAAGCATTTTGGGAAAATTGGCCGGGATCGTCATCTACTTCTGTCTAATTCTACGTTTCTTTGTAACCTTTGATTTTCGGCCCAAATGTGATTTGGCCAAGCAGGTTTGGACCAGGCTCTGATTCTTCCTAATTGCGTTGAGCTTTTTCTGGTCAGGTTTCATTTTATTCTGCAGTTTTGATTTTCTTTTGTTAGCTGTGCAAATTCGACCTCCCGGACCCTGCCAGCACATTCGGTGACATTCTAGGAGCTTGTTAGTCTGCTCCAGGTTACACAGTTGACACAAAATCAAAATGTTCTGGTTTATTAATCAGTGCAGGCTTTGATCGAGGGGAAACAGAGTCCGGGTCAATATGAAGGCAGGTTCTTTTGGGCCCGAAAAACTACCACTACCCCTGTGATTAAAAATTCTTCTGATTAAGAAATGTCAGCTGGACAAAAAGTTCATTACAACCTTTCAGACATTTTTACATCTTCACCAATGTTGCTGGGAGATCTTTTCTGTCTGGGCTGCACCATTATAAAAAGGCAATATACTAAAAAATTCATAATTTTCCTTGTCAGAGCATCTCTCCATCACCTGCCTCTTGTCAGAGTGAAGCAACTTATTTACAGACTGTTCATGCTGGTTTGCAAACAGGTTATTTTCACCTGTGGCATGTTTTTTTTTTTTTCATTCATATCTCAACATGTTTTAATTAGCAAATATGTCGTGATTGTTTTTATTAGTTTCCCCCACCCCCCTCCTCCAATTTTCACATCATCTAAATAGTTTTAACTACATTTGCATGATCTTTGGAGTAAAAACACCTGAAACCAATGGAAAAGTCAGTTAGCAGAAACTTCATCTGCAATTTTAAGAATCACTCGTAGCTTCTGAATAATTCATTAAGCGCAAGTCCCCAAAATATGTTGGTTTCAGCTTCTCGAATAGGTAGATTTGCTGCTTCTCTTTTGTAGACTGAATATCTTTGGACTTTGGACTGAACAGGTCATTTGAGGCTTGAGGCTCAACTTGGGCTCTGAGAAATGTGATGTTTCATTTTTCATTAAACAATATATTCAAAAAATCATACAAATAATTCCCAAAAGAATAAAAGGATAAAGAGACTTAATTGATGCTGAAACTAATTAGTTGCAGTCCTAAAATTATGATTAATTACTGGAATAGCTGATTTCATGATTACCTGTTTGTGGTACTGAGCCGCTGTGGAGACTGTGCACGTTTATGCCTCTTGAATTTCAAATCCCTCTTGTTACCGTCACCCTGTTAGCGCACACTTATCACTTGACGATGTCAATGTGGGTCTGAAATTATTCAAGTTGTCCAAGCAACTCCAAGAACACGGTCAAACAAGGGGATAATGGGGCAATCTGGCCGGCATAATACAATACAGTGTCCCATCAGTCACCAGGTGTGCTGCAGCTAATGATCAGAGCTGAGAGGGCGGCACAGAGTCAGAGCTTACTGGCTGGTGCCTGAGGTAGAGCTAGTGAGCCTAGTCTGCTCTGTGTGTGTGTGTGTGTGTGTGTGTGTGTGTGTGTGTGTGTGTGTGTGTGTGTGTGTGTGTGTGTGTGTGTGTGTGTGTGTGTGTGTGTGTGTGTGTGTGTGTGTGTGTGTGTGTTAGAAGTGACAGCTTCAGAGAGTGATGGGAGTAAGCACGCAAATTCACCTACTGTACATGTGTGTGTGTTCCAGTGTGTGCACATAAATGATCCCGTGGACTTGGGGCCAAGTATATGTGTCTGTGTGAGTGTGTGTCTGCTGTGGCTTGGTGTGTGAGGTCCCGTCGGCATGTGGGATGATTGGCAGCGCCCGTTTGGGCGTCGTTGATAACACACAGGAGGGCGACTGCCGCAGATGAGCTCTGTCAAGCTGTCTGCCTGTCAGACACCCACACACAGTCCTTTTCTCTCTCTCTCTCTCACACACACACGCATACACACACACACACACACACACACACACACACACACAGACACACACACACACACACACACACACCCAGTGACTCTTGCTCTGACTCTTGTTTGTGTTTAACACACACAGACTCTCTCTGCTTTCAAACACACACTTCTCTCAGGTTCAGCCTCCACTGTTTCCTCTCTCCACACACACACGCACGCACGCACGCACGCACGCACACACACACACACACACACACACACACACACACACACACACACACACACACACACACACACACACAGACACACACACACACAGACACACACCTGTCAGCCCATCCTGTGGCCAGCCATTGAACCTGCTATACTGATAACAGCAACAACAGCCCGGTCCTCTGCAGGGAGAAGCAGTCTCATTCATATGTATCTGCTGATGTGTTAAGGAATCTCTGTCACTTGTTTGTCACTGTGGACAGCTTGAAAAGACCAGGCTGACATTTGGAGGAGTATATTTCAATACATCAATCTAGAAAGGCAAAGAGAAGTGCTATTTCAATGCACAGGCAGCCATGTTCATATTGTCTGTGGTATGCAGCTGAGTTTCAGCTCCAAGTGGCACTGTTTGGCCCACAGTTGGGTGATCATTCCCCTTCAGCCACTGGGCTCCTTTCACGTTACACTTTGATCAGTCATTAATATCGACACATTGATAAGTGCAGCCTTAAAGCAGCTTACTGCTTCTAGGTTTTCTTGTATGTTTTAGAATCACAGTGTATCAGGAAACAATGTGACAGTGAGAAAGGTGTCAATCTTAGAGATGGATAGATGCTGAGAAGTATCACCTGAACCGGCAGCTCTCCTCCCTTCAACAGAATCAGCCGGCCCACAAAACTACTGGTTCACTCTACCACTCTCATAAGTGTCATTTTCAGTGGCAGCAGGCAGCTTCTCAGTCAAAAAAAGTTCCACCAAATGCCAATAGGCAATTGGCGACTAGCTGGTGAACATAGTGGAGCATTTAGAGGGTAAAGAGGCAGATATCTCCTAAAGACAGAGCTAAAAGAGAGTGGGCATTCACAAGGTGGCCAAAAACACAACTCCAAGCGAAGAATTCTGTTTTTCTGTAACTGTTAGAAACAACTGTTTGCTAACATGTTCTCTGTATAAACCTGAAAGGTGATGACGTGCCCGTGTCGTGCTCACAACTTGCTTCCTTCACTCCAAAGTAGCCAAACAAACAAATCAGTTATTGTAGATTGAAACCATAGACTGTGTGTAAAGATGGACGACTCGTGGCTGCTTCATTCCACTGTGCAAATACGTTCCTGCTCTACGTGCAATTCTCAAAAAGAGGTCCGCACGTGCCTCCATGACAACCACAACTACGACAACTCCGTCACATGAACCATTTTTTTAAATAGCGTCAAATAACTAATTAAAACCACACTGAAAAAGCAGAAAAATGAAAAGTTGAACTTAGATCAGCGTGATAAGAACTAAAATGACGGAAATCATCTTTGGGAAAAGTGTATTCGATGTGTACTTTAATTCTTTAGTTCGGCTTATGTCCCCTCCACTAACATGGAAGAAGCGTGCGTTCTGACCTGTACAACAGCCAACCACCAGGGGACGATGCAGATGTTTGGACTTCACTTTTGGGTGGGGACGTCATGTCATCCATCTTGATATCCATCCATTGTCTATTCCACTTATCCTTCAGGGGCGCAGGGGGGCTGGAGCCAATCTCAGCTGACCCTGGACCAGAGGCAGGGTGCACCCTTGACAGGTCGATCACAGGGCCGACACACAGAGACAGACAACCAGTCACACTCTCACTCACTCGTAATTTAGAGTCCCATCTTGATATACAGTTTAAACCATACAGGAAGGGGATCAGACAAAAGTCTTTTTGGAGGACATAGCAAAGTGACGTCATCCTGCCAGTTGCTAACCGCTTAATAAAAAAAGATTCACTCATGCAAAGTGACATAGTCTTCTGTAATAATACAACAAGCGGCCGTCATCACTGCAAAACAAACCCCTTCAGGAAGATTGAACCCTGTCGGGGTTCATTTTGCAATAACGACCGCTCGCTATAAATGATCCCACTTATTACACGGTTTCATGCTAAAGAAATCAATACTTTGAAATCAAAATTTTGCATTAAAAATTATTTTATTGATTTAAAAATGGTTTTATCATAAATGCACCTATTGCAATGATCTGTTGTGCAGAGATATCAGACTGCCGCAACTGAAAGATAAGAATGAAAGAGTTCTACAAAGCTGTGTATGAAATAACAAATTGAATGAAGTTGTGTAAATCATAATGCACAGATATGATTCTCTGGGTCAGAGTTGTCACATTGTGCAGCTGCGCCTCACATAGATGTTTGCAGCCAACTCTGTGAACGTGCTGGATGAAGGCAAAATAAACAGCAGAAGATTTCCCCTCGTTTTGTACAGAGGTTTGGACAACAATGTATAGGTACTGTATGTGTGTGTTTCTCTGTGTGTACAACCTCACCTGGCACACACACACACACACACACACGCATACAGTACACAATTGCTGGCACAATGCAGCCCTTAGGGATCAATTACTGTTCACTCACGTCTTTATCATCTCAATGCTTTGACTATGAATACCTCCCCACACCGACCTGACACACACACACACACTCTCTCTCTCTCACTCTCTCACACACACACACACACACACGTCTACGCTCTAAACCCATTCTGATAGTTGAGATGTATAAGCTTCTTTTCAAAATGCTCTGTCAGAGAATGCTATCTCCTGCAGCAGCTAGCCAAACAGCACAATGGGCTTTATTGTAATGACTGACAGAGAGAACCAACCCCATCTGTGTGTGTGTGTGTGACACACACAAAATGTTCCTCAGACCAGAGTTTACCTGCTGACTTTTCAGGACCTCTGAGAGCAGCTCTCTGGAGGAAACCTTGGTCAGGGTTCCTTCACCTTTTCCAATCAAAATCAAGCATTTCGAGCATTTTCAAGGTTCTCTAATCTAATCTAAAATGAGGCTCCGACTTACTTTATTTCTTTATCCAAACAGCAAACTAGTGATTTATTATATTAGTGCATTTAGGAAGCATTTTCAAGGCTTTCCAGCATCCACACTAACCCTGCTTGGTATACACACACACACACACACACACACACACACACACACACACACACACACACACACACACAAACACACTAGTATCTTTAGCTCTCACTTTCTCTTCCCATCCAGATGCTCCACCATTTGTTCGTCTTTTGCTTGATGAAACTTTTCATCAGGTCGGCCTTTTCTACTGTAACAGAAAACATCAGGATGTGACAGTCGGAAGAGAGAAAGAAATGGAGACAGATGTGAGGGCAGGAGTAGAGTACATCTCATCAGCATCTGGATCTTACCCAGAATGTGGAAACGTGTTTTAATTAGGGAGCACAAAAATATGCTTGATACGGATTTCTTTTTTTCCTCGTGTAGGATCAACAAATGCAAAAGCATTCGATTTAAGTGTAAAAATCTTTTAATTTCCTTCAGCACACAGCCTCAGATTTAATGGGAAAATCTCCCTAAACAACACTGACTAAAAATTCTTGAGGTTTGCTCAGACAGAAGCTTCAGCATTCGTGAATCCGACCACTGAACCATATGTACAGTTTTTGTTTATTGACTCAAACAGCTACTTTACTAAGTGTGCAGACATCAGCTGTAAGCTTACCAGCAAAAGACGCACCAATGGTGTGTGGGGGAGTGTGTGCCTGTGTGTTTGTGTTCAGCTCAGCCTCTGACTGAACTCCAGATAATAGCCAACAAATAAGTTAGCACAAAGGCCTTGGAGGTGTTATTACTAAGATATCCGATGCACTTCTGCTGTAATCCATTGTACTCGAGGAAACTCGGGGGGGAAAAAACAACCTCAGACTCAGAAAAGCGCGAAGGAACAGTCATTCAAGTTGGAATACAAGATCCATCTGGCCTGTGTTTGCAGGCATAAACACACCTCATGTGACAGCAATATGGTGGTGCAGGCCGTTGAACAGCAAGTCGGCACACAGACGATGTTTGAAATCACTCGCTACTCACTGAGTAAGGCTGCACAATTGCACAACATGAATATTAATCTCGTTGAAGATTTGGGCTTCTCACAGCTAAATGAAGATGATCGACTGCGATATTGATGTTTGACTTGGGTGCTCCTCTAATAGAAAACTCCACTGCATATCAAATCAAGTGCTTCCTAAACCAACAGCCAGTCACGGCCTATCGACGTGTTTTGGCTTCAATTCTGGGGAGCTGTCATGCCGCTGTCCTGGATGTTGCGGCGTCCAGGGGAGTAATGTAGTAAAAATGAAAATCAAATGTCTGGAGCATCTGTTGATTGGAAGTCTATAACGCTGTACAGTGCATCACCATAGTTATTTCATTTAAGTTAAAAAAAAGTTTTGGTACAACTTCCTTCACACTGTGGGTCTAAGAGATGCACTGTGATTAAGGGCCAGTCTCATTTTGAAGATTTTAACATCAGTGTGAAAGTAGGACAACATGGAAGTGAAAGCACTATTCTGTTTATTTACATGTGAAAGTGCAATAAAAATGTTTTATCCCTAAAATGAATTAACACTTCTGATAAGTAAGAGATAACGCTCTTCGAGGTGTCCATTAATTCCTGATAATGGACACCTCGTCTGGCATTATCCCGCGTATAACCACGGTCATGTGCCAAAGAAAAATTCGTATGCAATGGAAACGTTGTTCACTGCTCCAGTAAATAGGACGGATCATGGATATGACTTGGCAGACTCTCCCCCCGTGGATGGGGATCATTGATGTAAACAGTTCAAAGAGTTGATCAGAGAGTGATCATGTGATCCAAAGTCTCAGTGAGTTCAGAGGGGATCAGTCTACTTCCCGCAGCTTATGTGTCTCCATCCTGTGGTGTTCATTAACGACACACTGAAGGAGCAGCGTTACACTCGCTGTTGGGAATAAGCTAGCTTGGTAAAGTGCTGTAAAAAAAAAACAATAACTCCAGCCAGCGCAGTTTGACCGGAACTATTTAATACTCTTAATCTTCACCCAGATTGTGGTATAAATAATCGTAATCTCAGTATTGATTGAAATAGTCGTGCAGCCCTACGATACAGTCCACTATATAGTGAGTAGTGAATGATTCTGGACATGACCACAGTGAAGAGTTAATTAGTCGTTGATGGCATTTCCACTGGATATTAGGAATACTGACTGGGAATTATCGACTACTTTTGTTTTATGGGATTTTTTTTTTTTAAACCTTGGTTCAATTCATCCATCTCAAAATGAGAACTGACATTAGACAGCTGACAATGACACCACAAACAAGGCTGTTATTTAAAAAATAAAAATACATAAAAAAAAAACACATCTGGTTTTCACCACTGATATCCGACTTCAAACAATACTAAAATTTCAGAGAGGACATGTAATGTTTGCTTTTAGTGGGATCTGCACCAGTGACATCAGGGCACGGGTCCTGTGCCAAATCACCATGAATCCACCCAGAGCTTTGAGCATGCTTAAGCAATCATGACCTGGCATAAGGTCCATGTACGTAATCAATTATTCATTTGGAAGGTGGGGGAGAGAGGGCCCATCTGCTGAGGGGAGCAGTCCTGGCTGAGTTATTGAGCTGTAGGCTGTCTGCTGTTTAATAATGGCCCAACTATGTATTGCTCTGTAGCGGGGAACAGTCGCAGTCAATCTATTTCAAATCACTGCATTTTGAAATGTAAACCAATATGGCAATTGATAAACAGCAGTCTTTGCTTTCATTCTGGGACTGATTGAGGATTTTCTAACTTGATGCAATCCTGAAGGAAGTTTTTCTTTCTTTTTTTTTTTTTTTTAAGGCAGCAACCACCAAACTGTGGTCCAAAATGAGCGTGTAGGGGCGTATTTATCTTGCTTTGATGGCAGATGATGTGTTTTCAGATGACTGACAGTTAATTTGTAAAAGAAAAAAAATTGGCCTGAACTACTTTCGGAAGAAGTACGGAAGCCCACTGTGATATAAAAAAAAAAAAAAAAAAAATTCCTGATTTATTATTTTAAAATGAGAAACATCCTCAAAACTTTAAGAATCTTTCTCTATATAATGGCTTTCAATATTTTGATAAAATTATAATGACTTACAGGTTCTGCATTGGCAGAGATGAGCTTCCGTAGAAAGAAGCATTACTTGTCATTTGTTCAATACTCATCGACTCACAAATAAGCGCAGTGACCTTCAGCAGACATCGTTCATATCCAATCTGATTAGCAGACCTTCCTGAGCAAATGAGACAGCAATCTTGAACCTGGAGATATTAGACTGTGATTTATAGACATGGAAAAGTATATCCAGGGGGAAATATTCACTGAAATCCTGTTCAAGTCTGATCAGGTTTGTGTAGATTTTTTAATAATATATCAGATAAGAAATGATAATTCTACAGGTTGAACAGACCCACCTCTGCTGAGCCGGTGCCCTCTCACCCTGGAGCTACACTTCTCTGGTTAAAACTAATGCAGTCACCAGGCAGCGCTGCTGCTGCTCTATACACTTTATCTCAGCTGCTCTAAGTGCTAACCACTTCCAAGGTATTTTAAAGAGATCTGAAAATCAAACATTTTGACCGAGTTTGTGTTCAGGATGTCTGGTTTACAAAGTGTTGCAGTCTGATGATATATTGGTTAATGTTGCACCTTGGATAGAAAAGTAAAATACATGTTAAAGGCTTAACGGTGTCATCGTTAAATACCATTTGTTCAGCTTGTTCAAATTCAAAGGCAAAAACAGGGAGCCCAATTTCATAGTCCCAACTTTTTTTTTTTTTTTTTTATATATATTGTACAACGTAGACATTCGTAGTTTTGCATGAGGTAAATATATTTTCAGCTATAAAGTGGAGATCTAAGTTGATGAGTTAACGATCCAGGAGGAAAAAGAAACTGTGTTCTACCAAACATGATAAGAATGATACTGTGCTGCCATCCAGTGGAGGATTGGCTCACATACACTAAAGACTGATCCCAGCTGGGTAGGTGTAAATAATAACATTAGTGATGGCTGAATTCCATTTCGCTGCTTCAGTTTCAGGGTCCTGATATCATTTGATATTAGTGACACCTGAGCTTTTCCTATTATGACTAGTCAAAATGTCTGCTGTGAAAAAGGCCACTAACTTTCTGTTGATGCTCCACACTTTGTTTTAGTTGATGGGCTCACAGATTATACAATATACACTACTGTGTTTATGATTTGTACATTTCTCTTCCACAGTTTGGTTGACTTGGTCTCTCTGACTCTTTCACAAAATGTCTGCCTGAAATATTGTTGGAAGCATTGTTAGAAAGTAAACCTAACCCTAAAGAAACATCTGTTTGCTGAGGGGACTCTCACACTCTCACATCTCTCACATCAGCTTGTTATTGATGATCTCAATAGTTCTTAACTAGAACATGTAACTCCATCACTGGGGTCCCCATCAGCACATGGGAGCATTTCAAGAATGATTGAAATGATACTTTGTTACTTAGTTAAACTCAACGTCCCTGATGGTACTGGACAGAATTGTGTTGTGTGTAAAACGGCATTTGACGCACATCATCAAGTATCGCATGGCAACGCTGGTAAATAACCTCAGATCCAGACGATGGCTTTAAAAAAAGTTGTTATTGCTACATTTCTGATACAGATACAAGAGCCTTACTTCTCATAGAGCGAGTGAATTTAAACAGGACTGCAAAATCTGATGGTTTCCGTTGACAGAGTGATCCAGGTCGTTGTTTCATGGCAAAAACAAAAGGAAAGAAACACAGCACACAGCTGTAAATCAGGTTGTCTGACATTAATCCAACTGATAAGCTGTGCACACAAATCACTTCGGCAGCAGCCAGACAATAAAAGTGAATGAAAACCATTTGACTCCTACTGTAGCAAAGCTTTACTGAATCATGATCCATCTGGAATTCCAGAAAAAAAAAAAAGTTTATATAAAATTGCATTTGAGACATCACAATCTCTGTTTCCTACTTCTTTTGTAATTAGAAAACACATTAATGCTGAAATCTTCTCGGTACGTAGTAACAATACTGCCGACGTAACTTTCAAAAAATATATATATATAAATCTACTTCGTATCTACAGCCAGCTGATGCCATTATACTGACAATACATTATAACTGAGCTACAACACTTCTGGACAACATGTAATGTGTGAACAATTACACCGAGTAGTAGCATAAATAACTGTTGCTGCTAAGAAGACATTGTAAAACAGTCAGCTTCCCTTGTTCAAGACAGATCAACATTATAATGAAAAAACTACACAGATATAACTCAAGTGAGGGTCCAGACTTAGTGATTACAATGTACGGGGTACTGAGATTAAAAAAGAAAATAAAGAAAGTCAATGTGATATGATTAAGAACTCAGGAAATCTAGAATTAGGCCTCAATTTCACATTTTCACAAATTCACCTTTTAAGATATGTGAATGAACTCCTCGTCCAGTCAATAAACTACACCAGCAAATGTGAATTCCACAGGTCTGAAATCTCTGAGGGATGTTTTCATATCGTGGCATCTCCAGCGTTCTCAGATGAAACTATGTGAATACATTCATTACCATAAGGCAGGGCAGGAGCTACAACGTGTCAGTACCAAGTTTAAAGGTTTAAACAGCAGCTGAGCCACATGACTGAGCTGAGAGTTATTGCCAGTTGAGAGGTTAAAATGAACGGGAATGAAAAGCTGCCCCAGGTGGAAGCAGTCAGAGGTTTCACGTGAAAACAAACATCACATTGTAGACAAAATGTTAAAACTTCATATCACTGTGTAGGCATCTGTGACTTAATACCATGAAAACAGTTTACAGCGGTGCAGAACAAAGAGGGTCCAGGAAGAGACACAGAACTAACTGGGCAATTTAAAACATACAAAGACCAAAGTGGTCCTCTCTACTGTGATCCAGTGGGAAAAAAAAATAAAAATTTGTTCAAGGTCCAGTGTTGCTCAGATAATCCAGTGAAGTTTTCATATCCAGTGGCTACAAACAGACAAGCTTCACGTGTAGTGTTGACTGACATCAAAAAAAAGAAAAAAAGGTTTGTAGTGTGCTACAATGACAGCATCATATCCACATTTCATCATGTTAAGAGTCCCGGTGTTTTTATCTCATAGAGTCAACATTTAAAGTCACTGTCTGTCTTTTTTTAAAGGTTTTTTTGGTCCTTCATCCAGTGTACTCCAGCAGCTATACGTGCTGTGTGATCGGCGAGTGTACGCCAAAGCTCAGAGCAGCAGGGATCCAGTGGTGCGAGTTACCAGTGATAAAACAGCAGGACTCAAAAAAGGGGGGAAGAAAGCAGCACTAAGAGACAACCTACCCTTAAAGTCAGAAACCAGTGGTGGATGTTTTCATGCACTGTACCTTAGTTAGGGACCACCAACACCATTACAGTGCACCGTTACCATTTCTCTGTAGCAAACAAGTAGATTAACAAGTCTTTTCGTCACTTGTCATCTACAGTGACATGGTGCCAGTTGTCAGAGACCGAGGTTTGGTTGACTGGATGGATTCCATGAATGGCAGGTCACTCACAGTGAAGAGATTCACACGTTAGGTGCTCTTGAGATGTGGATTCTGTAGCTAAAGGTTTGTTTTAACCGTTTCACAAAAAAAATCATTTACTGATTTCCTTTGCGTTTTGTTCAATCTACTTGCCGGTGTGGGTGCAGTTAGAGTTGTATTTGTGGTGCGTGTAAGCTGCCTCGTCCCTGGCTCCACTTTCCTCTTAGCCCTCAGTGGCCCAGCTCGCTTATGAGGGGGTGGATGGGATGAGGTGGGAGAGCGGCCAGGGAGACGAATGTTGCGACGGCCGCTCCTCGTTACTCCATCAGAGCTCAGTGGTCAGGAGACCTCCGGGCTTGGTTCCATCCTCCGAGGCTGGCTGCTGACCCACAGGGCTGCGGGGCACAGGGGTGGAAGGATGGCAAAATTACTGCATCAGACAGGGACACTACTTTGCTGGTAAAGGCATTAAACACACACTTAGATGTTGACTGAAAAGTTATGAGCATGTTGGTCCTGAAAAGTCCTAAAAAAAATGTATCAGCGAAAGTAGACATTTGCCTGCCCGATCAGCAGGGGTCAGCATACTGCCAAGCTTGCTTTAAAAACAACCTCTGAGTGCTTTGGGTTCAAATCTCAAAGAGTTTTACCTGGCGGTGATGGTGTTACGTGTGTGAGCGAGGTGGGGGAGGGCTGGGGTGAGAGCTGCTCCCCCATCTGCAGGGAGAAGAGGGTTGACCTTAGCAGGGGGGTCAAGGTCGAGCAGGCCGTTAGTAAAGACGCCAGGAGGCTGCATTAGAGGGGGATGAGGGAGAAGGAAGGACGTCAGTTTCTACATAGCCTCTACATCTGCCCAAGTGAACAGCGACTATGCACGAGCATACGAGCGTCACCACTTTCAGGACACAAATTAAAACAGTTCAACACAAATGAAAACCATCTAAGACAATTCATAAGAACCTGGCGGAGCTAAGACAGACACATGCTGACGTAGAAGCCAGACAGACAGCTGAACAGGGGAAAAATGTGATACAAATACAAACACAGATACTGATCACTCACAGCAGATGCAGGGATGATCCAGCGAGGTGTGATGAGAGGTTTGGGCTGCTGCACCGGTGGAAGCTGGAAGACAAAGAAAAATGTCACACTCTCTTGACTCTTTACTTATGTATGAAGGCCCATTCACCCACGATTGTAAGAGAAACTGCAGTGAAAAAGAATTTTATTGAAGTAGAGTTGCTTTTAGAAGTATCTCTCTATTGAGGTAAACCCATATCATTTCTCTCAATATGTAAATGTCTACCTATATAATCATAATTGTTGTGAGTGTTTATCATCACTTCCATGGTTCAACAAACCCATTTATCGACCCCTTTTCAAGGTGGGATTGTTGCGCCGTTATTCCGCCTGGTGTCTGTAAAAGTTACTTATATGGAATCGGGAGGCTTTTTTGTTCTTCCTCAGAGCTGCAGTGGAGGTAGTAACAGAGCCGCATCAGCGTTTGTGTGAAAAGTGAGCCGACAGGACGGCACGCCACTAGATGCTGACGCTGCTGCGGACATTCTGTCTGAGATCAGAGTCTTCTTTGTGGCGATGCTGCATGATCTCTGTGTAAAAAGGGCTGACGAGGCTTGGCCAGGTTGAGTAAAATGCCACGTTTGGAAAGTAAATCTAGCAACTTAAATGAATAAATAAATAAAGCTGTTTCAGAGGGTTAAATAAATTAGATTTCAGACAAACTTTACAGCAGACAGTGGTTTGTTTGCTCGAGGATGGATCCTGCTAAACCAAACCCCCTCCAGATGAACAAGAAACTCTTCACTTGTATACGTGAATTCTGCCATGTTGATTTTACCTGAATGAACTCTCAGTTACTCTTGTGTTAATATGAACTATGGGAGCTCAGGGAGGTGGTGGCGATTTCCTGCCATCATTACCCAAGTTAAAGTGAAAACTGACTTTATAAACATTATCCTGAAACATAAATTCAAACTGATCGATAAAATTGATGTATCGCAATGCTCTAAGTGACATGTAGTTTTTTTTACATTTATTTGTATGTGTTTGCTGCAAATAAATAAGAAAGTCAGCGGTTTACTCCCTGCAATGGCCAATATTTCCTTCCTTGTGTTTTTGAGCGCGTCAATAAATCCTGTCCTTTTTCAAAGATGCTTACACAGATGAAAATACAAATGTGCAGGAGTTCTCCACATATGGCAGACTGAGACTTACCACAGGATTTGGATCCGTGAAATCGATCAGGTTGTCAGACAGTGGCGCGGGGCTTTGCTGTTCAACTTCCTCTGCTTTAACCTGCAGAATGACACAAACACACTTTACCACAAAATACAAACAAAGAAACTTGTACAAATTCTGTATTACACAATTTGTTCACATCGGGTTCAGCATGAACCATAAATCAAAGAGGAGCCATACAAGCAGCATGCAAACAGTGCATTTTTATTAACCAGAAACTCCATCAGGTTAAAGAGAGTGTTCCATTTGTATGACTACGAAAAACAAGAAGAAGAACAAGAACTACAAGAACAAGAACAAGTGCACACATAACACAAAATAAATTCAATGTCATGAAGTAAACCACTTTATATTCATTCATGGAAGTTATTTGCATAGTAACAAATGCACATGCATCATAATAAGTGATTTAATAATCATGTTACCTTTGGTGCCACGCCTTCGCCGGCAGACTCAGAGGGCATCTTGGGAACAGAGGGGTTTAAATCTTCAGCTATCCTTTCGGCACTGATATGAGGAGAGAAAGAGAAGAACTGAGCACAGAGAATTTCAGATTTCTGTTTAACTTGATAGAAAAATCCTCAAATAACATCAACAGAAGGCGTTTTAAGTTCCTAATCATTGAAATACAGCAGCATAAAAAAAACACATTTTCATTGCTAGATATAGTTACATTTCAATGAATCCCCTTATTATTGGAGTCCATTGTCCATTGCACAGCCCAAGGTGATGTCTTCATGTTTTTTTTACAACCAACAGTTCAAAACCTGATGGTATTACAGCGCATGATCTACAATATATTTACAGCGTTATTAAACAGAGAAAAGCTTGATCTATTCATTAGATTTTTTATCTAGTTCAATTATTGAGAGACAATCAAAATTGTTCTGTGATTGACCGATTGATTAATCCATTCATTTATTTCTACATTTTCCAGACCAAAGAAGCAAAGCTGCACGAGCACTACAAGCATTTACTGCATCGATGAGCCTGGGGCCATACAGCCTTTCGCAAACCGTCCAGGCAAGTGTATGTGTGCGTCTGTATTTTTGTGCTGTCCTACTGTAAACACTGATTGAGGAGGTACGCCAGCAGTATCCAGGCAGAACTTCAGTCATGTGACTCATCGCGCCCCAGATAAGCACAAACACAAACACACCGATGCACTGCTCAAACATGCCCACAGATGTCAGCAAAGACTGAAGAACAAGCAACACCTTTGTCTCCGATGGAGCTCTGTGAAATGATATTGTGTGTTTTTTATGTTCCGTTTGGGGGAGCACAGGCCTTTGTAAGGAGGAAACAGGAAATTGACAGATTGATGTGATTGACAGAAACGCAGGAAATATACCTGTAGGTGAGCTCTGTAATGTGGGTGTACCCCGGTTTTTACTCTCTAAACCCCATCTTCATACTTTTTCATACATAAACTGACTTCTTCCATCCTTCATCAGTTTTGTTTGTGAATGTGATCAGGTGTGTTTAAAGTTAGAGGTAGGGACTTATTTTCACTAAATGCATCATTTGACTTTGAGTTAGAAGACATTAGAAAAACAGATATAATGTCTGTGTGTCAGTCCTCTCAGAGGGATTAGGAATCTGAAGCTCCTCCGCTAATCTGCTCTCCCAGTTTCCCCCCTCTCTCTCCTGTTGTCGTTAAGCAGCCACAGTGGGAACAACAGAATTTACTAGGTACATAAATTACACACAAAATCATTTAGCACACACTGACCTGGCCCCTGCTGATGAGACCTGTGAGGCTGGCTTCAGCAGGTCCCATGAGTCTTGGATGTCAGGGCGGCTGCTAACAGACAGAGACGAGTTACTGCCCATTCGCCCGCTGCGCACCTTCAGCCTGGAGACAGACGGAACTGATTTCTGTTTTGTTCTAGTGATTTTGTGTGTCTACATAATGGGCATTTTCTGTATGAAATATTCAAGATGGAATCAAAACCATCTTATTACACTAAGTAAAATCTCTTCAGGGAAAGGAAAGAAGGTAACATTTTGAATGTTTTTTTAAAAAAAAAACTACATTATTTATTATATATTGTGACAAACATCATTTACCACATCTAATACAGCTCATTGTTCCCTTATCTTCCTGAGCCAGTGACCGCCTCTGACACTAGACTTCTGTGCAGCCATGCTTGTAAGGATGAGCTGCAGGTGATGTAATGTTGTGAACTATGCTAATAATCCTCATGAATATTCAAGTAGATAATCAGCTCTAACAGCAAGGAGCGCCGCGATTGGCTGACACAATGTGTTGACAGTTGGCGTGAGTCAGGAAGATGGAGGAGGAGGGAAAAGGCCCAGTTTCAAGACAATGGAGCACAAGTGACAATGGTTTTGCTCCAGTGACTGGCCGACTAAAATACTTGACATAGTTCAAGAAGGATTGACAGCATTAGCAGAAATGTTTTCAGTGTTTTCTTTGTAATTTAAAGAAATAAACATTTGTTTCCATAATTAGTTCATTTATTATAATTCTGTGTCTCCAACCTGTTTTTCTTTGTTAACTTATTATTACAGTGTGTGGTAATACCTGGCAGAAGCCTCCAGCAAGTTACAGTTTTTATCTCCAGCCATTACATGTTCGTCCAAAGAGCCCTGCAAAGAGGAACAGTGAGATGATGAGAGACGACTAGAGAGGTGGACAGAGAGAGGGATGAGGAACCAATACAGCCACACATCACTATCTCACTTGATAGGAGAAGAATATTACAACTATGGTATTCACATGGATGTCTACCACATTACTGATGCACTGCAGCTGTGGTGGTTTTATTCTGCTGCAGCACACACAAAAGGAGCCCACGCCGTTTGGGGAGACTCTTAACGGATAACTCTGCTATTTTTAAACTTGGGTCCCATTTTTACGTATTTTGGGTACAAAATGACAGTAGGTACAAAAGGTTTTGGAATTGGTCCAGTAGATCACCTCCGCCAGCAGCCAAGAATAGGCTGCAATGGCTGAAATGTAAATCCTTCAGGGGGATTGTGCCTGATCAAAGTGTGTTGACTAAGAGTGTGTGTTTTGGCCACTGACACATTACTCAGACTGTTATTCAAAGTGTCTGACACATTACAGAAAAGATCCCTGCAGAGACAGGCCTGTAAGATCTATTTTGTTTAACCAGAAAGAGCTGTTATATTGCTCTCTTCAAAGCCACCAGGCTCCACGGACAAAAACAGTAATTTTACCTCAACAGAACACAAGAGTGGCTGGTCTAATGCTGCCTCAATCAGTTAGTTTATGTGCTTTACAAATGTTGTGTTTGACCCAAACTAACCCTTTAAAAACACCAAACTCAAACAACAACACAAGCAAACTAACTTGTCAAGACAGCCGTACACCAGCAGCTCTGTGTACAAAGACTGCTTTTATCAGTTTTATTATTATTTTGTGGGGTCTGTTCCTCACCTTGATAGCAGCTGCTTCGGCTTGTGCTTTCAGGATGTTACTCTTCATATCCTCTGGGGTACGCAGTGGAGTGACAACTGGACTACTGCCCGTACTGCTCAGACCACACTTCTCTGTCAGCTTTACCACATCGTCCTGTTGGTGCAGGGTCAGATGGGGCACAAACATCCCGTATAAAAAAGCAAACAAAAAACAAACAGGGTTATTACCTCTATATTTTTGTGGTTCCATATAAAAAGTAGAAAACGATCAGAAATACGATACGAACAAACACCCACCTGATTGTTCATGGCCATATTGACATTAACATTGACGTTGACGTTATTTCTTGGAGTAGCAGGAAGTGGACTGCTCTCCAACGCCAGCTGCTTGAGACGAGATGATGCATCTGGAGAGACATAATGTTTAACTTACAAACACACACATAAAACACTATTATTTCACTGGACACACATTAAACAGTTTTCTGCTTATTGAAAAAAAGAAGCTTTATACCAAAAATGTATGTATTCGGATGTAACATCTTCTTAATCACCAACATTTTGCTTAGTCAGTGTTATTTAGTTGCATATGTGTAGAATATAACATTCATTCTGTTCCATCTTTTCGCCGTGCAGCAAAGCAGCTGGCAGGGACATTTCCTCTGTGCCAGTGCACCGCGACCAGCTCTGGGGTCAGCTTGGAGAGGCCTGGATGAAGGTCATGGGTTTCGGCCGTGAGCTTTACACCACCTCACCCAGACCTCGCCACTTCCCAGAGCCGTAGACTGGAGTGTTTGATGTGCCCTCTCTGTGTGCGGGAAGGGACGGGGCTCCGTGCTCCAGAACGACCATAAACTGGGTCTGGCTGCCCAGTTTGGGTGAGTGCACCCAGGACGGCTCACGTACAAGACATCAGGGGCCTGTCATGAAGCTGGCAACTGACTGGACAACCAAGTCTTCCAAATTGAAACATTCCAATCCTAATTTAAGTTATACTGAAGAACTTTTACTAAAAGTTTGACAGTAAACTTGTTGAGTACGTTTGTGAGGTTAAATATTTTCTAATTTCCAAGTCCAGCAACAGAATTTTCTTCATCGTCTCTGAATTTGCAGTGTGCTTGCTGGGTTTTCTGCAAGTCTCACCAGTGAGGCTGACAGGCTCTTCCCCACTGACACTGGGGATAGCATAGGCGTTGCTCGGTCCCGCCTCGTCTCTAGCTGTCACTGTGGGGACGACAGGAGCCCTGAGGACATCATCAATGCACGTCTCCATCAGGTCAGCAACCATGGGCATACTAGAGACAGACATAAAACAGAAAAGGAGCATATAAAAGAAGTGGCTGAAACAAGTTCGGGGTTTATAAACAATTAAGTTTAAATATGGGCACAAACAGAGAACAATAGAGAATATAATTCAGGATTATACAGCTGTATCTTACCTGTAGCATCCATTACATATGAATGAATTCTCCAAAGATGGCAAAACTGGCCCAAGATGACATATGAGGAGACATTTTATAATAACTTCCCAGAACAAATAAAAACAAAGAAAATGACACAGAATGTCCCTGTAGGCCACTGCATTTTGAAAAATATGTAAAAAAAGAAGATTTATACTTGTATGTAAAATAAATACAGTTGAAACCAGAAGTTTACATACACTGTATAAAAAGACACATAACCTTTTATTTCTCACTGTCTGATATTAAATCACACTAAACTTTTCTTGTTTTAGGTCAGTTAGGATTACCAAAATTATTTCTATTTGCTAAATGCCAGAATAATGAATAATTACTTTCTTCAAAGTCAGAAGTTTACATACACTAAGATTACTATGCGTTGAAACAATTTGGGAAAGCCCAGATGATGATCTGGAAGGTTAATTGACAACATCTGAGTTAATTGGAGGCACACCTGTGGATGTATTTTAAGGCACACCTCAAACACACTGGTTCCTTGTGTGACATCATGGGAAAATCAAAAGAAATCAGCCAAGATATCAGAAAGAGAATTGTCGACCTCCACAACACTGGTTCATCCTTGGGTACAATTTCCAGATGCCTGAAGGTGCCACGTTCATCTGTTCAAACAATTGTACGCAAGTATAAACACCATGGGAATGTCCAGCCATCATACCGCTCAGGAAGGAGACGGGTTCTGTGTCCCAGAGATGAACGTTTTTTGGTATGAAATGTGCGTATCAACCCCAGAACAAAAGCAAAGGACCTTGTGAAGATGCTGGCTGAAGCTGGTGAGAGAGTGTCATCGTCCACAGTGAAACGAGTCCTGTACCGACATGGGCTGAAAGGCCGCTCAGCGAGGAAGAAGCCATTACTCCGGAAGCAACATAAAAAAGCCAGATTACAGTTTGCAAATGCACACCGGGACAAAGACCTTAATTTTTGGAGACATATCCTGTGGTCTGATGAAACTAAAATGGAACTGTTTGGCCATAATAACCATCGTTACATTTGGAGGAAAAAGGGGGAAGCTTGGAAGCCTGAGAACACCATCCCAACTGTGAAGTACAGGGGTGGCAGCATCATACTGTGGGGGTGTTTTGCTGCAGGAGGGACTGGCGCACTTAACAAAATAGATGGCACCATGAGGAAAGAACATTATGTGGAAATATTGAAGCAACATCTCAAGACAGCCAGGAAGTTAAAGCTTGGGCGCAAATGGGTCTTTCAAATAGACAATGACCCTAAGCATACCGCCAAATTAGTTAAAAGTGGCTTAAGGACAACAAAGTCAATGTTTTGGAGTGGCCATCACAAAGCCCTGATCTAAATCCCATAGATAATTTGTGGGCAGAGCTGAAAAGGCGTGTGCGAGCAAGGCAGCCTACAAACCTGACTCTGTTACACCAGTTCTGTCAGGAGAAATGGGACAAAATTCCAGCAAACTATTGTGAGAAGCTTGTGGAAGGATACCGACCCAAGTCATACAGTTTAAAGGCAATGCTACCAAATACTAAGGAAATGTATGTAAACTTCTGACTTTGAAGAAAGTAATAAAAAATTCTCTAATAAATTCTCTCTCTCATTATTCTGGCATTTAGCAAATAGAAATAATTTTGGTAATCCTAACTGACCTAACACAAGAAAAGTTTAGTGTGATTTAATGTCAGACAGTGAGAAAAAAAAGATTGTGTGTCTTTTTATACAGTGTATGTAAACTTCTGGTTTCAACGGTACATCTGCACCCACTGATAAAGCCTCTGGCAAAAGCAAATCAAACCGGTTCATAGGTGCATTGGTTCATCAAATGGGTTTAGCAAGTAGTCACACATCCATGGTGCTTAGAATAAAAAAGAAATGATTATCTGGAATTTAAAAAAGAGTAGTTACTGTAGTTTCTACCAGGGAGAAGTGGGAGCTGTGTCGATAGAGACGAGCACTAAAAATAAATAACACTGCCCAAAAGGTCCTCAAGAGGTAAAGACTCAGCCCCTGGAAATTGTTCTTCAAAACGAGCAATAACTTTTGCAGGAAATAACACAGTGTAATATCCTCAGAATTTGAAGTGACCTGAAGCAAAACATTTGAAACATGGATTTTGGTAGAGGCTCTTCCAGCAGCCCTGTAATTACCTCATATTTCTGTAGCCTGAAGACACAGTGAAACATAAGAGTGCACTGGATATTACTAGATACCGCCTGGAGAAAACAGGAGCTAAACACACACACACACAAAGATGTGAGGAAAAGTACAAAAGCTTTGCATGTGGTCTCACGATTCAAATGTATAGAGACACTCCCACATTTTGAGCAATCAATGAAGAAAAGAGTGAGGATGTATCCAACCCTCACGCCAGCAATAAACACAAAAATAAGACAGGAAGGGGAAAAAAAGCACAGATACACACACCAAGGTCGTACAGTCTCCAGCCGACCAAACAAACAGCCATTAGGTACTCCATTGTACTCCGTCTATGTATTTTTTTTTTATATTGACAGATTTCATTAGGTGATCTTTTCCAACTATCCCAGGGTTTAAGACATCAAAGTAGCAACCATTATCGCTTCATGTTCAATCCTAAAAGTCATCTGGTGCATAGATTTCCTTTGTTACTGTGCTTTTTGGTCAACAGTGACAGCACTTTACAATCTTAACAACCTGAATGACAGTAAAAGAAGATACAAAATCTGCACTGAACAAGAGCCCTGGTAATTCAGCTCTACCAGTGGAGATAGTAAAGTGTGATCAAAGTAACAACGTGATCAAACACACAAAAAAGATGGCTACATAAAGCCACACACTCTTCTGTGTCAACAGTAATCCTGTTTTTATTCTCTGAAATGATTTTCAACATACAGTTTTGAAAGACATACATCCTTTGGTCACAGTCATGCTGTAAACTTTTTTCTAAGCAATAATTATAAAAAAAAATATCATATTTTATTAAATCATCTTCATTGGTTGGGCTGTGCAAGAGGTCGGTGTACAGTGGTGTAGTTGAGGTGTAGGTCAGTGATGATCAACTTTTTCACACTACTTTGTAAATGATCAGCAAAACCCACAATTACCTTGATAGTGGGGTCATTTTTTTTAACAACCCTCCCATCTGTGCTTACACCACTGTAGTTGTGCTCACAAAACAAACAGGTTAAGTGTACTAAAAAGTTCCATTCAATTTTGATTCATTTAATTAGTTTAACAGAATTATGCTTGTTTGCTGTCTTGCAAAAAGTTGGATGAGCAGATCAGTATAAATCTAATTTCAGAGTATAGAGTCCAGGATATGTTCAGGCCAGCTTAAAGGTTTTACCTCGATCAACTCCCAAACGTTTTGTACCAACCAGTCATTTTGAACCCACAATATTTCAAAATGGGGTTTCAAAATACCAAACATACCAAGAGACAAAAATGCTTCTTTTCAACATTTCTAAAATGTGTGTGACTCACATGAAACAATGTTCCAATATAATTAATTTATAAAATATATTATAAAATACAAAAAACTTTTTTGAATGCACCTTTGGCAGAACGAAAGTAATCTCCTTCTTCAGTTTAATCATTTAAAAAGGTACTGACCTTCTTATCCAACTACCTTTTAAAGCAGAGCAGCAGATCAATAAAATGTGCAGAGCAGATTAAATACAATAGAAAAAAAATTATATTTACTCATATAGAAATCATTTGATGGAATTCAAAACTTAATTAATACAGCATATAATGTTATAGAAAAAAACAAAACTTTGTTTTTCAGAGAACAGCAATGTGAGCAGAAGAGGACTTAGTTAAACCCCCCAGGAACTTATTGTTTCCTCGCAGAGTCGAGAGTGGAGTTGGATTCCTAAGCCTCACATTGATACCATCTCTCCTCTGCCTGCCAGTTTCACCATGAAGTTAAGAGCGAAGGACAGAGGAAGGAAGAGACAGAGCGAGAGAGGCAAAGAAAATCTAGAGGGTAGTGAAATGGGGAAAAATGAAAGACGACAGTGGGTAAAAGAAGCAAAGAGGATAAGTTTAGGTTAAGTGGTGGTCACTGGAGCAGGGGTCGGGAAAAGTGGAAAGAAATGCAGGGATTTGCTGAAAGACTGAGAGGAAAATGGCGGTATCAAGTGGGATGGCAGTGTGATGGCAAGCTCGGAGAGGTGTCAGCCTGTGATGGTTGTTACCAGACTGAATATGTGATACTTTGAGCAGTTTGTGATGAGGAATGTTTCAGTTAATCAGGCATGTTTGCATTCACACAAAATGTGTCCCTCCATGTGGTACAGTCACTGCCACAAATACCAGAAGTTTTTCATGGGCGAGTCACTGCCGAGCCATTCCCATTTATTAGTGTGCGGTCCAATTCATTTCAGTAAAGGTGAGACCGTTGTCAGATGCTTGGATCTGTCCAACTGGATGGAGGATGGAGGGGAGAGGAGACCTGGGAAGAACAGGGTGGACGAATAAGAGAAGGGGAAAGGCACAAACAGAAGGGGGATGTAAAGAGATGGGGAGTGAGTAAGAGTGTAGGGAGGTAAACTAGAAGTGAGACTGGAGGTGGAGGGGAAGGGAAGCATTCAATGGAAACAGGAGCGTAGAGGAGAGACTGTATGCAAATGAGTGAAACAAGATAGGTAACAGGTAGTTCAACAGGTGTATAAAGAAAAATAGAGACCGCGGTGGAGGAGCAGAAAGAGAGCAGCAGGGGAGAATGTGAGGCAGCTAATAACATGCGTCTGAAAGAGAGAGAGCTTAATTCCCTTAACGTAACTCACTGTATGTGGCTTGACATGCAGTCTAACTCTGTCGTCTGTCGCTGCATGTATGAGAAACAGGATTTTCTACATCATGCGCAATTTTATTTTGTCGTGAGACATCATTTGTTAATTTTAAATCACAGCCTGCAGGAGAAATCATGCTGCTGATAATAACAAATAAGTTATTTTAGTGGACATTAAACAGTATGAAGGAGAAAAGAAAAGTGCACTCAGTAGAGTGCAGATCTCTTCTACGCCTAACCATGACCTAACCTAAACCTTGAGCCACTGTAAGCTTTAAGAGGTATTTATTCAATGTTTTAATCCTCCTGACAAGTTTGTAATTGTAGACTCAAACAACTTCCAACTTACAGCCAAGATGGCAGCGAGGATAACGGGGAATTTATTCATGTCAGACATGCGCTACTTCAGTGACATAACATATCAGGTATGGAATTAATCTGCAGATGCTCCAGTTCAAAATGTGATCGAACTTTTTTATGGATATTAGTTTTTGAGCCACAACAAAAGGCCAAAACGTGGCCTGAACAGACTAGGGAAGGCCTATTTTTAGCCAAGCCGAAAGCCTTCTGCTCTGTGATTTCAAACTGAAGTAATTGTTGATGAGGAGTGACGAGTCAGGCAGTCAATGGTGATATAAAACAGTCAGTAAAGTAGGTTTTTAAAAAATTGTGAATCACTGCAACCATGGTAGGTCATTCTGCATACAGGCATTAATGTGCACAAAAAGTATTACAGTAATTGGTCCAGTAGTTTGAGAGATTAGCTGCGTACAGACAGATACACACACACACACACGACCAAACACTATCCCTCCTGGCTTATGCCTAGTGGAGATAATAAATAATTAGGTGTTCATGGTCGTGATAAGGACGGCAGTGTCAGGATACTGAATAAGCCATGCAACTTATGGTACATTGCCTTTGCTACACTGTACACTAGTGTGCATTTAAGTGTGCTGTGACATGAACACTTGAGTTAAGTGAAGTGGACTGGATGTCTCTGGAGCATCAGTGACCTGGCTTTGCACCTCTAGCTGCTGAGGTCTGATGGCTTATGTCAAGTCTGTGTTTATATATTCAGTGCTGGCGGCCCCGAGCCGGAAGCTTTTATTCATGATGACAACTCCACTGGGAGCATAAGAGGCAAGGGAGCATACAGTTTCCCACTGTCACAGTAAAACACCGACTTGATGATCTTTGACTAGATCAACAGCAGATGAACTTCCTCTGACCTTTCCTGTTTTCCATACTCTCTAGTTAGAATAAAATGGCACTGATCTAAAGGTTATCTGTTGTCACTTACGATAATGTTGCAGAGTAACAGAGTAGCTTACGGGAATGAGAGGCAAGGGTCAGAGAGAGCGAGAGCAACAGATACAGACACAGCACTACATGACATCCTACAACAGGGAGCGAGAATACAACTGTTTAACACAGTAGGTGAACAATACTAACGTACACGGACATTACATAAAACATGGCATTTTAATTTATGAAATTGAACATTTTAAAAATTCATAATTGTTCAATTAGCAACGATATTGGTTTTCACCTACTGAAAATGTAGTGCAGTCTTACTAGGCTCTTATCACTGTATAATTTGGATTATATTGTCAGCATTAGGGAATCATATAAATGTAAATGTGTGTGGAACAGGCTTAAGCATCAACAGTATTTATTCTCTTTTGGAGTTGGAAAATGGCAGAGAAATAGAGGAGATTGATTAGCACTACATACAAAATCAACAGTGACAGTACTAAAAGCAAGGGAAGAAGGCGTGGGAGGAGGTAGGGAAGAGCACCGGGGATTAGTCTGAAGGAGGAGTGATCAAGCAATGTTATAAACTGTTGCCATGTGGTGAAGCATAAACAGTAACTTTGGTAATCTGAGTAATATCTTGTGCTGGTAAAATACACATGAACTTGCAGTACTTGTGTCAGTGTTGGTACGCATGTTATTATTTTTTTATTTATTTTTTAATCATTAGTGAGTTTTAGCAACATTGCTTTGAGAACTGCCAGAGAGGAATGTGGGCTTGTGCTTGGTGGGTCTTCACAAAACAAAAACAGTAGCTCTTATGGTTTAACTGCTAACAGTGATTGGGTCAAAACTGATCACTATGAGTGGACGATAATTATAACCCGATTCTGATTCAACCCGTGCCCGTGCGCATTCGGTTTCTGTCTCCATCACTAACAGCCATGACTATTTGCCGTTGTTTGAGTAGACTACAAAGGTCGCCTGAGGAACACCAAGGTTCACTGCTGTATCTTGTTAAGTCGTTTTTGGCAGCTTTGTCTTAAGCTTTGAGGAGACAACATTTTTCACTTAAGAGAAAATGACTCTCTTTGACATGTCTTTGGGTCTCATGTAGGCAGCCTGACAGGTTACCACTATGCAGAGGATCATGGGAGTGAATTAAAAAGAAAAAAGTAAAAGAATTACTGTTGTTTTAAAAGGTTTTTCTATTTGTTGTCGTGTATGAAAAGACCCTCAATAAACACTGTAAGCAGACTACTTGATTACTATAAGCGAATTATTTAAACAGCATTTGAACAGGAATAAGCTTTTTAATCCATACGAACAGTTCATCACTGTAAATGTGATCACTATAAGCAGTTTCCACTTTCCTAGTAATAAGATTCTGCAACCTTTAGGATTTACTGTTTACCCTTTGGGCAACAAAGTCTGAACGAGGAGGATACAGCATAATTAGTGTGACAGGACATCACTCTGTCTATGCCCTATCCAAGGTCATGTCTGTGCATCCTGTTTTTTAGGATAATAAAAAAAAATAAAGGGGGCCTCTGCTGTACAGAAATGACAGGCAACCCTCTTATTACAACTGACCAGAAATGTACTTTTCTAGAAAGAGTCTGAGCTGTAAATCTGAATGAGCTTTGTTAACCAGAAGCCAGAGTAGTCTCATCGGGAAATAAGAGTGCTTACTTTACACTGGAAAAAGGCATGTGATCAAGTAATGTTTTCTGTCTGACTCACCACTAAAAAACTGCATTTTTCTTTGGTAAGTCATTTGCATTGCTAATTATGTTGGCTATAAGCTGAATGGCAAACTTTCACTCATCCTCAAATACTATTATAAAATCTTTAAAAAAAGGGTAGAGATGCAGGTGGTTCAAGGGATGCACAGTATGACATTAGATGACTGAAAGTAAAGACACCTACACACTAGAATGCACCAAAGGACAGAAAAGATCCAAAGCTGAAATCATATCACATCACTGATTCATGATGCCAAACACAAGACCCTCGAACAGCACCCAAAATCATCACGTCATTTCCTGCACCGATTAGACATTGGCATTTCATGCTGATCAAAAGTGGACAGACAGCAAATCACAGGAGACAAGTCCATTGCAAGAAAACCCATTTCCAAAGCCCAAATCAGAAAGCCTCGCCACTGAACAGCGGTTGATTAGTTAAAGCCAGAGCAATGGCAAGGTTCAGTGTCTGATCGTACCTACCTGGCCTGCCTCCAGACAAGACCAGTTAATCCTCAGTACATGTTAATACTGGAACACACAGGGGAACACGTTTACAATAATGTTATGGTGCATACATATTTGTATGCATATTTTGCATTTGTAATTTGCTTGGTCATTCTCACACGCGCGCACACACACACACACACACACACAATAGATTGAGGGGGAAAAGAAAATACAGCATAACAGAGGTAACATTGAGCCATGACACAAGAAACTACAAAAACAACAATAGAAAAGGTAATATAGGAGGCACTGAGAAAAAGTCTGTAAGGATTAATTTGATACATTAAAACTATGCAAGTACTCAGCTGAGTATTTCTCTGTGTATATTCAGCTGCCTACAGCCTATCTCCTGACTACACACATGCATGCAGACACACAAGTAAGTCCTTCCTCTAGGCCATCATGTTTCTGAGAAGACCTCCACGAACTCATTACAGGTATATTAGCAGTTAGCATCTCTTGCAGTCCCAAAACAGAGCGGGAACCTGAAAACAGGGAAATGGAACAGCAGAGCATGGAGGAGCCCTGCAGACACAAATAGAAAAATGCACAAAAATACTCTCTGTGCCTTCCTCCCTCTTTCTTTCCTGCCCTCTCTGGTCGCAGCAAGACAGGGTCAGTGGATAAGCCGCGTTAAGCCACTCTCGTGGCATTAGACCGTGAAAAACACACCTAGATATCCACTCACTTCTTTCAGCCTGAACCTTTCCTAACCTAGCCTCGTTTCTCTCATCAGTGAGCACTGAGCTGTCGTAACCTGCCACTGGCAAAAATGAAGTGGCATTTAACTTAAAAATATCCATCCATCCATTTTCTACAGCATTTACTCCCTTAAGAGCTACAGGGGGCTGGAGCTTATTCAACAAATACTTGGTGAAAGGTGAGCAAAAAAAAGATAAAATAGAATATGCAGATGTTAAAAAAACAAAAAAAAAAACAGACTGAACCAGGTGGAAAACACAAATTATCCAGGTACCAACCTCCTTTTTTCTCCTCCAGGACTCCTAGGTAGAGCCTCAATTTCCATTGGTCCACAGGCAGAAGCTGCTACTGGGTTAACCACAGGCACACCTGACCAGGCACCTCTACCTGAAGAGATCTGAAGGGGGAGAGAAACAGTGAAAATATATATTAGAGAGTAAGGATGATACAGAGATGAGAACAAATCAGTGAAAAGGGAGAGCCTTGGAGGAGTCCTACACCCATTGAACACATGTAGAATATTGACAGAAAAGCTCTGGCAAACCACTCAGGAAGTGAAAGAAGGCCTTGGCTCAAGCTGTGCTCAGAACTGTGGAGAACTGCTCATGTGGACTGCTAATATCGTGGAAGAAAAAAAACTTCTGAACCCCCCCCCGTCATGTCTTCTGTTGAGGAGGCCCTGTCATATTTCCTTGTATAATGGAGAAGGGATTAAAATACACACAATTTTGCTCCTCACCTTGTCTTTGTTGGAGCTGACTCCGTTGCCTGAGGAAAACACCCTGAGCAAAGAAAGAAATTGAGATTTTAGTTTACAATTCATAAACACCATTAAATAACTCTTACTGTACGCTCATTCGTGCTGTAAATAACTGAACTGATTTTCATTGTCGTCTGAGCACTTAAAAACACGCTTAAGACACTTAAGAAATCAACCTGCACTGTCACAGAGTAAGTCTGTCCAATGAGGTGTGATGAAAAGTAACTTTTAGCATCACAATGCTTTGAGTCAGCTGGTCCCATGACAGCTTGAAACTACCGACATCACTTCTTTAGCCCACACACATAACAATACCTAACCCTCACACCCTATAACAAAAGACTACCTCTGTAACAAGATTATAGTGAAGGCTTATTGTGGAACTGAATGAAGTAAGAGTGTGTGTGTGGGTGTGTGTGTGAGTCACAGCACTTCATGCAACAGTACTTGATAACTAAAGACATATCTGTATGATATACAGTATAATGAAGTCATTGTAGTGCGAGCTTTTCTGTTCTTCTTATCTATCACAAATGACACAATGTAAGCAGGATTACACAGCAGTGGTGCTACCGCAGTCAATAAAATGATAGCATTTGTACACAAGTCATCTGATGTGGATGTGATCTTCCTAAAGTTCAACCTGTACAACAAGGAGAGGATTGATAAAGTAATTTAATCAAGCAATTCCACAATCACATTGTTTAAATATCAGCGTACTCACTCTTGGTGATGGAACTGTCCTGTAAAAACACAAAGAACAGACCGTTGGTATTTTGTTCAGACAGATTCAAAAATATCAGCACATACATCATGCAAGATGTGCGTGTTGTCTTCACCTCTGCTCTGCATGGTTCTTCGCGAGTAACGTCGACTGGGCCTTCTCTCAAAGGAGGCTGACCGCCTTGCTTTATTGGCCTTGGTTGTCTGATACTCTGTCTTTCCACTGGTCATGAAAAAGCATACAAACAAAAACGTATTTCACAATTACAAGGACGTCTGTTTGTTCCCAGACTCTGAGTCATAGTCACCCTGACCATTGGAGGCCAAACCATCAAATAGAAAAGAGAACTTTTCCTAATGATTCTTGGATGAATCTCATTGTCCCAAAAACAAAAAGGCACAGTGATGACCCCTGCTGAACTCCAGACCCATCCAAACGATAATCTTCTATTAACAACAAACCCTGTAACCTCTGTGTTAAACCAACATTACTGCCAATGCTTATCCAACTGGGTAATGTTTAAACACACACAGAAGGGAACTAGCTGGCTACTGCGGAATGTGGACACTGAGTGCTTGTCATGTGCCACTGCAAGTATCTGTGTGTACACACGTGGGGTTTTTCATATGTACAGAGAAAGATACTGTGCGTCAATCGAGGATTATCTGTTTCTGTACCATGTGTTTGAATGCACGAACAGACACACACTATAAATATTTAGCACTTAACTCATCAGCCCAAAGTCTTATATCAAAGAGAGAACACCTACATGTGATCCCCACACCAATTTCGAGAACAGGACAGTTTTGTTTTTACTTTGACATCAGTTTTTCTGTTGATCTGTGGTTGGAGAAAATCTAAATTTCATCTGTTCTGATTTAATGTTGTTAAAGAATAAAACATGAACATATCTATAGGGGAGCGACTACGTTTTATAGGCACTGTAAACGCGCTTACTTGTACAGCACTGAAAATGGGAAGATGTTGTGCTGCAAGGCTAAACATTACTCAGTAACTCCCATTCCCAGCAGAAGTCTGTGTTGTTACTGATGCCATGGACTTTACATCGAGAGTTTTGTGAATCTAAAACTGCCAGAGAACTTTAAGCCCTGCATATTTTGTACAAAAGGATATTGCAATTCAAAAGCATCCTCGACCTTTTGATTAGACAGTTACCTGTATCTGAAGCGTGATCCCATGCGTATGAATCCAGAGCGCGCAGAGCTCTTCTGTACCGGCCCTCTCAGCCTAAAGAAAGCGTGGTGTTCCACGGCACACTTCCACAGGTGCTTACAGGCCTTGGGGTGGTCCATCCTGAAGACAAAGGTGTGCTCCTGTTCTTTGCCCTGTGGACGATTTGGTGCAAGGTCAGATTTGGGTGAGAGACAAGAGGAGAGAACAGAGGAGACAATAAGTTCTCAGTATGGTGACATATATACAACAAGTACTTCACATGGCAGACATCTCCAGTCAAGAGCGCAGTGTTCGTTCCATGCTTCACCCACCAGTTATACAAGAGCAGATTCAATACTTAAGAGTCAGCAGAAACTTCAGTCCTAGCCAGCATATTTCACATATTAATGAACAAAGCTAATGTGCTACCTCTTGCTTGTGGAAGTAGACTAATATATGAAGAATGAATGGCTGCACTATAGTGTGCAGATGCTGCCTCATTAATCTAATTTCTCATTTCAGTCTAGATGAAAGCCTTCCTGGCACCACAGCCAGTTACAAAACTCGCACTGGAACTGTTCCAGTGTCAGTCAGATTCTTTGCAATTCTTCGCTGTGTTTCAGTCTTTTCATTGGTTTTCAGGTGCATTTTTGGTTTTCCACATACACAACAAATCACAGGTATTAGGCTCAAAAAGGACCTCTGGCTATCTGCAAGTCAAATGAAACCTCACAAACCGTTAACAAAAATGAAACTGACAAACCAAGATCTATAAAGAGCACCATGTCCACAAAGCACAAACAGTTTTCTGATGCACAGGCTCCAATCTATTCAAAGTCGATGTGAAATGCTTGCATCTCTGACCCACCGAAGCCCAAACTGGAGAAACTCTAATTAAAAACTGGCACATTTAGATGCATTCAATTGTGTGTATATAAGCCCTTCAATATAGCAGCAACAAGAATGGCTGCCTCCAGGTCAGAATGCTTTTCAAGGTCTTACTTTGCAGAGCCACAGTTAAACACACAATGTAGCATGTGTTACTCATCCAAGGTCCTGTCAAGCCCTTTTAGGTCTGATGATAATTGTGCACAGACCTGAGACCTGTAGTAATTGATTGGAAGTAGGACCTGAGCAGCACGGTCAAGCAGAAAGCAAAACTATTTAATACCCAAACAAACAGGCAGAAGCAAACAAAAGCTCAGAAACAAACGGTTCACTCTTAAAGTGGCATTCCAACTAGCCACCTGGTTTTTGAAATGTTGTTTGAAGATGGAAAATGACTGCTTCACTTCCTCTGCTACAGATGGCAGCACAGTGAGCGACAGTTTTCAATGCACTGACAAGACTCATAGCTTTTCTCTTTTGGTTTCATCTCAAATGCTCCTGCTGTTAACTGATAAAACTTCGTCATCTTGTAATATTTTGGAAAAAATGCCAAGATGCTGAAACCTAAACGCTGAAACAGAGAAGTTAAACAACATTGTAGGTTTGTGTTGTTCATGTTATGAAATTTGGAAAAATGCCAAAGAGCTGAAAAATAAAAATAGACTGACTTGTACTGAAATGTGTAATGTAATCTGTATTTTGTTAAAAATACATTTTATAAAATTATTATCAAAAAAATATATATTGTTAAGAAACTGGTATTGAAGTCAAAGTTGTTTTTTTTAATGTCTGTGTGTGTACGACTGATAAGCATCTTGAAAGAGAATTGTGAATCCTAATATGTACAGTAAATTCCTGTGGTGACCAGACTACCATACAGTATACAACTGTTTAGGACAGAGATGAGAGGTGAGGGTGTGTGTGTGTGTGTGTGTGTGTGTGTGTGTGTGTGTGTGTGTGTGTGTGTGTGTGTGTGTAGGAGCATGGTACATACCAGAAATACCAGGAGGGGATGGTTGGGGGGGGGGACTTCTTTATTAACCTCACTCACAGACCTCCAGGATGGACATAAACAGACTCTCCTTCTCAGTATTGTACTACCCAGAGGCTAGTGTATGTGACTAAGTCTATTTTGATTTGGAATCATCCTCTTCAAACAAAAAGGTTTTATGAGGAATATTTCTTGTTTGTACAATTTCTTTTTAGCGAGACTTGCATGGCCTTCCTGAGTTTGTAAATAGTTTTGTCCTCATGCCTTCAGTAAATGGCAGCATTAAAATCCGTTTGTGACATGTGGTGACAATGTTGCCATTTATTACAAAGTGCAAAGTGGTTTGCTTGTGTTATTGTTTCAGAGTTTGTATGATACGATCCGAAACGAAGGTGTAGTATTGATTTTGATGGCCCTGCTGAGATTGAATGTATGTTCTGCATTTTCAGCATTCCACTGTATGGCGAGTAACTGAGTGTGTGTGCTCATGTTCACCTGTTCATCATCCTCCACTACCACAAGGGTCAGTTTGCTCTTCTTGAAGTCCAGACAGGTGATCTTGGGCCTACAATAGTTGAACAAACATGCAGATTACATCCAACACACACGAACAAACACACTTGGGGAAGAGATTGATGAAAACTTAAGAAGTGATCCTATGGAGCACTGAAGTAATCATTTCAGTTAATTAGGATATAACCAAACATACCAGAAGAAGAGCCCAATTTTAGTTTCTCCTTCAAACACCAGAACTCCAGTGGGGGTCAAACCCAGACTGTATTCATTACCATCTCTTGCCTGCAGGACAAGACAGGAAGAGAAAAGCAAGAGGAAACAGTAAAATAGACAAAAATGTGACCGTTTCACATATTGATATTCTTCTGCACATTCCTGTCTTTCGTGAAGGACACTCCTGATTCAGGGTGTACAGTGCATGATGGAGAGAGAGCGTCTGTGTGTTTTACCTTGACCATGTGCATGTCCACCCCATACATTTCTAGCCACTTGGCTTTATTCAGGTAGTTAATTTCAGCTTGGGCGGGTGTCTGACCTCTGAAAGAGAGGAGGAAAAGAAGGGAGGAGGAGAAACAAAACAGAAAGGATATGTTAGCATGATCTAAAACATGACATGGCGCTCAACGTTGACAGTGTAAGAAAACAAAATGAGAAGAGTGAATTTATGCAGCGTTGCCGGTAACGGTTCCGGACTCTAGTATGAAGCACATCCATTTATTTTCATAGATAGCTGCCACCTGGTCATTTTAGAAATGAATTCCTCCTAACTGATATCCAATTTAAGTGACTAGACATATATTTAGGGGTGTAGTTATAGTGAAAAGCTGACCTGCACTCCTTCCATGCGTTGTATATCGCCAGCTCCACATCCTCTGTTTGGTTGGGGATGAAGCGAAATTCTGACACCAGGTCCAGATTGTGGTCCAATGGGTCACAATCACCTAGCTCAGCTGAAAATACACACACACACACACACCACAGTCTGAGCAACAGAGGTGCACAAGGTCGATTTGTCGAGGGGCTCATACAGTCGTGCAGGTGAGTCTAATAAACTCTACAATTCAACTGCAAACTAACAGCATTCTTAAAATACTACTTTAGTGCTTACTAAGGCCTTCAACCACAGGAGGAGTGCATAACACTGTGGTAGTAGGTAATCCTACTGGACAAAATAAACAAACCCTCCTGTCACAGCACAGAAAATGTTGTTGTTAACAGAGGCACTGATGGGTGTATGGGGCCTGTTACACAAAGCACCGTTAAGTATTCTCCTTAAGGGTTCCTTAAAATGTCCACTGAAATATGTCAGATTTTCTCTTTATCTTGGTCTTATAAATCGACCGAGATTAAGGTGATAAATGCAGAAAATGAACACATCCTGAGGAGAGGACGGCCGTGGCCAGGAGAACCGGATGGATACGCTTAATGATGGGCGATTTATTTTAGGCTAAGAATATGACCGGCAGTCAATTTATGATTTGTCCGACCATCAACTTGGATCACTCAATATTCCTCGGTTGTGCTTTTACAAGCGCGTTGCAGTTGATGATTGTTGACTCTATGGTTTTTATTCTAGGGGATCCTTCCAGTGAGAATTAGGAGAGATATTTCAAGTCTACAGGTCACCAAGTTTGGAATGCCCTTACCCTCCCCCTGAGCACATTGACAGTGATGTCCCCATTAAAATAAAGGGAGTATGAGATGTTGTGTGCTTTTTCAATGTTCCAAATCGGGACCCTGCATCAAGATTCATGTGGGGTTTAGTATGTGCATTCTTTTATTGTATCCTTCCAGAAGTTTAATCTTTTCCTCCTTTGACCAGTTTGGATTTCTAGTCTTCTTTTCTTTCGTTTTTTTTTTTAAACTACAGGCAATCTTTGTGCGGTGATAAAAGATCTCACAACTATGCAAACAGTCACCGTGGAAACTGCTGTAAAATCTCTTTCAATGCAGTAACTCAACCTCAACTAAGGACACCTTTTAAGCAATTCTGTGCAACATCCTAAAGTAAGTCCCACAGCTAAGGAGAACTTAACTTAACCGGCAAAACTGGAAAAAACCTGCAACGGGTCCCTGATCTCCCTCTGGACAAGATTTTATCAGGTGGAAAAAATCAAAAACATCACAAAAGAAAATCAAAACATAAATATTCACTAGATCACAATTAGAAGTGTGTTTTGAAGACAAGAAGTGGGGGGAAAAAAAAGAAAATCCTCATATCTGGTATCTGTCATATCTGTGGTTTAGAGAAATAGGACGGAGACTGAAAAGCATTGGTTCCGATTACCTTATGCGTCTGGGTAGATAAGAGAAACTAGGACTTTACTGTTTAGCTAGTCCAGCTGTGAGCAAAGCCTCAGGATACAGAGGAGAGAAAAGATAATCTTATCCAATCCCTATCCCAGTAAATGTCAGTGGATCAACAACTTAATTCTGAAAAAAGGAAAATGAAGAAAGAACGGCTGACTGAAGGAAAGAGAGAAGACAGAGAGGGTGCTGGATTAGGGGGCCTCTGAAGAGGATGGAGCACTAATGAGCTGGCATTTACCCCACTGTATGAGTGTGTGTGTGTGTGTGTGTGTGTGTGTCCAAGAGTGTGTGCACGCAATCCCATTCCATAAACGCCTCTAATGACTCAGTCTTTGTTCCTCTGGAGCTGCACTCTTTATATTGCTCTTGCAGGTAAATGCTGCATGTTAAACAGTAAATATGTGTAGTTTGAAATGTATGGACTCATTCAGTATTTGGTAGAAGAGAAAGCCCCATCAATGTCTGCTTCACCAGTGCATTTTAAATCTACTGTAACTATGGAAACGTCAAATGCCTTAAAATGGACACCAGGGTGTCTTCCTCTCTAACCTTGTGAAAGTTGGATATTGCCAGGAAACAGGAGATAATAGCCTACATACTGCTGTTACAGACATTTGACTGACAGTTAGTTATAAATTCCCTAAAAGCATTAGAGGTACAATTAATGAAATGTTAAGAAAGAATTTTAACATTTTCAGAGCTTTTGTTTTTCCCCGTATATTTTTTTTAGATTAATGGGTAAGATTAAAAATTAAAGTTCTTGCCTTTCTTATCTGAGCTGTGGTGACATGACTTCATGTGTTAACCAGTTACAAAGTAAATGTGGGGGCTGGTAACAATGTGTGTTTGGGCATGTGGGAGGGTTGTAAAAGTTTTAAGCGACGTCGAACATAAACTAGCTCTTAGAAATAGGACTTGAGTCACTACAGATTGAAAATCACCAGGCATCTTGGTACACGAGCGCACCGTGCTTCAATCCACGCTAACTGGTATAACCACATGCAATATTCCTACACAGGCCTTGTTGGGCTTTTGGTGCAGTGAACACAACACACATCCCAACTGCAAAAAACATTCCACATACAATAAGAAAACATGGCAGCTGTTACAGAGGTGATCATTATTACCAAAAGCAGAGTTTGAGAGAATTCTGCTTACCTTGTAGTGAGAAAGCAGCCAACTCCACCGCCGTGTCGAATGGACATTCTAGCCTGAAAGTACAGTCAGGGTAAGAGTCAGCCGCAGCAAAATCAGTGCAGTTAAACCACTGCCATAGGCCACCTAAATTCTCTTATGACCATGGCTGAAGGCTGGTGATTTTTAACATTTTCTGTTTTGATACAATGAAAAAAAAAAAAAACAACTTACATTGCTGAAAAAAACTACACTTGTATTCACAGTCCACTTTCTGACTGCTGTTAATAATTCTATTCTGTTCACTTACATGTAATCCTGTAAGCCTCTTATACAAACATGCCAATGACCACCAACACAATAAATGGATTTAAAGGGATAACAACTGATGAAGAAAAGCAATGCGGTATATTGTCTTGGTTAATTGATTTAAAAGTTAGCTGTGTGAAATAATAGGTTAAATAACAAGACAGCAGGGTTACTTTTATTATGACAAATGCAGTATTGCACAATAATAACTGTTTAAGAAAAAACTTCTAAACCTGGGAACAATTTTTACATATTTTGGGTTCTGGATGACTAGTAGGTACAAAAAGGTTTGGATGTGATCCAGTAGATAAGTTACACTGGCTCCTAATTCTTAGATCAAAGTACGTCCACTAAAAGTTCTTTTGCCACAAATGATCCCTACAGAGATAGACCTGTAAGATCCCTTTTGTTTAAGTTATATCCTGCTATTCCAAGCCACCAGAATCCACTGACAAAAACAGTAATTTCACCTCGCCAAACATGGGAGATGCTGGTCTACTTGTACTGTGTGTGTGTTATACAAATACTGTGTTGGGCCTTAACTAACCCTTTAAAAACACCAAAGTCAGACAATAACAAAAACATATGAACTGATTGAGATAGTGGTGGACCAACAACAACTGGACACCCCCTGTCGCCAGGACAGACTGTGGGTGTGTATTTATAAGTACATCATGTATCCCCACTTAAAATTATCTGAACTATCCCTTTAAGGTGGATATTGTAAAATGCAGGAAGGGACTTACTTGCCACTGAGGATGTCTTGCTTCAACTGTAACACAAATAAGTACCTGAAAGAAAAAAAAAGAAAAGATACTGTTAAATGTGGTGATGACATGAAGATCAAAGCTCGATGGCAGCAAAATTGAGACCCTGCTCATTGCCTTCAAAACGTTGGGGGGGGGGGGCTCTTAAAATGTGAGTGAAATAGAAAGCAAGAAAAAAAAGGTCACATGTTTGTGCCTTAACTCACCTGGTGAGCTCCTCGTGCAGGTTGTTCGGTTCTGAGGAGTAAAACTTAACTTTCATGTGAAGGCAGTATGGTGGGCCAACTGAAAGACATGTCAGAGTGTCAGCTGAGTAAATGTGCATACATATGTAGCAGGTTAACTGAGCATATTCGAGGAGGGGAAAAGTACTGTGTACTTACTCTTCACTTGCTTTTTGATACTTTTTGTAACGTCAAGCCAGTGCTGTAACAACATAAAGGTGATAACAATATAAAAAACAAGCAAAAAAAATCAAAGTCAACAGCAATGTTGCTTTCAAAACCGATCTTACAAATCTCATGTCTTTCTTCAGTTTACACACACAGAATATTTAGTGCATTCAGTGCAACTGAATGACTGAATAAAAGCTAAGTGGACACACACAAACACTAAAGTCAATGTGTTCTGTGCTGTAATTCTTCCTGGAAGTTCAGGCTCTGTGAGGCATGAAAAATGTCAAGGAGAGGCAGTAGTGGAGAGAGTGTAAGAGAGGGGAGGAGAGAGAGAGAGAGAGGCAGAGGGGCAGGGAGAGAGAGAGAGAGAGGCAGAGGGGCAGAGAGAGAGAGAGAGAGAGAGGGGCAGAGAGAGAGAAAGAGAGAGAGAGGGGCAGAGAGAGAGAGAGAGAGGCAGAGGGGCAGAGAGAGAGAGAGAGAGAGGGGCAGAGAGAGAGAGAGAGGGAGAGAGAGAGAGAGGGGCAGAGAGAGAGAGAGAGAGAGAGAGAGAGAGGGAGAGAGAGAGAGAGAGAGAGAGAGGGGCAGAGAGAGAGAGAGAGGGAGAGAGAGAGAGAGAGGCAGAGGGGCAGAGAGAGAGAGAGAGAGAGAGAGAGGGAGGGGCAGAGAGAGAGAGCGAGAGGCAGAGAGAGAGAGAGAGGGAGGGGCAGAGAGAGAGAGCGAGAGGCAGAGAGAGAGAGCGAGAGATAACAGAGGAACTCGCAGCACTTTCTAGTCTCCTCTCCCCCGCATTCCTTATTACAGCCCCCCCCACAACCTTTCAACTCTGCACCCCCGCCCCTCTCCCTGAGTTCCTCCCTTCAGTTACAGACTTCCTCCAACCAGCTCTCCGTCCTTCCATGGCCTTCACAGAGCATCAGGGTGAAGGAACAGGAGCACTGGCAGAGCAATGACTTAAAGCAGCTTGTCTCAAAGAGCACGGCCTGACTCCCAGAGCTGACAGGGGTCCCATAACCAATCCCTTTAGCCAATCACTGAGAGGGGAAGTCCCTGCCTCCAGCCTTCCTTCAGCTGGGTGAATGGTGAATAATAGTGAATAGTCTGGCTCTGAACAGCAGCTGAGAAAACTGCCTCAAATAGTGAAAGGAAAGATAACAGTACTGAAGGACCAGGTATAGGTGTCTGAGGGCATTCTGCCCTGGAAGAAAACCTTAGTGATTTTAATACGCAGATTAAGCATTTTTCAGATTAGAATACAACAAGAAAACAACAGCAAAAAACCTTTTAATTGATCATTTCTGTGGGGCAATTCTAATTTCTTTGTATATATTTTATCCTTTACTTTACACACTACTGGTATCTAATGAATGTTGACTTTTTTACTCTCTATGGGACCATTATTTATAAAATGATCATCATTCTGTATTGACGAAGACTGGAAACTAGTGATTGATCATAAAAAAGTTTGCAGGTAAGGTGTATCAACAGTCGACCAACATTACTGTTGTGCGAGATATTTTTGCTAACATTTACTTATGTGATGAGTCACTTTTATCAGTTCATTAATCGTGGGAACAAAAAAGAAATAAAACATGGCAATACACAACAAACTGTGCAGCCCAACACATGTAGACTATTGAATAACTCTTACCGGCACTTGTGCCGAGTCCATGAAGCGCAGTCCGAAGTAGTCTTTCTCTACGATATCCAGATGGTACATGATCTGGTCAAACAGCTCCTCGCCTTTGGCTTTTTTCTGAGCAGGGAGACACACAAACAAATGGAGGAATGCATCAGGCATCCGAGTGAAGCAAAAAAATTATATTAAAAAGAACCTTACAGTGTAAACAGTTACTTATGACAACTCAAATACTGTTAACCCTGAAATTCCACAGGGCACGTCTGCATCACTTTCCGGCTGCGGTGTGGTCTTGTTCTGTCCTCTGTGCTGCTTCATATCCCACCGGGAGCATTTCAAAAGTGGATCGTTGTGCCTGGCTGATTAGTTGACTTGCTCAGGTTTTTGTTGGTTTGGTCCCTTGTTTTTCTCACATGACAGAGCAGGTTATGCTTCCATTTATAAAATGACCAGGTCAAAATGATCTGATTTGTCTGAAGGGGTTTACAATACCTGAAGATACCTTTAGATACCTACCTTTGGCCAAAAAAACCCTTGAAAAAACAAAAACAAACGAGGAGTTTTTTGCAGGTTTAAAATGTTCATGTTCTGACTTCTGAGGTACCAGAAAATATGAACATGTGTTACTGTATATTTAAATAGGTGTTGCCCTCTCTGACAAGGCCGTACCAGTTACTGCCTGTGTTCTGCCGGGGACTGGAAGATCTCTCCCTCACGAGTCCACACACACACTCACACACACACACAGGCATCCAACTTCCAAAGCCCACCATGAGGCACAGTGACAGGGTTGCTACGGTAACGGGGGTTGAAGTGCCCCAGACACTGAGGAGCTGAGGGAAGTGGGGTGGCTGGATACATCATGTGATCATCTGGCTCTGTGGGCCCTTCACTATGTCAGGAAAAGACGCCGTCCAAGATCCACCTGCAGCTGCTGTTGTAGCTTCTTTCACATTTTCTTAATCTTTTGTCTTTCATTTTGTGTCTTTGTCCATATATGTTCCCGCGCTAAATTGACCCATAATTTTAAGAGAAGAGCATGACCAACTTTCTCAGTTTATTTTTCCCCTCACACCAACTACAGTTGCAAAACATGAGTAGATTTACAGGGCAATAATCATGGCCTTCATGTGACTGGCCTGTTAGTGCTCAAGTCCAAAAGATACCCCTTCAGTAAATAACTGGGGTGTAAGGAATTGTCTTTTGTATGCATGTTTAATGATTTACTAAGCATTGCAACAACTAACCACTGTAACACTTGCAATGGGAACGCCATCAGGTCGACAACAACTCCTTTTTTTGTTTTAATTTCTCTAATACCAACATCATAAACAAATGCCCAATTATTCAGAGGCCTATGGTCACTAGTGCTTAGAAGCCCTCTTTGTGGTTCTTTTTCTGAATGTACATGAACAAATATGGTTTCCTACATTAAGATCAGTTCACTGAGCTTTAATGACACCAGGACTTTAGCATCTCTTTTCCATTTGCAGCGCTAGTTCTATCAATTCGTAGTCTTGTGTTTTCAAACCTATGTACAAACTTTTACACATAAAGAAATCAGGGACAAATCACAGCGGTTAAACAAGAAACATGGTGGCAAAATTAGAGGACAGTCTCCAACACCCAGACCCAGACCCACACACACACGCACACCAAGAGAGCCCCTGGCCAGCTCAGGGGGGCTGGCCCCATACTAGCTGGCATAGTTGACAAAGCATACCGCACCCCTACAGTACCCAGGGAGAGAGAGTACAAAGGACTCATTGTGTATGTGTGTTGCAACCAAGGCCTTGTTATGCTGCCTGCAGTATTGTTTGGCTGTTTGCAGTCTTTCTGCCTGACTGTGAGCATGCAGCTCCGTCTCGCAGACATTGTCTCAGAATGCTCAAGTTACAATTGAAGTATTTAGCTGATGCTCTGATCTACGGCAAATTTACAAGACCATAAAACCAACCAGCGTAGTGATGCATCCATTTCAAAAGAGGATGGATTTTAAAAAGGAACTGGGGACATCTGGGCTATTCATCAGCTCCATAGCTTACTTTGAATTATCTGGCCACATGATCTTCAGTATTCTTCAGTGATACCTGACACTGTCATGGCTGCAATGTACACAATAACAATAATAATGTAAAGGTACACAAAAATCATCATTTGGCATATTTTCAGTAGAGCGGGAAACAAGAAACAGAAGTTAACTGAACAAACTATGGCGGTGTTTGTCTGTAAAAAGTCAATACTGCTGGAACCAACAGCAACCTACCAATAAAGTAAAATCAAATCTAAAAGCAAATCAAAATAAATATTCTCTCAAATCATTAAAAAGTACAATTTAACTATAAGGGAAGGAATCACTGTGTGACTGAGTGCGTAAGTATGACTGTGTCTGTGTTCTTTGATTGTCTTGGTAGCAGTTCGTCTGATTGACGTCACACTTGGCAGGTGTACTGCTGAGGATGTCAGCAGCTAACTGCTACAGTTTAGCTGCTGGCTAAGATGTAGTCTTCAGTGAATTTCACTGTGATCTCTGGTATCGTTAGAGTTTAGAAGACATTAAGCATATTATAAAAAGGTGCATCAGTGGCTAATATTGTTGTTTGTCATTTCTATTGCGCACCTTAACTGCAATTAAGTATTAACTGCTTGAACTTATTAGAAGTGTGTGAATTGGAGCACTGAGTTCATTTGATAAGCCCATAAGCTTCATAAGATCTGTGACTTGCAAAAACTTTGAAAAATTCCTGGATCTATTGTTTTTTTATGTTTGTTATTTTCTAGTTGAAAGTGTGGATAGATTTACATTCGGACTTGGATTGGGTTCCATCTGTGTATTACCTGGTTTACTGTTCACTACACACATCCTCTTGGCTCCCACTGACCCTAAATTTGTTTGAGTGTGATCCGATAGAGTTCTAAATATTGTGCGATGACATTTGAATTTGTGATCTTACATATTTACATGTTGCTCCTTGTTTGTTACATATTCATAAGTGTGTGTGCATGTGGGCCTTGATGAGTTTCTTTGCCTGGGCCCCCTCCTGAGTCTGGGATCGCTACTGTGTGTGTGTGTGTGTGTGTGTGTTCTTCACTTTTCTCAATGGCATTCATTGGATCAATTAACTGTTCTCCACAACGCTGCAAGCAGTTCTCCTGGTAGCAAAGCCAAAGAAATCGGTCTGCTCTGAACAGCCACGTGCCAGCAACAAAGCAAGCAGACATAGTGGGAGCCAAGCAATCGTCTGTTCAGAACAGGCGGGCACTCTGAATGGCCACGCCCTGAACGGGTTTGCACGACCAAAACAAATATCCATTAAGGTGCAGCATTGGGAAAATGAACTGTAGCATCGTCATAGACAAGTGTAGCTTGTGCTTGTTTATAAAGGGCTGATTATGATTTTCTGGCTGAAATGCAGATGAAAGGGAACTTCATAACGGGGCTCCATTACGCTCAACATGTGTTTCAAACCTGTGTGCTGTACAATGGAGTACAGTAACATAATGCACTGCTACAAAAGCACTGATGGCGCTTGTTATGGCTTTGGCCTGTTCTGAACTGTTAGCGAGAGGCTGCTTAAATACCACAGGGAGCTGGGTTTTCATTTCACTTTGTTATTTCCTTGTACCAGTGGTGTTCACATTTGGATGATGCCATCTCAAATGTCGATGGTAGTTAAATGGTAGTTAGACGAACGGCCAGCAGCATACATGATCATAGCTGAACAATGTTATATATATCCGTCGTAACTGAAGTTAACTGAGAAACTGTAATTTTACCAAACAGCACACTTTAATGAAACTGAAGGATCTTTAAGCTATGATTTATCTGCCTTTGCCCTAACTATGAGGCTGGGCTGTGCTGTGCTAAATTACCTGCAGTCACTGTGTGGCATGCTCACAAGCATCGCAGTTAAGATACTAGAAGAGTCGTGCATTATGAATGTATTATAACATGACATCCATGGTGTGCATGGGTTGAGCACAACACCCGGCCCATTGTGAAACAGGCATAGTTTAAAAAAAAAAAAAAAAAGAGTAAAAGTATCAAAAAAACATGGCAACATGTTCACCCCAATGACAGTTGCTCAGTGCACAGACGTATACATTTTGGTGGCATTTTCTACCCATAACATATTGCATCGTATTTTCAACTTGATGATGATAAGATGTACTATGATCAACTGAAGCACTTACTTTATATAAACATGCACATGCTTAACTTTTTGTCTGGGCTACAAATCAACAACGAGAGGGAGGGAGGTCGGAGGAGGTGACAGTGTGGGTGGCTGTAGACTAAAGACAGGGAAGTAAATAAATTCAAAAAGGAAGGAATGCGAATCATAATGCTGTGTGGAATCATGTATGGACATGGATGCTGCCACACAGAGGTATCCCTTGGAGACAGCTTTGGGTGGCCTCACATACTGGGGACAAACACACAGCTGGAAACCCAGTAAAGCAAGTGAATGAGTCCTATTCAATGTTAGATCGTCTATGTCTATTTACAATCACCTGAACATCTGAAAAGAAAAACAAACTGCACCATTTAGCAGGGGGCCCCAAACGTCTGCCAGCTTGAGTTGAATTGACTTTTTGAATATTTAGCTGACAGTCTGTGAAAACTTTTCATTGTGTAACATATATTTTATTAGCACAAAAAAGGAACGGCAACATTTACAACATGTTCGTGCATTTTGCAGAACGATAAAACATAAATCCTGGTAAGCTATAGTCTCTGTGTTAATCTGGTTTTATAGCTCATTGCTTCTGTCCCACAATCTCTGTTGGCTTTAACACCATCAGCTATACTTGGAGCAAAGAAAGACTGCTAGCAAAGTGCAGTAATGTGCTAACTCTTTTTTTCTCAGAGACTGTTATGATAGGTCTGGCAGAGACACAGATAGCAGGAAGCAATGTTTCCCAGCTTCCTTCTGTACTGTCAGAGCGTTTGTCTATGTCTATGTTCAATAATAGTTCAGTTCCCCATCTTACCCAGCCAATAGAGTATTTAGGAAGAGTCTCATTAGAAACTACAGTGTCTGTCAAAACATGGAGACTGTAGCGTAATGAAGGGCAACAACACTGACACAGCAGAGAGGAGTAACTTTAGTTCACACTCACTTCAACCAGACTTAAAACATTGAAGTAGCACAGCCTCCTTTCAAGAGGTCAGGTGGAGACAGACTACACCAGAGTAACTCAGCTAAATGTTGTCTGCATAAGGAATGTTTCCTCAAACAAAAGGTGGTAAAAAGAGCCATCTTTTCTTGAGGTCTCTTCTTCTACACCTCTTCGCTGGTTGTGTTAAGTTACTGTTGGTGATGTCATTAGTCATCAGTGCAATGGACATCTAGAAGGAAAAGGATTCAAACAGAGCACCACTGCTAACCGGTGTGTGTGTTTGTTTTTTTTTTACTGTCCTATCACTTACAGATAGCTGGATGATAAGTTGCCGAGAAGAGTTTGCAGGGGCTACCTATATCTGGGGGAGGGGGCGCACCAAAATGCACACTCTGAAACCTAACACAAGGCCAGTGTCCTGCAGGAATGCATTCAATAATCCAACCGAAATGTAAAACTTCCTTCCGGCATACACAGCTAATGAGAGTTTTTAAAAAGCATCGGAGTACACTTAGACTGGTAAAAATCAATGAACTCATCATTAAAATAGGTAATAAAAAAATCACCTTGTAAATACTAATAACGTCTGTCCAAAAGCCAGAGAAAGAAAGGAAATCATAGAGAGAGAGAAAAAACCCAAGCAGATAACATTCCAGTAGAAGACAGACTGGATGAGAATATGAGTCTAACCTCTCTGTGCACACAATAGGCAGCTGATAGGAAGGAGTGCATGTGAATGATTTGGCAGGCCTTCCACTTAGACAGACTCAAAAATGTGTGACATCACTTGCGAAACATGCTGAATTAAACACGTTTGTGGATTCCTGCTCAATAAGCTGGTGAGGAATTCTGAGATGCTGGTTGGTTTCTTTTCATTCACCACGTCTGTAAGTATCACTGCTTGGTCTCAGGCATAAGCAACTATGTGTATGCAGAGAATGACCTTTGAGTTTTCAGAAATAGAAAAGGTAGAAGCTTTTTGTAAGAAACCAACGAATTCTGAGTTTAAACTAATAAGACAGATATTGTGATAGGGCCGGGTATTGTTCAAGCATTTTTGGTACCAGTACACATATCTTGACTTCAATATCTGCACCCGAATGATCCTTTTTCTCAATAGCAATTTTATGAAATCCATTTTAACAAAAAGAAAATATATTAAATATTACGGAACAAATCTTTACTTTTATTCAGCTTATTGGTATTTTTACATACTTAAGGCAGTTTCATAAGCTGAAAAAATAAGTCTATCTATCACCACTTGAATTTGTCTGTTGACAAAATATAAGTAAATAAAAACGTTCGTACAGCTTTTTATGAGCAACATTCAACATTTCCAAGGTCCCTAAACCAAAGATTTCCAGACTGTTTCTGTAACTGCAATTGGGAAAAATAAAGCACAGAATTTCTTCATAACCACAGTAATCAATGCATTTCTCCAACTGTTTATTTTACCAGCCGTTCCTATTAACTTAGTATCTTTTGATCGGAAGTATTCAAGACTTTCTGCGAAACCTTCAGATTACAAGACGGCTGCTTTGCCTTCTGAGCCAGAGCCACTGCTGCACCACTGTGTCAAAAACATAGCTGCCCTAACAAGCTAGCAGTGCCAATGTGGGCTAGCAGCTAAACCTTGAGCCTGGGGTGACCTGGCGGGGGGAGACGCAGGGTGGGCTCTACGCTGCCACTACGGCGTTACTAGCGGAAACCACAGAAAGGTCTGTTTTAAAATTCAAGTCACTAAATTGTTACAAGCCTTCCACACTACATAGCGTAGTCGAAGCATGGCGTTTGTCTGAGAAAAGCAACAAAGAACTTGACACAAGAAAGAAGAAAAAAGGGAAAACAGAGGAGAAGAAAGACAGAAGAGAGAGGGAAAGGTGGGGAGAGTAAGCTGTATATGCTCGGTGATGATCCCAAAGTGTCATGTGATGTGGTCATGTGATTATGTGTTCTCCAGAGAGGATCATGGAATTACAGGTGATCAGCAACACTTCTACACACATACACACACACACACACACACACACACACACTCTAAAGGCTTTAAAAGAACTGCTGCACTAACACAAGCACACAGTGGTCACTAGTGCATCTCTTGCCATTTCCAGTTTTCACAAAACTACATAACCACTGTTAGTTATGCTGACAGATTTGTCAGAAAATATAATCCATGTCTTGAGCATTAAGTGCCCTCCTTGCCACACTAGAACAGCTCTTACACTTGAGGGACTAGCAGAAGCACAGGGACTTCTATCCCACGACACCGTCTGCACATATACATGCCTAAAAAAAAATGATGTATGTCTTGGTTTAAGTGTGATCTCTTCCTCTATGTGTATGTATAACACATATAAGCCTTGCTGTCTGGTTAAAAATAAAAAAAGAGAAAGCAAGCTCAGGAAAACAGCTGTATGTATGGACTGTATATGTACATTAAATATTCTTGTACAGCTACTAAAAGTTCTAAAGAAACTTTTAGGGTTTCTACTGTGCTGCAACTCTCAAGGTAAATATTACTTTACAATGTCGTGACAAGCTGCTGCTCACTACAGTCAAGTATTGAAGAATACACAACCAGTGAAATGATGGCCGGAGCTCAAAAAGCACCTGGATGGACGTAATGGACACGCACAACCCGAAAGGCTGAAACCCTAGAAACCCTCCTTACCGGCAGGTCAACACTGACGTCTGTCCCGTCCAGTAAGGACACGCGGCAGGTGATGACGGACTTTGCATCCCCAGAAGCAGGGATGTGCGTCGTGGCACGCTGGGCCTCCCGTAACCGGGCTTTCTCTGCATGCTTCCGGATGGAGCGTCGCCCCAGCGTCCTGCGCAGGAAACTCAGCATGATGGGGGAGGGAGAGGGAGGGTTATGCTACCACACCTGTAAGAGCAGAATGTAGATATTAAAACAATATAAGAGGTAGATTTTGTGTTTGTGAACTGTGCAGACCTCGTTACATATTTTAAAACAGCGTCTACCTGTGTCTACATACACAGTAAGAGGAGGTATGTCAGGTGGGCAACAGTTGGATATTGGGACTACAGAAACATGAGATGCAGAGTGTGTTAAAAGTATGTTAAAATTTGTAATTGTGTGGCACTCTTTATGTGTAGTCTGTAACGTGAGCTGGAAGGTGGCATTTATGCACCTATGTTTCCATTATCATATGTATAGTTAATGTTCACCAATATTCTGGGTCCAGATGAGGCAATTAGATACCATCAATTATAGATTGTATTATTTTAACCTTTGGCTATGTTAATGAATTACTTCCAGTTGACATTACATGTGAACAGATATCACTTAATATAAAAGGTATATTCAGCATCATATCGAGTTAAGGTAAAAAAACCAATCATGAGCAACAGTAACTATGTTTGTTATCTCAGTGATGGAGGGATACAGCATTAAGTTTACTGTATTTATTTTCTTTTAAGTTTAAAAAGACAGGATTCCTACAGCTTGCCCAAAGACAAACTCAAGCACTGACTATAAGGTGCGTTTTCAAGGATTACTTGCAAATGCAAACATTTTCAAGGTGTTTTTCAAGGTTTTCCAGCATCTTACGGCCGTGTTGACTGCAATACACTAAAATAATTTAGGCTCTCTCTAACTTATACTTATATTTATATATATATATATACATATATATATATATATATATATATATATATATATATATCTTAAAAACTAAACTACTAAGTCAGATAGCGATTTGATGTATAAATGCAATTAAAATTTCAACCACTTTAATCAAAACCCAAGCACTTTTCATGCCTTAAAAATACCACATGATGAACTATTCGAGCACTTTCATGGATTTCCGGCACCGTTAAGAGCCCTGAAAAGAATACTAATTAAAGCAGAGCGTAAAGTCATGATTAGAGGGGATTTGAGGTACTAGCTAAATGAATCTGAAAAAGTTAGCTAGCTTAACGTTAGTCGACTTTAACGATGTGTAACGTTAAACCTGCTCGGTGTTTTTTTAATACGGGTCATCCCCCACCGCCGCCCTCTCAAAGTCTTAGCATAAAAACAAGCTGGGGGACACAAATAGGGAAGACATCTGCGGAAATTACACGAATAAAGCAAACAAACGGACGTTTTAAACCCGTTTCGGCCTGGAGTACCTGGTCGGTACAAGAGCAACAGGTGTGCGCTCGTTTTATATCAGGAGTTAACCGCTAGCAACGAACGCAAGCACACATATACGAGTCTGACCGCACAAGCGTGTCCCGTGGAGGAAAACAAACGCCGCCTTTAGCTCCGAGAGCTGGACCCGACACACACTTGTTCCTCAGACACTTGTGGCTCTGTGGAGGTCTGGATGAAGGGAAACTTACAAAAACCTCCTCGGGTGAATTCACGGTGAGAGCACGTCCGCTCGCATTGTAGGCGACTAACCAGCAGCCTCGTACATTTCCAAGGTTGGTAAGGCGTCTCTCTTTTTCTTCTTTTTGTTCCGTTTCTTCCACCTCGCCGCCTCTGCGGGATGGTCCTCTGCTCCTGGTCCCAACAAAAACTAGGAGGCGAAGCTCTCCCCAGGAAGTGACGTCACCACAAATCCCTGACAAAAACGTGATTAGCATTTTTAAAGCGACACGCCTTTTGTGTTTTCAGCTGCTAAAGTTATTATATTCTGCTTCCTTTACCTCAACACACACACGTAGCTACCTTTGCAAGTTATTTTGAGTCTTATTAGATAGCACAAGGTCAAAGAAAACAAGGCTGTATGTAAATAATCATGAAATACTTTTCCTGCATTTAAAACGGCAAAAAAATAAGATTATTGCCCTACCCATTCATTTTATGTCTTTGAAGTACCCATAATAGTCTAACATGCCTTGACAGCTACACCCCCCTCTGGTTAGTTTGGGAACATAAGATACACACAGATCTTTTAAACCTCAGCTTCATTCAGGCTTCAGAGGCCATTAAGCTTTTACGGCAGCAGAGGGGCATAGTGAGTGTGTGGCATACAGGGTATTTACGTGTATTTGCCCCCTCAGTCGTTGCCATGTGTCATTTTATTTTACAGTGTACACTTGTATTTTCACCCCCATTCAGTGTGACACATTTCTGATTAGAGAAAAAATTAAGAGAATATCAATAAAACCACTAAAGATAAGTCAAGTCACCAGAGTCAAAGTTCATTTTCCTTTATTCTCTCAGGTGAGTTGATCAACTACGCACCTTCATATCTTATTAGTAGTGTACCCTTAATAGTTAATTTGTATTTATTGGTCACATTGTTAAGGGGAACTATAATGTGGATGAATACTCGATTCTGATTGGCTGCAGGTTGTCAATTAAAATGTGATAGGACTCCTTCTAAGTAGTTCCGGTGAATTAAGGCGGAACTACATTAAATGAGTAACCATAGCAACAGGGACCTAGTGTTTACAAAGTATTGTGAACGGTTGACGAGCTAACTTATCTCCAGCAGTGAGTGTCTTCCTTCAGGTCCTCTGAACACCACAGGAGGGAGACGGTCACACACAAGCTGCAGGAAGTACACCGAGACTAAACATCACTGAAGCGGTCACATCCCATTGGCTATTCAGCTAGCTGCAGGTACTCGCTACGTCATGCTGCAGGTAACAGCACACATGGCCATTCATCTGCTGGATTGATCTGGGGACAGTGGCTTGGCTGGCTAGCTAGCTAGCATTGTTTTTAAGCATACGTTGCTGTCAAATTAGCGTTATATTTACTGTTTGTCAACCATAGGCAGCGTCATTGACTTTGAATCTTGCTAGCATCATGTTAGCATTGTAGCTCATAGCTGAGCCAAAGGGATCTAGGAGCTGAGTGGACTGGAGATGTCTTCCATGGCCAAGTCAAGTCTAAGGTTCGTCCTGTTTACTGGAGTAGTGAAAAACGCTTCCATTGCATAGGGACTGCATGAGATGGTAGAGACTGTTCCAGGTATTAGTCAAACCCTAAGGCTTCAGGGAAACTGAGACAAGCTTAGCCACAGCTTGTGAGAAACATTACATTTTGGTCAATGGTCCTAATTTTTTTTTTCTTTGGCTAGTGAGTGACCAAGGCGCATCACAGATTAGCCCTTACTTTGCAAGGACACACCAGTCGCTAACAGCTCTCAGATATTGGTCAGTTATCTTTCTAATACTTACAATCTAAACTGTGACAACACGTTAGTTAAGCTTATAAGGGCAGTCAGTGGTGATTGTTGTCTAGCGTTACATGCGCCAGATTGTAACTTGCAGGGACATTTAGCTATGCTAGCTAATATGCTAGCTGATACGTATGCTAACGTCAGGTGTCACTTGTTGCCATGACCACGGTCGTGTTGACGTGGGGGCCCGACAGGATGTGAACAGAAGCTACAGTGTAAAACAGACAAGATGCCTGGTGGTTTTAGTGGTGAGTACAACTTTAGCTAAGAAGTGTAATTTGTAATACTTACCACTGAATTATTGGGTTCATTTATTGTTTTCTATAAAAAAAAAAATATCCTTGTCAGAACAATTGTAGATCAGAGAATGAGTTTTAATACAGATTACCTATATTAGAATCAATCACTTCTAATACTTTATTATACAAGCCCGTTTTATCTTTATTGGAATTTTTATCTGTTTATTGAATTTAAATTGAAGCTAGAGAATGAGTGTCTAGTTTGGGATACTGTGAGTTTATTACAATACTATGTTTGATGCCATATTGTTGTGCATTGTTCGGCCAAGTCACTGTCCTCCCATCCTCCCTTTTCTTAAAACGTCTATATGTAAATGTGACTTTTTATGTGCGTTTAATCAGAGAAACTACAGTACGTGCATCCCTTTTCCACTTTGGGACTTTAATGCATAGTAATAGGTCCCATTGTGGCCTCTGGTTCAATAACATCATTAGAAAAGGTGGTGGTTAGATCCAAAGTACCTTATTCTATTAAATCATCAGGCATTATTACAAATCAGCGGGGAAGCTCTTTGTCTCTGTGTTTTGTCTCTTCGAAAACCTTATAGCATCAGTGTATTTGTTGTTTTCTTTAGTGCTACAGAGATTTAGCACTTTGGCTAAACCTCAAGCATCAATCTAAAACTTCTAATCAAGTGCTTCTGGTCGTTGGTGCCGTCTTTTTCGTCTCACCCTAGCATTGCCCAACCTCACTTTTACAGTGTGGAAAAGCAAGGTGATCTGAAGCCACGTCTCCATGCTTTGACAGACAAGCTTTAATTGTTCAGCTTATAGACATGTCCAAAGCACTGTAAAACCACGATACCAGAAAGAAACAAGCAACTGAGGACAAAGGTTTTTATGACACAGGTAGGAGTTAACCAAGGGGTATAATACGGTAAAACATTTCTCATTAGTTTGTGTTTCATTATATATACACTCGCCGTTATAGATTACGTTTCAAAATAAAACAAAAGTTTTGAAATACCAGTCTTGAAAATACACAGCATTTGTGTCACATTTAAATCATTCAAAAAGGAGAAAAAAAAATTTCAAAAATAAAATAAAAACAAAATCTTTCTGCTCACAAATGATTTTCCCTTTTATTTTAAAGATTTTTTTTTCATATACAACATTGTATTTACATGGTCTAGTATTATTTACACAAAATTAACAAGTGGCACTGTGTAGTTAGGAGTTCTTTTCTTTTTTCTTGTTCCCTACAGGTCTTATTTTTAAACAAAATAAAAATGACAAATTAAAACAAAAAAAAATGCTTTATGTCTCCAACTTTTTTCTTCTTTTTCCAGTAGCACTACCTGCCACTCAGCCTTCTACAAAGTGCTGTCCCCTCCCTACCCAACTAGAGCGGTTTTCATCTTTACAAAAATACAACTAACCCGAGCCCTCCCCACGTCTGGTTCCCTTCAAACTACCTTTGATCAGTAACCTAAACGCACAGACAGTACCAATTATGTGTCGACAACAAAACACTTTGAACGCAGACAGCTCATCGCTGGACACTTTGTGCAGACGGAGACTCTGGCAGCCCCGATTGATCAATTATTAAGTTTTCACTGCGGGGGCCGGCGTTTTATTTTCCAGTTAGAAATGGTCCAGGTTATGTGAAGTTGCTATTGATGCCACCTCATCAAGAGGCCTTCGGCATTAATTTTTATTCTGTATGTCATTTCATTTTTTGGTGTGTGGCCCTGCTGCTGAATACCAAAAGTGACGATAAGAAGCCACAAGGGCTCCAATGGTGTTTTTGATCTTTTGATTATAAGCTAATACGTGCAGGGCCTGTGATGTTTTTCTAACTGTCAATAAAAGTTAAGTCAGTCGCTGCCTTGCCTCCGTTTGTCCTTGTTTGGAGAAGAAGCTTGATACTGTGCTACAGTACCCATGGTATTCTGCTCAGATGTGTCATTCGCCTTTAGGCCATGCAGAGAGAGTGGGATCCATGTATAATGATCCAAAAGAGAGGCATCTGGGGAAGAACAATGAGAAGAATGGACTGTGGATGTTTGCGTGGGCTCTGCTGAAATGACTGATGTTGCCTGAGAGAGGGAGTTAGGCCGATTCTGGGAACACGGGGAGGGTTAACAAAAAAAAAAAAGAAAATAGAGCGAAGAGGAAAGCAGTTTCTAGGCTCTTCTTGATCCCACCTCTCCGTGCGGCCAAAGTATGATTCAGCTGTTTGAGGGGTGTGAGCGTGGTTCGAAATGTTTCACAAAAGATTCAGCCCGGTTCTTAGACTGAAGAAGACCCACTAAGCAATTTCACTTTCCGAGAAGGCTCTATCTGCGTTCCTTCAGGAAATAAACTTGAGACCGGGTTAGATTAGGTTTGTGGCTTTATGGCACAACCTTTCATTCCAGTTAATGGACAAGCAGGCTTAGACCAGACAGCTAACAAACTATGTGTTAGAAGTGGAGGAGGGGAGAGGTACAGAGCAGGAGATGGATGAAGACAGATCGGAAACACACACACACACACACACACACACACACTCACACTCACAGCAGTAGGTTTTCTCCAGCTGAATCCATGGAAGGAGTCAATGACAGCAGGTACTGAAGCTGCCGAGAAGGAAAATATTACGAAGAGGCTACACTTTATCCCACACCACTATGTAAAGACCGACGGCAGCTTCATCTGTACTTCTAAAGGAAACCCCCCAAAAAAAAGACTCAACAAGCAACTTGATGCTGGGTTTTGTGAATTAAAAATACAAGTCATCAGTAAGTCTCTTATCACTCATTAACGCATCATCTTGGCTTAAAAACAACATGTGCCTTAAAATGAAGTACCATTGGGAAAGATCAGTAAAAAAAAAAAAAAAAAAAAGGAGAAGTATCGTTTGAGTGCCCCGTTTGTGCTGCTTCTTTGAACGGTCAGCTGTTCTCTGGCAGACAATCAGACAGATAGAAAGTAATTCAACAGCAAAGTTTGGCTTAAAGCCCCTCCAGTGACCTCTGAGCCCGCTGACAGAAAAAAATTTTAAAAAAAGCATTCACTGAGGAAAAACAAATAACTAGTCTTGCTAAGTTTAATGCTGGGTGGTATGACAGCTCACACCAACGGTGAGCAGAGATCTGGGCTCGCTCCCGTTTGCTGGACTCGCGTGTGTTGACCCTCTGGATGCAAACACACCTGGGGAGGTCAGTGGAGGGAGCCTTTTAAGTCCTTTTATGTTTTTACCATTCAGGCTGAGGCTGAGATCACTTCAATCAATTCAGCGCACAGTTTCTTTGACAAAACCTCGAGCGCAGCACAGATACCGATTGCATTAAATTCTAGCAGCTTTCATCCACTTGAAATAGAAATGTCTCAGGCTCTAACATACTGACCTTTGGGTTGCACAAAGTTGATATTTGCTAAAAGTTGCCCTGCTCAGCTCAGGGGAAACCGATTAAAGGGAAGCCATGGAGCGTCACATACAGTGAGGCTTTGTTGCAAGTGTCTGGCTCAAGGACACTTCAGCAGGGATCCTGCTGCCCGGGTCTGATTTAAACATCAAATTGGCTGCATACGAATTCGGAGAAAGAACCGAACTGACCTCAGCCTCGTTTCTTAGCTTAGATTGTAACTCAGAGAGGACGTGTGTGTCCTGGGACCTCTCTTTACGGCGCTGTCATCATTTTTGCTGTGCTGAGTTAATGCAAAACATTACGCATCTGTTCTGGATAATCGATCAGTGCTGAATTCTGTATGACAGCCAGGAGGTTTGCACACGTAAAGCGACGGTGGCCGCTGCGAGGTGAACAGACGCCAAGGAGAGGCGCCCAGCAAACACAGGCCCTGAGGATTGTAAACCGGCCGTGTTCTTCGGCGCGCCGAACGACGGCCGCTTCAGAGCGCGCGCACGTCTGTGAGCTCAAAAACACAGCACAAAGCAGGAGAAAGAATACAACTTGCCACAGCATTGAACAAGAGGTGAGACACAAAGTGCTTTCAGCTGTCCATCTGCCAGTCTGTGCTGTCAGAAACTTAGACGAGAAAGCTGAGAAAGATAAAAACCAAGTACAATAAATTAAAATCAGTTTTTTTTTTCCTCCACAAAAAGCAAAAGAAATAAAGAAGTAGTTAGAAGAAGAGGAATCGCACTACTTTACTACCTAAGATTTAATCAGGAAAGCATGAAGCTCTAGATTCATACAAACAAACATACAAGTTTTTTTTTTTTGTTCAGTGGACAGGGTTTGACACGAACTAAAACACAATAAATACTCTTTCTGAGGAACAAAAGATAAGGTATATCTCTTTATCAGCTAAAAGGACACTAAAAAAAGGCAGGTCTGTCTGGCAGACTCGCTCAGAAGGGGACAGGGCGACCCTTTGGGGGAAAAAAAACAAAAGAAAAAAAAAAAACTTTCCATCCATGGGGGCAGACCTTCCCCTTCGTACTTATGGCACTACAGCAATTCCCCATCCACCTTTTATTCTCTTGCAATTTTATCTTTTCATTCTCTGAATACTTTTTTTCTTTACCCTGAACATACAACATCCCCTAATGGTACCTATTCAACACAGCTGGATTTCTTTTTTTTTTTAAAGTCTAGCTTGTCCAACATTTTCACGTTTGTTCGTTTGTGTCTTTTTTTTTTCCATTTTTGTCAGCATAAAGTGCAACAGTGCTTTTGTTCTCTCCTGCTCCGGCCACCTGGGCTCCTCCTGGTGACCCCTGACGCCCCCCAAGGGTCAAACGTCACGGGTTAGCGGGGTCGGGGTTCGCGCTGGTCTCGCTGGTCACGCTGGTCACGCTGGTGGCGCTCGCGACGCTCGGCTCCTCCACTTCTTCCTCCTCCTCCTCTTCGTCCTCTTCCGTCACCTCTCCCACGTCCAGCACCTCCACCTCTTCATCGTCGTCGTCCTCTTCATCCAGACCTCCTTCCAGCAGCTCCACCACGGCCGCCTCCCCTTCCTCCGCCGCCATCGTTGCCATGGCCGTCTCCTCTCCTTCTTTCTGCTGCTCTTTCTTGTCCTCCTCCCCCCTCTCCTCCTCCACCCTCTCTCTCTGCTGGTAGATGGCGGTCTTCAGTGGTTTGACCAGGCCCTCCTCGTAGACTTTCAAGATGGCCTCACACACAAATCGGTACTGGCTCTGATAGAGAGATGGAGAGAGACGTTAAATAGCTGATGGTTTAAAGTGACTGGGAGAAGCGGAACAGATCGACATGTGTGCATACAGGTGTTTGTATCATCATGGCCCTCTGGTCTCTCATGGTCCTGACGATATCGAGAGGATACACCGGCTGACCGCACTCCATCAAACACAACGCTGTCTCCATGGTGATCAGAACCCCCGTCCGACCAATCCCCGCACTGGGAGAAAAAGTAAATAAAAGACGGACGAGTTAGAGCACGCGAAACACACGAAACAGTTCACCATGGTCGTACTACCCAGAGAAAGCGTACCTGCAGTGCACCACCATCGGCTGGTCCTGTCCGGCCCGTTTGGTCCGTACCAGAGCCACAAAGTCCAGGAAGTCAGTGGAGTCATCAGGAACACCGTGGTCTGGCCATGCCAGGTACTGAATCTGGGTGAGCTCTCTCTGCTGCTCACTCTGAGAAAAGGAACACAGGACGACAAATGACTCTTAACATACGCTTCTGTTACACATTTTGGCCGTGTGTGTGCGTGTATCTGTCCTTTGTGGAAAATCTCTCAAACTATTGGACCGATCAGCGTAATATTTGTTTATATTGACATGCACATTTATGCCAGTATGCTGAACAACCTCTCATTGTTGCAGTTATTCTCAGAAATTCCCCGTTTACAGGACTGGACTTTAGACGCTGAGCACACACGTCAGATGCTAAGTCCTGTGGCAGAAGCCTCAGAGGCTGAAAACAATCATTAGCTCACCATGCCTCTGCTCATCTCGCCACCGGGATGCAACAGCTGTCACCAAGTCATGGCCAGTCTGTCAATCAAACCGGAGCGGTTTTGCATCATCTAATCGTCTCTTTATAGAGACCACTGACCAAACGATTTAGAATGTGTGTAGCTGCTAACGATCAGAGGCCGATTGATTGGAGCGCCCTTACTTACACTGGTTTGAGGTTTGGCTTAGGTTATGGTTAGGAGTAGCAGAGATCTGCCCTCTACTGAGTGCACTTTTTTCATGTATTGCCTCTCAGAGATGCTTCCTCAATATTTGACGCCTTTGAAACAAACTGAGGGCATTCACTCTCACCACAGTCAGGATCCAAGCTTACTAAGTAATTCATTATTCTCGTATATCACTCATTCTCTGAACCAAAAACAGGTTATTGTATTTCATGTGGGCGACCTCCTAGCATGTTTCATGTTCTGTGTGTCCTCGGGGGAGACTGCTCAGCACCCTGTTTGTGTTATTATGGCCTTTAAAGATGTTATGAAACGGGTAGTGTGAATAACAAACAGCGGTTTTATTTTTCCCCCACTCCGCTGGACCACTTGGTGATTCACGCTGCTCTTTCTCATATTATGAAACACCAGATACTGATGACAATATCATCTGTAGCTCTACTACAAAATGCACATTTTATTTGGCTGCAATCAGAACTACAAATAAAGATATGACACACTTTTCTCCTTTTGTTCATTCAAAAGGGAAATGAAAAGCAGGATACTGTGGCACGGTCATGTGCACTCAGACATTAGAAAATAAGTCAGCGAGATTTAAACCCGGCAGGCACACAATGACGACAACACACACACACACACTCTACTGCAGATAGCTACTGACCACTGTTTCACGTGCAACTCAGAGCCCCTGTGTTCTTCTTAAATATTGCCTTGCTGCATCGCCATGGTAACACATCTATCTCCATAGCAACAATCACAGGCAGAGGAGAATGCTAATTGCCTCCTCCTACAGTCATGTATTTTAAAAGGTCATGATACACGGGCAACACACAGCGAGGTAATCAGGACAACACAGACAGCAGGAAGTGACGAGCAAACAGCAGGAACATTTGATCCTCCATTAAAAGTTCATTTTCCAATTAGATGCTACAGCAAAAACTCTGCGTGATGTGACACTGCACGGAAAATCAAATTACATTGAGATGGATGTAAAATAAAAGTTGACCCTGACATGCTGAAGTACGACTGTAAGCGCCAAAAAGCTTCAACGTGAAAACAAGACAAACTTAGATTCTCTGTTTCTGTTTTCCAAACCATCACCGTCCCACTCTCTGCTCCTCTCTTCCTCTGTTTGGTTTCTCATTTTGCTCTATTTCAGCAATGTGACTGACTGGGCTGGCTGGGTTGTCATGGTAACCAGATCCCAATACGTGGCCCGCATGCAGCAGCGGGAGCCAGAAAAAGAACAGCCCACACTGGTCACTATGGCAACACACCTCCTCGGGGTCCTCAGCAGCTCATCCTTCCACAGACACTCTTTGATTGGGCCCAGTGTCTTTCTCCACGCTGCTTCGCCGTCCTCTCTGACCTGCACGCACCCTCCCGCTTTCCCTTCTTCATTGGCTTTAACTTCTAATTTGCTCCTATTTTTCCTCCCCTGCTGTGTGGGTGCCCATGGGGGTGTGTGTGCCTATATGTGTGTGTGTGTGTGTGTGTGGGGTTACCTGTGTGTGAGTGAGAGTCATCTCCCGGACCAGGAAAGCAGAGTTGCCCTCTTCGTTGTGGCATGTGACTGTAAAGTCTCCGTAGGTGGCGCTGCTGTCTGGATTGGGCCAGTACTGATGACACTTCACCTGTAAATACAGACAAAGTATTTTTTCATTTTCCAAACAGCCTGTAACTATTATTCTGAGCTCAGGGGTCAAAGGTCAAAGGCCATTATTTTTAATACACAAATATAAAATAAACAAACTTTGCAGTTATAGGTGAAGACTTGCAAACCAGTTATAATTAAGGCTTGGACCGGACAAGACCAGACCAGTTATAGCAGATTTAACCACTAGGTGTCACACATGACCCAGCCGCTCCCAAGTGGAACAAACTGACAGCCCATGAATGAGAGCGTAGCGGCACCACAGACAGGACAAAAAAAATTCAACTTAACCTTCTTAAGTTCACATCAAAATAAAAACTAGAATTACTGCGACATAGTAAAATGCCTGCGCTGACCAGTCAAGGTGCACTTTACACCCACGACTGTCCACACCAAAGATTGGTGTGAAATATGGTCACACTCGCCCCCGCTGTTCCTGAGTTGTGGCTTTGAATAACGTGTTTTTAAGTGTTTTTGCAGAACATTATGAAACGACATAAAAGCTGACCTTGTCATTACTTCATTATTCTATCCTATTAGACATTTGTGTGAATGTTTCATAATTAGTGTTTGAATTCTTTGAGCCAAAAACATTTTTATTGAGGTCATAGTGACCTTTGACCACCAAAATCTTTATCCCTGCTTCCCAGAACACAGCATCAGTTACAACGGAGGGTTTTATTGGATAAACCTCGTAAGGAGCTCAGTCTCTTCGGCTTGTCTGCTTGTTTGTTAGTTTTTGGGTTTTCTGTCCTGTGAACTGTTACTTTACTGGAATTTAGACACTAGACAGTAGTGGCTCCATTTGTGGCCTAACAAACATAATAGTGTGTTAATCACATTGTCATAATGCTTATTGCTAATGTAATACAAGCTAGATTTAGCGTTGCCTGCACAGGTTGCTGATGTCAGCGACATCAAACCGGGTTAAGCTCGTACACCAGACCGGGCCGATAAAAAAACCGACCCAAGCCCATGCTGTTACAGGCCTTTCCTTTACAAATCAGCACTTCTTTCTAATATCAAGAGAAATTAGCAAACCAAGCACGTTTTTTTTTTTTTTAATTCACAGTTCTCTAGTTTGAAGATTAAAGGACCTATTGTTTTCACCAAGACACAACTCTTACTCACTTGGCGTATTAATGAATGAATGCTTCAATTCACCAAAGACAAGTCGCAGAAAACTCCCTTTTGGAGTCTGCTGTTAAAAATGGAATATTTTGACAGCAGAATTAAGAAATTAAGTGTCTCGGCTAGACATAAGTTTCATGATACACAGCCATTACCTTGGTGCTCGCCCTTTATCAGAACGTGGGATTTCAACAAAAAACAAACCTGCACTGAAAGCGCTGCAGCACTCTTTTTTATCTGTGAGAGCCAGACTGTAAAGTGTAGCTGCATTCAGCAAAGCCAAATGTATGTCTTTTTGAACATGCTGTATGTGGTGTCTTAGCAGAATTCTTCCACTTACCCGCCCCCTCTCGACCTGCGTAGTCAGCATGACCACCATAGAGGAGCCCTGCTCCCATGTCATCTGCCAGAAGTCAGGACAGGTGTTGGGCAGCGGGCCCTGGCATGCTATGTAGCGGTTAATCAGACTGGAGGCAGGAATCTCCATCTGAAGAGACACACACAGAGATATTAGGCTGCAATTGAAAGGCTGTGCTTCATGTGTTTTGGGCAGTGCAGAGAGCTAAAAAATCTCAGGTTTTCTAAAAAGTACAAATACTTCAATTTCAGCCAAAAAGTAAATCCAGCCTCTGAGTCACTTACAGGGTGAGCCATAGTAACATTACATAACGCCAGTGTTACAGCAAGACACAGTTAAATAGACAGAGATACATTCATTTGTTTCTCCAAACTTTTAAAAACAATGCTATAAATTTACCTCTTAATTACAATTTCTTTTTGACATCGAATAAAATCAGGTAACTTTAGCTTGTCGAGAAGATTCTTCTCATGTCAGTGTCGTACTGCGTTTTTATGGATACGTTTTGCGTCACAGTGAGGAAGAAAAGAGGAAAAACACACTGGAACCATCAGACCATCAGTTTCTCTAAATTTTCATCTTTTTTTTTTTTTTTTTCCAATGAAAAGAAAAGGTTTACTCCAAAAGCATTCCCTCCAACATCCATAAGCTGCTGCTAGCTTAACTGGCTGACGCAAAAACATTAACTCACAGTGCTTGTAAAGCTAATGTGGTGAATTCATTCAGCAGTATGGCCGCCATGTTTCAGCACGTGTTTGGATGGTTAGCAAAAGAGACCACCCACCATGCCTCAAACGAGCAAAACGCAGAGATACTGATGGAAAGACCAAAGAGAAAACTGAGGAGGCACAAACTCACATTGATGTAATTTGCATTGATGTAGTCATCTGTGCTTTTCAGAATGACCCGCGTGGCATCATCTGCAGAGAGAGAGAAAAAGATGAGGCAAGGGTTACCGACAGAGAAAGACTGCATGGAGAATGTCTGACAAAAGGAGGAAGGAAAAGATTTCAAAAGGAAAAAAAAAAACGTGTGGAAAAGAGAGTGAATGTAATGAAAGGAGCAAAAGGTTAATGTTGGTACATATTTAAACACACAGGCCGACAGAAATAGACAGCAGTGTGCAGTCACGTACAAGGAGAGATGTCTCTGTAGCGATTTTTGGAAACGTTCTGAGGTAATTTGGCACACAGCATGGTCATCCCCGGCCTCTTCCTGTACAGTTGCTGTAAGAGAAGGAACGCAAACCTTTAGGTTTAGGAGGAACATCACCAAACACAAAACTGAACGCTCAATTAACATGCACAAACATCTCTGAGAGTCCAAATGTATGACAATGCTTAACACACTCAAAGTACGTTTGTGTGCATGAAGGCTTTAATGCTGGGACTTTGTGTGTGTGTGTGTGTGTGTGTGTGTGTTTGTCTCATTCCTCTTCAGTAAAAGCACAATGCAGAGCTTAAACAGGAAGCGGTTGAGTGATTATGAAAAAGGACAGGAAGTTATAGGAATGTGAAGGAGGAAAGAAATGTGTGACAAATGCTCAATAGAACAAAACGTCTCGTTAATTATGCTACAACTGCCCATGTTTGTGTGCGACACGTGTGTGTTGATCTCTGTGTCTTTCTCCTTACATCAAACTGTGCCAGTATGGCTCCACTGCTCAGGCCTTCCTTCAGTGTGACCATGGAGTCCCTCAGAGCATGCTGGTCTAGCTGGGTGGGGTCCTGAGGGGACTTCTCGGGGATGTACTGAAAATCTGGCTCTGAGTCCACCTTCTCTTCCACCACGTCGTAGATGGCTGCATGGGACAGGGATATGTCAAAGGCGTGTGACATATGTGTGTCAAAAGTGTGCGTTAAAGGCTTTTGGCAGACTTTGCCTGAGATAATTACCCACAGTTCATAGCGTTGTGACATTAAACACAGGGTTACCAGGGGAAGCCCGGAACATTTACGACACAAAACAAAAAGGTCAACAAAGGGGAAGGAAGGAGCAACTGTTAACAACTAAATGATGCTGTTTTAACAGAAACGATGAAGAAGTGATGATTTGAATGTTAACACTCTGTAAGGCAAGAGCCTGGACTGTGTGAATTAAAAACACGTCAAATGAAAAAGTCCTGAACCTAAAATTGTATGCATCATGTTTGAAGTCTTCACGGTTACGTGATACGTCCCCAAATACAAAACAGCTGTGGAGTAAATTATCACAATTAATGATGATATCTATCCTCACATGTAAATGACAGTGAGTGTGTCTCTACTGGCGGTTCTATTTGATTTATTGGTGTATTACTATCACCAAATGTAATAATCACAAATTCTTATGCAAAAAGTCAGACTGTTCATATCAAATTATACATTTGTTCTATACATGAATATACAAAGACAAAGCAATGAGGAAAAAAAGAGGGACATGTCCCAAAGTGCTGTCCCCTTCCTATTTTATTTCCAACCCTTGCAGCCTCTCGCTCTCAGTACTTTTCTGGAGATGTCCCTGAAGTCCGTGAGGGTTCAGGACTTGCGTCTCAGGATGGAGGATGGGTTTGGGCCATAGTTTATATTGTGTAGACCCCAAGCCACCATCTGCTTGCTGGGTGACACCTTGCTTGGTGTGACTGCTCATCTGTATGTATCATTTTGTTTTCTTATAACTGTACATCCTAACACACTAAACACATTACTGATGACCTGACTGCAGACTTGATTCAGATTTCTTAAATAAATGAGTTTATTCTCTACAGAGTCTTCGTCCTTACCCTGAGCCGGGTCGTGACAATATACACACAGCTGTTTATGTAGGTTGAGGCTCAGGGGAGATGATTTATCTTTAAGTATATGATAAAGAAAGACCACATTCAAGAAATAAAAACTCTAAAAACCATAGCACCATAGGAACATATAGTTCAAATTCATAAAAAACTGCAAAATCAAATAATATGAGTTGATAGGCATTCAATAAGTTGATGCAATCTTATATCTGTTATGATGTAAGAGAGGATAGAATGCATAAATCCCTCTTTGACCCAGTTAAAATACCAGGAATTTCCATGTTTCATCATCTTTCAAGGCTCCCCTCCCACTTTGCTGATGCTGATTAAAGGAAATGGCTTTGCCATTTTTCTACATGGCAAACACATATAGCCGAGATGTGCAGAGAACGACATGCCGGAACTCTCCTTTAAATTGCAAAAGTGAGACTGGGAAGTCCAGAAAAGATTAGCAGAAAAACCAAGACTGGTGACCAGATGTGTAGCTGGTAATCTTCAGGAGAGGCCTGCACCAGCTGTCCATATATTGCACTTCGCCTAGTTGTCAATTAAGTTTTTACAAAGTGGAAATTCATGCACTGCTAAATCGAAATGGGATACATCACATAGAGTAGTTTTTAGAAAATGTTTAGATGCATTATGTAGTTTAGCTGGCTGAACCAACTAAAAACACTAAAGTGTCCTGATATATGACCAAGCTCCTTACAACAGACACAACAGAGCTGTCTCCATGACAACAGAGCAAACCCCTGCTGAGGAACACCCTGAAATGCAGTTTATAGCTCTGAAATGGACCCTTTGTTTTTTTTTTTTCTTCACATGTTTTTGTTCAAAATAACTGGTAGGTACAAAAGCATGGACTTGGACCAGGGGAACACCTCGGCCTGCAGGAAAGAATCAGGGGTGAACAGGCTGCAATGGCTGTGAATCCTTCGGGGCAAATGTATCTGATCCAAGTGCGTCCACTAAAAAGTGCTCATTCTTGCCACTGACAGGCACAGATTGTTATTTGTAATGTCTGACAAAATTATGGGAAGGATCCCTACAGAGATGGACCTGCAAGATCCTTTTTTTGACCAGAAACAATCATTACATTGCTTGACCACCACCAGACTCCATTGACAAAAACAGTAAGTTTTCACAGGAGTTGCTGGTCTGCCGCTGTCTTGATCACGTAGTTTGTGTCATTATGTGACTTTGGTGTTTTAAAGGGTTAGTTCGGATACAACACAATATCACAAACAAACTAACAGATTACTGATCAGCAGAGGAGCCACTCCCATGTTCTGCGAGGTAAAATGATTTTGTCAGTGGAATCTCTTGGCTTCAAAGAGAGTAACATATCCTTTCTGGTTAAACACAAAATAAATGAATTGGCATGAATTAGTTCATCTCCAGGTCGAACTAGTTTGTTGTAACTAGTTACTAAATTAACAAAGGATTTACGAATAACTCACCATTTGGTCGGACCAACAGGATGAGCTCCCCGGAGTGGCTCTCACAGCTGGCCTTGATGAACATGACCACCTGATCGTGGGTGTGGTCAGAGATGTCCCGCCCGTTAATCAGGACCACCTGGTCGCCCTCGTTAAGGCGAGGCACGCACAGGTCGGCCTGAGGGGAAAAGACAAACGGAGACACAGTGAGAATGGGGAGGAAAATTTAGTGTGAGCTTTACTTTGCTTCAGATACGCAAATGCTAAAACAGTGGCTACTCGTGAAGCTTTGTTGTATCAAATGCTTAAACTGGTTGGTGACTTACTGATGTTCCCGGAGCCACTCGAGACACAATGATGGGCATCTTCTGGTCAGCTCCACCCTGCAGACACACACATGGAGGCATGATCGGCTAATGGCACAAAGACTGCCACACATTTCCTTTCTTTCTGGTCCACATTTTAGGGAAGGAGTATTGCGTACAGACAATTTGTGCAAAAGGTTCTGACTACTTGGCAGAGAATCACTGACATAATGATTGAGTAGGCATACAGTTGTTTTAATAAAAGTTTGTCCCCTCTTTAAATACAACATACAAAAGTGTTATTAAATAAAAGACTGGAAAGATGGATTGTTATTTAAACAATGTATGTATAAAACTGGTGGTGGCAGGGAAAACGAAGAGATGAAGAGACAAAAGAAAGAGAGGACGTTGGATAGACTGATGTGTCTGAAGCAGCATCAGCTCTCACCTTGACATTGAAGCCAAAACGTCCATGTTCGTCAGGTCTCATCTTGATCAGGACCAGATTATCATGAGGGACAACTCCATTTAGCTGCAAGAGCAAAGTTGTGCACAGATGCATCAACATTCATCACATCCTGCTTTCTTCCACACCGTCCTCCTCTGGGGCTCAAAAGACGGGCTGCTGCTCTGACACTCTGGCAACGTTACTTGGTTGATGAAACGTTGTTTTAGCCAGTTCTACTGTTGCATGAGTGTAAAATTGCACTTGACAGGAATGCCAAATTCACATTTTCAATTTAAGGTCAAGATTTAATGCGAGAATATATTTTTTGCCACTAGGGGGCCAAAAAAAACAAAACCTCAAAATAAGCTGAAAAACAGACAATAAAACAATTGTCTATTTTGAATTCAGCAGACCTGAAGCAACAGAAGCATTCATCTGTAACCTGATGAATTTAGGGCCAGTATTGACTTGTCCTTTCAGTAGTCTAAATGTTCGACTATGTTCACCAGCCCTGCACTAACTTTGTCTGTCTGATGTTTGATGCTGGGTAGGTAACGATTAGTGGGAGGCGGTGTCTTCGCTGGTAATGGCTGCCTATAGGGGGCTGAGCATGGCTGCTGAGACTCGATCATACAGTTAATGTTTAGGATATAAAATCAAAACTATAAGCTAAAAGTTCCTTAAAGCTGAATAAATCCAGCAACTGCATTCAGTTATACTGAAATGCAGCTCTCTAATGTTGGGTATTTATCTTAACAAGTCACGCTTCCTGTTGGAGGCCAGAAGAAGACTGGACTCCGCTACCTTTTTCACTGGTTCTTCATTAGGGACTCTCTGTTGTACATGAATGCACCTGCACATTTGTTACAAACTGTAAACCGTTCACTCATCATTGCACTCTTTACGCCAGGGCTGGTTGTTCATTTATGAAGCCACTCTGGCTTCATGGACTCCCATCAAACATTTGCACTTTGATTGCACAGAGATCTGATAGTAGTTCACATAGAGATCACATGATGCGTTTTGTCTGTTCAAGGTGTGCGGACCAAACTGTAGAAGAATGAGCTCTGCTCCGCTCGCTTGGAATGGGCTCCCAAAAAGCCTTTAAACTGAGGGACCAAATTTTACAGCTCTTAGAAATACAACTCAATGAAACATCTTTCCAAAGATATTGAGGGAGACTACTGGGGTGTGTATTTTATTCAAATGTTAAATGCTACCCGTCTTGTGCTGCCATACTGACCGTGGTCTTATCAGCATTGACAGGAACATCGTACATCTCGCTGAGGTGGTTGTCCAGGAGGCTCTGCTGGGAGTGGGCCTGAATGATCTGGCTCAAGGTCTTCCTGCTCAGCTGCTTGGGGGGCAGAGCTGGGGGCTGGCCGTCTAGCCCCTCTGGAGACCTGGAGGAAAATAAACAGAGCAGGGGAGGGGGGGGGGGTTACGTCTGTGAATGTTGACAGTTTACTTTTCAATGCAAAAGGTGTTTTTCCCCAAGCAATCTGATTGTGATTTTTTTTAAATTAGTCACAAAACTATCTGAAACTTGCTGTTTAAGCAGCACATCTGCTGATGAAACAAGGGTGTCCTTTTAAAGGTGGAGGGAAACCAAAGGCACAAATGTACAGCTACAGCAAAAGATATACAAGTATAAGTAATGGTGTAGCTGAAGATTGTCCTGTTTGCTAAAGAGGTGGGCTTTGGCAGAAAAGGAACAGAGATGAATGGAGAAAAACGGATAAAGGGGAGTGCGAGAGAAAGATTGCAAGAGACAGAGAGGCTTAATAGCACTGTGTTAGTCACAATGCATTAACCTCAATAAAAGAGCTGCAAGAGGAAGGAAAACACCCCCCTCCCCTCCATCATCCAGACAATAAAAGGCAGTCAGTGTGTAGGATGGAACAACACGGCCAGTCAGGTAAGGCTTTCAGCAGCATCATGGCTGGCTCTCTGGGGGGTAAGAGCGAGGCATTTCACTCTGCATCTGTGTGTGTGGTTGTATACAAGCATTCCTAAGGGGCAGGAGCACCCGTCAAAGAGCACTGCCTTTGTTTTGACTGCTGCTACTGGTGCCACTTTGTGTCTTAAATACACACACGGAAACTAACATTTATTGTGGGTCAGAACCAGGTCAGGCTCTCAAAAGGAGGACAGTGCACAGCAGGCATGAGCCAAGACTGCTCATCCTCTTACATTACTGTGCTTCCTCAACACGACACAGATGAGTGAAAGGGATATGCAAGTATCTTCATACCTTACCACAACTAAGCCAAAGCCCTGGGGTTAGGAGATTTAAACCTAGTCACCGGCGACATGACCCCTGGGGCTGGGTACTGAACCGTGACACCGACTGAATTGCTTCCATACTAGAACAATGCCTCGTCATTTGGCACCAAATTTTGATACCTAAGATGTAAATCTCATTAGCCTTGGTGATCCAATAAGCACGCAGCATGCTTGTATCAAGTTCCAATAACACCGGTGATTGGCTGTCCAACGCTGACCTTGTAGAGGCATGCAGGAAAAACACTTGTTTAGCTGCTCCGAAGTGAATGTAGCTCTGAGATGGACGAGATGTTGACGATCGACTGTGCCGTAATAGCACGCGTTCATGAGATCGATTGTCAAAGTGGGTTCGTCAAGCTGGATTCTTTCATGTGCAAACCACACAATACTTTCATACAGTCAGGGAGAAACAGAGGAAAGATGCAGAAAAGACTGATGACCATATTCTACATTTCAGTAGAAACAGGACTCTGTGCTGTTTTGAGGACTTCAAACAAAGCTGTCATGTTTCCTCTGAATTATTACACTTGGTGGATGCAGCACTTGTACTTTCTGAACTTTAAGTTTTTACCCTGCATTTTAACACAAATATCTATACTTTCTATTTTTTTTACACTTTCAAAATAAGCAAGTTACTTTAGTTTTACAGTATTTGAGGGGAATTGTTGATTATTCTCTATCCTTTGCTGTATCGACAGACAAACTGAGACAAAACAGTCCAGAGAGGGAGACTCAACTGCAGAGAAAACATGAACGTGAATGTTACGACCATGCAGGGAGAACTAATGGCGACATGAGACATGAAAGTGAACCAGCCAACTTGGCTGACAGAGCAGATTTAAACCAGCAAGACATTCCCCCCCTTATTCACGAGAAATGAAAGAAATTTATTTTTTACTTTGTTACTTTGAGTACATCTCAGAGCTTCTACTATTTCAGTTTTACTTGTGTAAAAAAGTTGAATATATACTTCTGCTTTTACCAGTCTTTTTTTTTTTAACAACAAGTATCTGTACTTCTGCTGGTGTAAAGAACATGTGTGCTTCTGTTTTGCCAACTCTGACCACCATGACGGGCAAACCAGATCAAGCCAAAATCATAATATGCATGGATAAAGTGTCTGTTCTCTGAGTAAGAGAGAGCAGGTGATTATGTCATCTTCTGGCACAATAATAGTGATGAGCCAACAACTTGGCGTGTTTGTCTGTGTGTCTATGCCTGTGTGTGTGTGTGTGTGTGCATAGCTTTGTAGGCAACGGAACTACGACTGTAATGTTACTTAACCACTCTGATTTCCAACTGAGAAATGTTCCATCCTTGCATGCACACACACAGAGTATGAAAAGACAAAGGATGCTGTATCTACAATGCATCTTTAGCCTCATTCAAATCAGAGACTAAAGCACAAACCAGTCCAGGCTGCCAGCACAAGTTTTAATCTTACACCCATGGCTCATTTCCAGCTCAATCTAACAAAATGGGCCATCTGGACAATCAACCATATTATGACATCATATTTTTAGCATTTTTTATATGGCTTAAATGTTTTTTCGGAACAATGATATTCATTCACCAGCCTTTGGGGTCGAAATCACTAGTAGGTATAAAAACCTTAATCTTCAGGGGAAACTGCACTTGATCAAAATATGTCTCCAACAGGCTTCTTAAGTGTCTGACAGCGTTATTCAATGATCCCTACAGCTGTTAAATCGGTTCCAAAATACCAGACTCCATTGACAAAAACAGTGATTTTTCATGGTATTGCTGGTCTATTGCTATCTCAGTCAGTTAGTTGGTTTTATTGTGCGACTTCAGTGTTTTAAATGGTTAGTTCGGGTTCGACACAATATTTGTGTAACGCACAATAACGCAAACAAAATAACCAAATGAGGCACCGGTAGGCCAGTCATCCCTGTGTTTTGTGAGGTAAAAATGACTTTCTGTCAAGTGAATCTGGTGGACTTGAATAGCGAGATGCAACGGCTTCTTCTGGCAAAAACAAAAAGGATTTTACACATCTGACTCCGTATGGGTCATGTCTGCAAGGTTGTTGACACTTTGAATAACAACCTGAGTCTGTCAGTAGAAAAAACAAGCACTTCTAGAGGACGTACTTTGATTAGGATTACATTACAGCCATTGCAGCCTGCGGCTTTCGGCAGAGGTAATCTACTGGACCAGTTCCAAAACCTTTTGTACCTTTCAGCCACTTCAAATACAATATATGTAAAACTTGGCCCCAAGCTTAAAAATTGTTGGAGTTATCCTTTAAGGGAGTTTACCAGATATTTTATAGTGAGTACACAAAGGACATGGACAAAATACACACACGCACACACCAATTCCTAGTTGAGCCCTGTTGTACAACCTCTCCACCCTGCTACCAACCTATAAACACATTTTACAGGCTGTTTTTCAAAGGGTTCATCTTTTCAATGGGGCCAGCTAAGTGACACAGGGAGAGGGTGTGAACTGTTAGTAGAAGCCACAGACACAGACAGACATTTAAAAAAACAGTCAAGTCAGCAGTACAGTCAGACAGAGTGGCACTAACGCCGATGAGTAAAATTAAACTTGAAAATTAAAGGGTGGCTGCTTTATGGGGCTGCTTTATTTATGAGACAGTTAATCTACAGAGAAAATCTAAATCCCTGCCACCAAGTCAAAGGTTGATGCTTTTCTCTCCAAAAAAGAAAGAGCTTTAAAGAAAGTGGGCGGGATCATCAAAAACAAGAACACAGAAAGAAAAGAAGAAGAAAGAAAGACACTGATAAATGGGAGCGATAGTGACAACTTTCCCCTGGCAGACTTACGGCGTGGAGTCTAGGCTGATGCTGTTGGCCTGCGTGGATGATGCTGACTTGTGATTGGAGGAGAAGACAGGCAAGCTGGGTGAGGCGTGGATCACGTGATCGACCAGGTGGCCGACAGACGACGGGCGTAATCGGGTGCCCTCTTGTACAAATAGCGAATTCCTGACAAACACACACGCACAAAGACACGTTACGACATGTGCAAGTGCTGCGAACACAGATTCAATATTTTGACCGAAATGCGTTTTGACCCTTTGGGTGTCGAACACTGACTTATTGAGAGCTGACATCCAATGTACACTCAGAACCATTCTGTTATTTAATAAATCACAGTTTCACAGTTTTGAAAAAATGTTTTTAACTAGCCAAAATAATAAATTGCCTTTTTGTGACACATACACATTTGTTTCAGGAAGCTCTAAACAAGCAATCTGATTGGTTCATAGCCACAATATAATTTTTCAGGTGGGTAATTATCACATCAGCATTCATACAGTTTGTCACTACTGTAGGCTTTCCATTTAGTCTACTGTAAAGGATTGTAGATGTGTTGCTGTTGATTGTTGGTGGGAATTACGTTAGCTTAGTGTCCTAAACAGGAATAAATTCACACTATCTTGCCATTTACGAGTGATTGTTGTGAAATAATGTCTGTCAAAACATGTCAAAGGGAGTCCGATGTAACGAAACAACACGGAGGCTCCATAGTTGTTATTCCTCACTTTTCCTCATTATTATTTAAACTTTTTTTTTGCTTTTTTTCCAAAACCAGCACAATTCAGATCTGCCCCTCCACAATAAAAGCCCCTCCCACACACTCTGAGTTGCTGTTTACTAGACTGTGAGCAATTTCTGTCCGAGCATTTCAGGCAACGGCCAACTCAATAAAACAGGTTATGGTACTTTATATTTTAGAGCCAGGGTCCAAACAGCTGATTAGCAGACGTGATGCTGCTCGAGTTTACTGTAGCCAAGGCAACCAGGCTGAATGTGTAGGCAGCCATTAACTATTAAATAGTATAAACTACTACTACATAGTGGAATATGTCTATTTCTTTAGTATTGCCACACTTGGTGACCGTTTTATTAGAGCAAAGTGAATTTAATTGGCCATGACTTTACAGCCTCTAGAGCTGATACTTAAACAAAAGCTGAGCTACTGCCTAAGTATGACAGGTGGGTGTGCCGGAGGCTGTAAAAATCACGGCCAATTACATTCACTTCCTTCATCCCATGTAAACGCGGGCTCTCGCTGCCATGACCGACAGCTTCAGAATCCCGTGGAGCGTTTTCCTCTGATAAAATGTATTGTTGTCTGTTGTGTTTGGAGCACCCTGGTCATGGTTGGGCTGCATGGACTTACTCGAGAACCCCTCTGCCAGCAGAGTGGTGAGATGACTCCCTAACTCTGCAGCTGGCAGAACTGGCTGATCGTAAAACAAAGAAATTTCAGAAGAGGTTTCCCAATTAACAGGAAGAAGACTACAGTAACCTACCCATGACAAGGTTTGTAAAGAAAATCTATAAAACTACATTCAGCATCCTTTTTAACTCAATTAATTAAATACTTTATTGGTGTAATTCACATACTCCTCATGCTGAATATGATTACTTCTTTTATTATCATTCTATTAATTTCTGCTGCCATAATCGTCTCAAATGAAGCTGAGAGTCAACTCAGCCTGGCATGAACCCTGAAGCTTGGACTCACTGATTGGGCGTCCCAGGTGGTGAGCGAGTGGGCAGGCTCTGGGTCTCTAGTCTCTCATCTGACAGGCTGTTCCTGCTGACCGACTCCCAGTCAGTTCCGCCCAGCAACTTCCTGGCCAATGGCTTGCTGGGAGATCTGCGCAGACCGAAACATTCATTCATTTGTGGCCAGAATAAAAACAACAGTGATAACAGATAGTAGTTTTTATCTACCCTTAGAGGCTTGTAGTGACTGGATTCAACTTAATGTGTTTTTTACCTGGCAAACACTCTGTCCTTGATGCCTTTCTCCTTTCCATACTGCACAGACTGCACCTCCGTTCGCCCGCTACAGACAGAAACGACATGAACTACCATCAGTGGACTGTCTTGGAACTCTAACTGAAGAGAAACAGGCTGAAAACCTTTATTTATCAAGGTTTTAGAACTCAATGTCTAAATCTAAATATACTTTTACTTGACCTGTTTCCTGAAAATAAAACATGCAGTGGTCTACTGTTACAACACATGACTACAGGAATTATCAGGTCTTGAAAAATAAGATCGACTTTGGCTATTTTAGCTTCAGTCCCTGAAATCATTCTGCAAAATTCTGCCTTAAAATGAACAAATCAATCAAAACAACAAGTCTGAGAGTTGAGCCTTGTCTGCCACCCAGTAAAAAGTGCAAAACAACATATTCAATGTGGATATTTTATCACACGATACACTTTCAATAACATGTTAACAATAAAAAATTGCAATTTAAAAGTGTATCTATATTTGAAAGTCAGTCAGTATCTGAGGGGTGAAAACACACAAACACACACACAGTGAACTTAAACATCAGAGCGGGGCTCGCTCGCGTTACATCACTGCTGCTCAATAATGCATTACAAGACCTCCAGCTCTCAGTTCATCTCTCACTCACATGTCATAGAAAAAGGAAATAAAAAAAAAAGCAACCAATGAGGTGGAACTGAGTTGTCACAAGGCACTGGCATAACACTGTAGAGTAAAATGTTTGTAGAAGTGATTTTATTTTCATTCTCAGTTTCAGTTCATTTTCCCTCCATGGTCCCTCATATGAGAGCGGCCCTCTTGTTCTTACCAGTATCTGAACTTTGAGCCCAGGGTGAAGTAGTGAGCGAAGAAGTTCTTCTGTGGCGGGATTGGCCGCTCCAGCCTGAAGAAGGTGTGGTGCTCCACACAGGCCTTCCACAGGTTTTTACAGGCCCGATAGTTCACCATGTTGAAGCCCAGCAGCGTCTCCCGAGTCTCACTCTGTGTGAGAAGACATGATCATGACATAGATGACTAAATATATTTTTTGGGGTCGCCAATCGATTAAAAGGAAAAAAAAAAAAAACACAAATCAATCACACAATTTTAGTAATTAATCAAGATAAATCGCTTTTACTCCCCTTTGGATTGAAGGTTGTAATTAATAGATATTTAAATGTAAAAATCTCAAAATGAATGTGGAATCACACAAAGGAAGTATATTTAAATTCAAACACTGTTGTCTAATAGCATGTTTTTTAACTTTGAGCACATATTCTCTCCTGTGAACTACAGATTTCCAGTAAAACTAGTACGGCCATCAAAACTGCCTGTAGGCTTGAAAGGCAGATTCCTGATATGCTCTAACAGAGATAATACCAAAACCTTGGCCTACAGTTCAATTTCAAAACCATCAAGGCCATAAAAATGTCTGTAGCCACATGGCCGACAGCAATGTTAAGGCGTGGCTGCTCAAATGCACTAAAAAACCTCACCTTCACAGCATGTGGGACAAACCAGTGCAGATCATGTTTATCTACTACATCTTATTCCACAGTCTTCTGAGTTTACAGGGTTCAATAGAGCCAAACAGAAAGTTTGAAGGAGCTACGGCTATCAGAGGTATAGTTCGCATTTAATCAACACTTTGTTTACGAGTTATTGATCTGTGAATATATTTCCAACTTGAGCTGTGGTATGGTGGTCTGGCAGCGGCACATACAGCAGCCGTTTATCTATCATTATTATTATTATTATTATTATTTCTAGCTTTATTGCTGAAACACATAGCACCTATGGCAGAATTACACCCCTAGGCATTGGAAAATGAGGCGTGTGGTCTGAAGCAGCAGACACTGAGACGATCACTGCCACAACACAGGAGGTAAACAAAACACAGCTGCATACTTTCTTTTTTTTTTTTTAAACGTACATCATGCATTCTCTAGAAACTGCAGTTAAATTTTAAACTATGGGAAATGATATTGAAGCCATTTGGTTCCACAGGAAGTTAATGTAACACACAAAAGTAGGTTATGTACAGATACAAAGGTCACTGATGCCAAAATAAACCAGGCAACATCAGCTGTTTGAGATTCATTCGCTTTTCAGTCACAAAGTCTTACAGCCACATGATTAAAATGTATAACCAACTCTCATCACATAGCTGTAAGGTGACTGAGACGGCAATTTTCTGGCAAGCATACCTACAAATTAGTCAGGCATGACAGTTTCACCGAGAATATTTACTGTAATCTAATTCAGACAGACTGAAAGAGAGGAAGGAAGCCTTATGAGAGGACAAAAGAAGAACTAGAGGGCAGCAGGTGGATAAGAAGATGATGGAAGAGTAGAGGGACAGAATGAAAATCCCAGCATTAAATTACAAGATCCAATCTATTTATTATCAGTTAAATTAAATATTTGCCATGTTCATGGCCAGAACAGCTCCCTAGATGTATTCAGCGAGGAGGCTGAGAGAGGCAATGGGAGAAAAAATGAAAACAAAAAAAAACATTTAAGAGCACTGCCAGAAGGATGAGTGATGACTATGTAAAAAATTTGTGGTGGAAATAAGCACCAAGCTGACTGTGACAGATCAGATGTTTGTGGAAGTGTCCCTTCGCTAGGCCCCTCCCTAAAACAGCCACTGTCAAGGCGTGGGGTGTTTGGTGCCTGCATTCGGACTGGTGAGCTTTTCCCTCGATTTTAATGTCCTCTTCTGTTTACTTCTCCCTGATATTTCAGAACCATTATTCCAGAAACATCTTCCACAGATATCAGTGAAAACACCATCTCGACATGATGGGTGAGGAAAGCCTGACAGGCATAGCAGCAGTAACCAGGGGTGGGGTGGGGGGGGGCAGGACTTAGTGAGGAGTCAATTGTTTGTTGCATTTGGATCCATGTGTCAAATAAGGTATGCATGAGACAGTGGGAGATTAAAGCAGAGTCAAACAGGGCACGGACAGCAGGGGGTTAATCTGACACTGATTACACACACATATGCAGACACATCTCAGCTAACAGTCTACAGTGCATGCATGCACACATTCATACAGCCGGTATGTACAGAAAAACACACACTCACACACGCACAGGGAGTGGGTAGGCTCCTTCATCTGTTTACAAACTAGGCACAATGTTGGGAGGGAGGTGCTGGTTAGGAGAGTGTGTGTGTGTGTGTGTGTGTGTGTGTGTGTGTGTGTGTGTGTGTGTACCTACCACCTCTCTTCTTAGCTGGATGAAGAACTGTTTGCACTTGAAGGAGATTTTCACTATTTTCAACCTGAAAGCAAAAAGACAAAACAATCCAGGAGGGAAGTTAATGAGACTGTCACCTGCACTGAGTCCTTTACACTGTTGTTTGTTAGAGGTCAGTCATTGTACTTTGTTTTGTGTTTGGTCATGCCTACTAGTGTTGTTATTCAGATAATTCTGTAATAACATGCAGATATAATCATGCTGCACTTTAAATCATCAACACAAAACCTGTTTTAAGACGTAAAACTGACCACTGTAAAAGAAATGAAAAGTGGGTTTTGACCATTTCCATAAGCATCTAAAGAAAACCAGTAACAACAACAACAACAAAAATCTACTAATAATGTGCAATTATGGAGTGAAGGAGCGATAATTTCACATTATCATCATTGTTTTTTAATTTCATTGTGTGGTGCTCCTGCTAATGGCCATGAGCTGTTGTAATGATATTAGATTTTTCATTTCAGTAGGGATAATGCACATTAATTAACATTAAGTAAACATCATGTAAATGTGACAAAAGCCATGTAGGCACAGACAAAATACTGATATAGCGACTACTCCAGATTATGACAATATGTTTGATAGTCCAGTAACTACTGTTTTATAGATTTGGAGACAGTGACAGTGCCTTTGAGTTTTGGCATCAAAAAAAAAAAAATCTGGCGTTGAAAACAAACCGTACGCTGAAAAAGGAAACTTTAGCATTGAAACATGTTAGCTAACTGACCCGCATAAACTAACATTAGTGCTTGTTCCCCTACGAGTGGAATCAGTGGAATTTTTTGTGCCAAGTGCACCTACAACTTTTCACAATAAAAGTGTCTCAATGTAAGCGTTTCATTTTTCAGTTCAGGGTTTGTTTTCAATATAGTTTCTTTAAATTTGATGCCAAAATCTAAAGACAGAGTCCCGGCTCCATAGGTTTAGGGTTCCAGGTATGTGCTGCTCGACAGCAAAAGGCTCACTGCCTGAAGGTACTTCTTCTATATGGTATTCTACAATCCCCTCAGGTTGCAGCTCTGGTAGATGAGCTTTGATCTTGTTTAATGAATTCATTAAGCGGAGGGAGAGCCAGGCCATGGAGAATTCTATAGAAAAGTAAAATATCTGCAAATTTGATCATTTTTTCCCAGTTTAAGAAATCATATTTAGTTAAAGTTATACAATGATAAAATAAAATTGAAAAGCGAATGTCATCGTTACGACATTGTCATTCGTTCAGTCAAACTCGTCTACAAGCTTGGAAAAATAACCATATTCCACACTACCTGACATCATATTACATATTCTAAGCATTATACAGGTGAGTTGATGCATTTCTCACTGGCAAAGTAAACAGACGTATGGCTCCTTCAGGAATCAATAAATAAAATTGAACAACACGCCTCTAAAAGAATCTCCTGTTCTTCAAGTAAACTGACCCACATGTCACATCCCAGCTGGTCTTTTATGCTTCGACACGTTGTAAGAGTTATACAAGGATGACTGTTATTTGTCTGTAACCTGTCTATTATCTAGCCATGCCTCCAAAGAGGCAGAAACGGTATAAAATAATATCCTAATCAGAGGAGTGCACACGCGCGGCCCCCATAAGAGGTCTGCTGATGAGCAGCAGAGTAACATAATCCCTTCCTTGAGCTCTGTTGCTGCTGTGACTCATCGCTCTCTGCTAAATATATTTTACATACTTACTCACACACGCTCACATGGACAAACACACACACACACACACACACACTTAGGCAGAGTGTGAGTCATGCCCCATCTAAGTGTGGCTCATTTGTCAGGCTGCTGTGGACAGAAATAGGAAAGAGGCAAAAATCTAAATCTCCCTCTCTGGACCCTTCCTCACTGCACTTACAGCTCAATTTATAACAATAAGGGAGAAATGACGAGAGCAGACACCATGAGAACTGACAGGGCCAAAGCAAATTTACAAACAGTGAGAGCCTTGTTTAAAGGGCGACTCCACCCACGTTTGGTTCTGGGTTTTTCAAATGGAAACGCCCACTCAGCCCTTCGCAAAAGCAGTGATGTAGGTTAGAGCGCTGATGCCCTCCGCTCCCTCGGCCCCACACGCGGTGACACACGCAGTCCGCTGACAGTGCGCCATGGCAAGCAGAAAATGCCGAATGTCACGATTTGTTTAAAAAACTGTCAAGATGCTACTTTTTACTGAATGTAATGTTAAATACGCTTTGTATATTGTAAAATGTACTGCTCTTTCTGGTGCTCTAGTGATAAACTTTAAAACATTGCTTTATACGCCGCAATTAGAAATTAGAACTAAGAAATTAGTTAGTGAAAGTTACTGAAACCAGTCAGTGGCGTTTTTGGCAGGGTTTTTATTGCGTTTAAGGTGTGTTTTAATGTTAATGAATAAAACGGCACCCCAACATATCAGGATGCCGTAGTGGGGATACACATTAGGCCAAAATGGCTCATTTCAGTTAATACTGAATTCTATTGCAGATATCAAAACTTATGTGGTGGATATTTGAAATTGAAAGCCAAGTACACATGAATTGCAAAAGTGATGTGAAGGTCTGAGATATCTTAATATCTGAAATGTTATTTTTTTACCACAAAGAGCTGAATTACAGATATCTGCAATATATATCCAGTCCATCTATTAAATGTTGAAATGTCTTAAGGATTTAAAGATATCTTAAATTTAGTTGTAGATATCTTGAAATAAAACTTCTGCTAGTAAGAATATTATTGTGGATATCTTAAATTACTATTCTGACTAGTGAGAATATACATTTTGACTTGGAGAAATGCTATTAGGGATATCTAAAAGGTAATCACAGTTCGATTAAACGTTGAAATAGCTTGCAAAAGGTGGCAGACGAGGAGTTCTATATGTAACATCATGAAGAAACCTGCATCAGGTCACATGAGAAGATGTTTTCAAAAAGAGCTTGGGCATTCTGACACTAAAACATATGTACTTAGAACAAAAGTTGAATTTTTGGATTTGAATACATGTGGAAGAGTAAAACTGCAGAATAACATTAAAGCCTCCAACAAAAATAATGTACCCGCCCTTTAAAGAGAGGACGAAGGGGGAAGAAATGCAAGAGGGAAGAAAACCAGTGAGCAACACACTGTTGACTATCATGACTCTCTCGTTCTCACACATGGCAGAGGACAGCTGTTGGGGACACCACTGTTGGTCTCTAAACTTAGCTGAACTGACAGGGTATGTGCACACAAACACACACACACACACACGAACTGGCTTAAGCTGATTTTCTCCACTTGGTCTTGGATTCACATTCATTCCATAGATACCAAGTCTGTACCCTAAAATGTCCTGGTTTGGCTTTTAGTCCCTGTGTGGTGGACGAGTCTCCAGATTTATGAACTTGGTCCCCACAATGTCCGTAAGACGAAATCTAAAATCCCTGCGTGAGCACACACTCAACTCGTCTTACTATTGCCAGACATTCACCAATGTCAGTTGGTATGTGCATTTGGTAGGGGTGTGTGCGTGTGTGTGTGTGTGCGTGTTAAGCCTACACACGAGTGAATTATCTTCCAGAGTTACAGGGATTTGAGTAGTTACGATCCCACCCCCGGCAGCCATTAACATTTAGCCTCCCACAGAGCAGCAGCAGAGTATGGGAGATTTCCAAGAATCAATGGTTTGGACAGAGAACGAGAGCAAGAGACATAAAGAGTGGTAAAAGTAAGTGAATTAGACAAAAAGAGGTGACAAGAGGACAAAGACAGTGAGCAGATTTGATGCCTTCCCCTAGAAAAATGTGGTGGAATCATCTGTATAATTCTACAAAAGATCAACTCAGCTATTATTGACATGGCATATTAAGGTTTAAGCCTATGTCAAAGGTTACCAAAATATTACGCAGTGCATTTCTCAGCAAAAAGGGGCCCCTGGTTGTGGTTCAAGTGGCAGCAGATTGATGGACATAGAGGTGGGGTTGTGACGTGTAACATTCGCGGTTTGATTCCCAAGATTTAGGGGAAATCTGGCTAGGGGGAAGTAACATAGTGCCGCTCTCCAGTCTTGTCAACAATTAGTGCTCAAACCACAGAAGCAAAGGCAGCAACTGATTCAACTGTTTTGGTGGAGCTGCTAATAGTGCCTGTGATTTTAGTGTGAAAATATCAATGGAGATTCTAGCAGTGCTCCGTTTTCCATCCGCAGTTCTGCTCATTCACACCTGAGAGCTGCCAGGTTTTCTGCTGTACAGAGTGGCTTCACTGAAACCATTAGTTTTCAGCAACCTTGCTTGTGGGCTTCCAACAGGTGTAACTGAAAACTGCTGAACTTATAAGCTTGTAATCTAATACAACATTAAAGGCAACATCTTATTTTTGGTGTCACTTACTACATAATAACCTTTCAGCATATTGTAATTCAAGTGATCTAAGAGTCCTCTTGTCTCAGTATTCAGGTTTTAGAAAACCTAGACTGTGACTGGAGACTTTGGCCAATCACAGGCCCTCTCCAAGAAAGGGTGTTTCTATTGGCTGTTCTATAAACACAGATGAGAGTACACGTCCCTCTGGATGTTGGTGAAAGCCTGATTCAATGGAGCAAAGTCCTGCAGAAAAATGTGAATTTACAACATTGGTTTGTTAGGTTGTGTGTGTATATTTAACATGTAAGCAGGTAATGAGTGTCCATGTTGAATGCTGCTAATAGTTTAGAGGGAAGAGGGGAGGGCAGGAGGAGGGGGGCTCTATTTTTTTTTCTTTTCCAGAGAACTGCCAACCCCAGCTTTAACACCAACACCAGTACCTCTCTCTGTTACTTCCAAGGCATCCCACAGGGTTCAGTACTTGGTCCTCATCCGTAAATCCTCCCCTCCCCTCCCCCAAATCACATATAACCATCATCGACCCCAGTAGAGTAACCTCTCAGTGTAGCATCATGCAAATCCAGTCACAAAAACTGCCTTTGTCACTTGCCCGGTTCAGTTTTTCTTTTAACTTTTTGGTTCTAACTTTATTACTTTAACTTACTTGATTAAAAATAGCTGCAGATAAATCTACCGGCATCACTCCAGTAGTGAACCTGTGCACTTAATGTTTTTTTCTGTGTGTGCATGTGTGTGTCTGTTTGAAACTCACCATGGAAAATAGTTGATTCGTACCCTGTTCTTGTAAATGACAATGCCAGCGGACATCACCCCAAGAAGAATCTCTGTGTTGCTCTGGTCCTGAAGAGAGGGGAACAGAGTGTGTGTGTTTAGTGTGTGTGTGTGTAGTAAAATGGTTCCTCCAGGTTCACGTGCCTCGAAGTAAGAGTTGAGGTTAATCAGACACTGAAAAGAAACCCACACAGATGGAAATAAGAATCTGTGTGGGACGAGAACAGAGTATGTGAGCATGGGTTCAGACCAGTGAACAGCTACATTAAAAAACAAAAGATCTTCCTACATGCTTAGACTTTTGTCCCAATTGATTATCTAATTTAGAAAAGTTTTGCAGCAACCTGGAAATCAGCAGGACTAGATGGCGGTGTATTTGATTTTGAGCTTTAATTTGTTGTGACCACACACACCAAGATAAATATCCTATGTGCTAAAGTCAATTATAAACTAAACTAGAATTACGGCCTTGCGGTTGTACGCCTCCTCCAGTTCATTCTTGAGTCCAAGTGGACATTTTGCTGTCATATTTGGAGAAATTCCCTCAAACCGCGTCCGAGATATCGTATTCCCACGAACGGGACACACAGACTTGACAACCCAAAAAACAATGGTTGCCAGTGTAGAGGCATAACAATGACAGCACCTATGAAATCCTGTACATCTTTTCCACAGATGTGTCATCACCCTCAAAAGAGAAAGAAACTTTCCATTGCTGTTCCTGCGGAGATCCAAAATACACTTCAGAGATAATGACAAATGTCAGCGCACCTTCTGCTGACATCCTGAATATGAGACTGTGAAGCACATGGGATCAATTTCCGGGTCACTGTCCATTTTTTTGTTTCTCTATTTCTAAATGGTAGTGAAGAAACAGCTTGTTTCTCAATTCCAGTTTTGTCATTTCAAAACAAAAATCTGTTGGCCGTACAAGCACACGAACTGAGGCCACAGACACACTGACGTGTGTAACAAGGCTGTTGCTGGAAAACAAGACTATGAGGCACTAGAGAAACAGCAACACAGAAAGAAACAAACACAAGCTGTACAGCAGTCACACACACACACACACACACACACACACACACACACACACACACACACACACACACACACACACACACACACACACACACACACACACACACACACACACACACACACACACACACACACACACACACACACACACACACACACACACACACACACACACACACACACACACACACACACAGTGTTAACAGTCACAGTATAAAACCTTACTTACCCTTGCATAGTGCAGCTCTACCCCGTAGAGCTCCAGCGTGCGTGCTGTGTTCAGATAATTAAACTCTGACTGGGCAGGAGATAGACCACTGAGAGAAAGAGAAAGGGGAAGGGGGGGGGGGTCCAGAGACAGACGGGGATGGGCAGTTGTGTGAGGGAGCAAAGGGAGTGATGATGACAGGTTAGGTATAGAGAGAGAGAGAGAGAATGTGTATTCAACAGATATATAGAGAAGGAGAAACGGAGGAGCACAAAGACAATGGGCGATCACAAATATGAATGCAGGCAAAAAGGTCAGATTAACTGTGAGATAACTGTAGTATAGAAGGTGTGTGTGTGTGTGCGCGCGTCTGCATCATCTGGACACACAGTAATCTTTTCAAGGTCTGTGATTTTCCTGTATGTGTCTGTAGTTCTTTTTTAGGGCTGTCAAAATTGGCCAAAAACGTAAAAAAAAGCACATGGGTTTGAACCAGTCACATACCTACATTTGGCCATGGCTACATTTATGATGTAATGTATATTCGGACGATGCACAATGTATGTAACCTTTTACTGGCTACACCTGCAGAGCACATATGGTGTAGGGCTGTAAAAGCCACAGACAATACAAGACGAGGAGCTCTTGTTTTGTGATGTGTGTTTTTGGACCCGGAGCAGCGCTGTGAAACTAACTGTTTCATATAGTGTGTATAATACGGCTAAGTTACGACCTACAGACTACAGTACGCTATGTAGGGTTTAAGTTACAAAGCAACCGCTAGCTGGTATTGGCAAAACAAATGCTGCCAGGATGATCAAGCTCATTAGCAGTCATCAAATCATATCTTGCAATTAATTAAGAATATGGACACTTAATGACTCATTTGTGTGTTAAAGGGTGGCGCACAGCTCACGTAAAAATATGAACAGAGGACTGAACTCACTGCTGCTTATGTTTGTCCAGCCGATCTCGCACCACTGCATGCAGCTCTCAAGCCTGATGTAGCCACTTTTATTCATTACAGTATATATAATATATAGCAGTGTTGTAGCTTATATATCTATAGCAGTGTTGTAGTCTTGCTACAGCTTGACTTATATTTAATTTAAAATCAATAAAAGCGATGCAGTGACTCCTGTCCGTCAAGCAGTGCATTCAGCGCAGTGGCCCAAATGTCTTTTATTACATAATCAAATTTAGAACATCCTTGACAGCAGTAGTTCTTCTGTGTTTGTACGAGCGTTTTAATGTGAGTGGGATCAGAACTGTGAATGCTTGTGCATCTCAGCCTACCTGTGCTGCTGGTGATGTTTGGAGACCTCTTTGTGGAAGTCTTGCGGAGGGTTGGGGATGAAGCAGTACTCTGACAGATAGCCTGCTGTATGCTCCGTTTCACTGTAGTCTCCCAACTCAGCTATAGAGAGGGAGGAAGAGGGAGTGACAGGTCAATGCATCAACGCTCTGTCAATTTAACAGGCAAAGAGGAGGAAGGGCACAGACAATGAGACAGCAACAAAGATGACAGAGAGGTCTGCACCCATTGTGCACAGGTATAACTCGCAATTATCCCTTTAGAAAAATTGTTGTGACACAAGACTGTGTGATATTGTGTGCTGTGGTGGAGTGGGTTTGCCAAATGCTGAAAATGTTATTCACAAAAAAAAAAAAAGAAAAAGAGGTCAAACTATACAATCCTGACATTTAAATGGGTGTTGCGTATGAATAAGGATGTTACATAGACAGGATGGAAATAGTCGGTATTGTGATTTTGTTCCCTCTCACTTCACTTTATGCATGTGGCTCACTCACTGGTATTGAAAATAGTCATAAGACAATGGTCAATCTGATTTCCTTTGAGGACTAAATGGACTGAGTCTGATAAGGACTTGAGGGGATCCTCACTTGCTGTTCTACTGGTGCTTTTTCTTTCTTCCTGGGTCTATTGGGAATGTAACCCTTAAGGATGATTCTGGTATTTTTGGACCCCGTCAAGGGTCACCTAGTGAAAATTTTGAGAGCTTAACGTTAATTCAAAGTGGCACCATGAAATGACCCAGCCGATAGCAGCTTCCATGTCCCATACCCATCAATCCACATGTTTACAGATCACACGTCACCAACAAGGCTTTGAGTTTTCTTCAGATTTTCAGAGTAGAATTTAAGCATTTTGTAAGGTTTTCCAGCACCTTGCAGCTGTGGTAAATAAAATATCCTCACACCCAGACTATTATGTCAAATAGTGATTTATTACATAAGCACAATTAGAATTCAAGCTTTTTCAATCATTTCCTGGTCCTGTAAGTTAGAGCCATAATCAATGTGTACTTAGGTTTTTATGATTTGTCAGTGATCTGTTACGATACTGTTTTTAAAAAATATTAATTGCAATAGATTTTATTTTTAAGTTAAATCAACATGTTGACACACTGTAACTGACTGGAGATCATATTTATTTTTCATTCATTAATGTTCACACTAGGCCTGCTGGTCATCAGTGCTACAGTATATTGTTCTATTGTCAGACTGAATCAAAAACTTAAGTCATGATGATTCTGTTACATGTTTAAGGCTTGAATGTGTAATCAGTGTTCCACCGACTGTTTTACAATTTCATAGCTCATAAAAACAGGTTATTCATATCAATTAACGGGTCAATTCATCTAATTTCATCAGAAAACAGAAGGCCTGACCTACAACAAAGAGCAGTTTATATGTTGACTGTATCCAGTGGTGTGTCGGTCAGACTATAGAATGATTTATTGCTTGTGTATTGTAAATAATACACGTAAATACATATTGAATCCAAATTGCAATACTCGAAAATCTAAAATAAAAACTGCATTAGATTAGATTATTTTCCAGTAACTTTCAATCCAAAACATGTCATCCTTGCCACAGGCCAAAGAGATGGATATACTGTGCGTGAGTATAAGAAACATCTTAGAGAACATGCCAGAAACTAAATGGCAAGTAAAGGTCAATTAGGAGTCAACAACTGTGTACTGGCCCTTTTCTACTGACTGCATTTCATGTAGCAGATGACTAGAGGCATTTAAACGTGGCTCAAAATAGCAGTAGGATCCAAAAATACAGCTGTTTTTACTCAAAGGGCAAGAAAAGAGTGATTGCAAATATCAGGCAGAAATATTAAGAGTGAAATGATTCCCAGATCTCTGGCAGCTCACAGTGATGGAGTGAATCCCCAAAGCCATTTGCTCACACGCTGGTGGTCGAAGCTCAAAAGCATCAATTCAGTCAAGTAGTCCCTGGACTAACCTACTGGCCAGTAGCCTAAGCATATTGAGCAGCGAATCAATTCAAGCTCACCCGCTTATTGATGTGCACGCAGCTCCAGGGAGACATATATGTACAGTCAATAGCTTACACGTTAAAGCAGTTGGCTCTTTATGCAGCAGTTATTACTTTAACAAGGTTCAATATTAAGCCAATTGCGCTCAAAGACTAGCTGACAGCCTGATCTCTTTATTTATTCATCTTTTGATGTGAAATCCATACACAACTGTAGATTAGCCTCAAAGTGGAAAGAGTAGCTTTAGATCAGGCTCCTTATAATGACCCTATTGACCAACAGAGCACAAACAAGACATTCAGCCCTCCATTTGTGATGATGGATTTACATGCATTGTGGGTAATTTGCACCAAGTGTGTATCAAATGTGTATCATGTGTGTGCATGTGTATGCTTTCCTTTTATTAACAATTAACATTGCACAGAAAACCTGACTGTATGTTTACTCCCCAACACCCAGCACTGTCAATATGAATAAAATAAAGGATGACTCCAGTATTTTCAAACCTGTGCCCAATTCTTGCCCTATCCCTGCAGAGATGGATCTGTAAGATCCTCTTTGTTTAACCAGAAAACAGCTGCTGTAACGTGCTATTCAAGCCCACCAGACTCCACTGACAAAAACAGTCATTTTACCTCTCAGAACATGAGAGTTGCTACTGCAGCGATCTTTCTGTTATTGTGTGTGTGTGAGCTAATCCTTCAAAACACAATACAAGTCGCACAAAATCACAAACTAACTACATCAAGCAAGCCGTAAACCAGCAACTCCCATGTAAAATTACTGTGAAATTAATGAAAATGAAAACCAGCTTGAACGTTGTAAAAGTGTTTGGTGATGCAACATGTTTGTAGATACGAAAAGCTGGATTACACAAGCAAAAAATATGAATGTTTTGTTTTTACCAAAATGCCTTATTATAGAGGATGTGGTTTTCAGACAGTATTAAGTCAATTTTGAATAAGAAATTTGGTTCACTGTGTGGGATTTGTGGTGTTTTGAGAATGCAAGCTTTAGTGTGGGATCTAGAGTGATCAATGCTGGCACTTGTGCCCGGCTAACTGAATTAGCAGCACAGCAGCTGCTTCAAGCCCTTTTTTCCCAAAGCAAACATTTATCTTCATAATCTGGGCTGGCACTGAGCAAAGTGACAACATGGACCTAGCTACAGTGTGTGCGTGTGTGTGTAAGAGCAGTAGTGTCATAATGTTGGTAGTCTAGGCGAAATCTCCTCTCTGACCTATATACTGTAGCAGTGCAAATTCCCCACAAAATGTGCCAGAGAGGTGGAGGATGGAAAGAGAGAAGATGGGAGGGGGTAAGAGAGAGAGGGGGGGGGTTTCATGCTGTGGAGGGAAAAAAAAAAAGAGGATAAGCAGAGAAGGATGAGAAAGACTAAACAGAGATAAAAGAAAGAAACAGACTGAGGGCAAAACAGACTGCATGAAAACAATGAGCAGTAGTAAAAGAGAAAGAGCGAGTGAGACAGACAGACAGAGAGACAGACAGACAGACCAGTGTGTCAGGAGTCATTATTGTGATGACAGAGGGGCCCAGTCAGCATTTAACCCAAACACTAAATCACAACAGTGGATGAGATTAGCGCCCGAGCTGAACGTCCACCGGCACTGACTGGCCTGAACAGATGTATTTATGGGGCTGCATGGTTATGGGAAAAATGATAAACGCCATTATTCTGATCAATATTGAAATTAGGCTTTATGAGGGATACTTTTTTTTTTGTTACACTTTCACATTTAAGGGGGGGCACTACAGGTGAAAAGGGTAAAAATAGAATTTCCCCTGTTGAAATGTTAAAGCTACTTTCAAAATTGTTTCATTTTGTCGACATATTAAAGCCAACGGTTTTTTTCCATAAATCTGAACACACTGTCAAAAAAACAGCTCTCTGTGTTTCTACAGTGAAAAGTGTTGATACCGTTTGCAACAATATCATCTTGATGTACCAGAAGCAGTAAATTCAATCAGACATTACATCAAAAACATTGATTTATTTGTCTGACAATTTTAAAAATTGGGGTCCTCGATAAATAGGGAAGAAATTAAGGCTCATGCATAGTTTTTACTAATCCCGCCTGTAAAACTCAAACCACAGCCACATTGAATATTTATATCACTGCAAATTACATCAAATATCACCACAGCTTAATTGAATGGTAATGGCTTCAGAGCACTAGCTATAAATGCACTGGAGGAACCACAGTCATCACATTTAACAGCGTGTGTAGCTGAAGAGAGGCCTAATGAATTGCCTTTTTATGTAGAGTGGATGTATCCAGGGAGCGCTACTTACATTGAACAGCATAGGAGGCCAGCAGCGCGGCTGTGTTGTGTGGACAGGGCAATCTGAAAGGAACACACACACACACACACACACACACAAAATAAACAGGCATACACATGTTCAGCTTTAGAACAAGATAAAATATATTTTTGTTCTTTACACAGAGTACTTTCTCATCTTTGATAACAACGTTACTATAAAAATGCTAAAAAAAAAACATCCAAATGATTTTTTATATTTGAAGCAATGAAGACACTGATTTTCGCTGACAAAAACCGCAAATGAGCATGTGTGTATGTATTTAAACTGCTTTTTCCTCCAGTCACACACAAACAAAGACACACTCACCTTCCTGTAAAAATATCCTGCTTGATCTGAAGAAAATATTGATACCTGAGGGGGGGAGAGCAGAACACACTGCATTATGATAAGAGACCAGTGAACCATTACCGCTGTTTAAATTGAATATAATGTGATGTAGCAGCCGACAGATGCCTGCCGGTCAGATTATAATGGCGTCACTTCTGATGGAACTGTCTGTTATGTAAAATGAATGGACACCCTTTAGCCATTTGTTTAATTAATAATACAACAAAACTCATTTGCCATTACAGAAATAATGCAGAATATCTTTTAGAGAGGGCGATTCTTGTAGTTTCATAACAAACACTAACAAAAACCTCTGACCTGATGAATCATCCTACAACTAACAATACTTCAAGAAGCCATTCCTCACCTATTCTACACCACAGACGTCATAAACACAGTCCGACAGAGCTATCAGGAGGGTGTTTTGGCTTGTGGTTGTACAGCACAGCGGATCAGCATGGCAGATCCGACGCTCACTATTCACTGTTACAAGCTGTATACAAAGTGTTGATAAGGCTCGGGGAGCGAGGCCACGGCTGAGAGGCTGAAATAAACATCGGCCAGAAAAGGCGATGAGGCGCTGTGACGCCTCCTCTGAGTGTTATTCAACCGCAGAATGCCTTATGTTTGCAACTGCCGAGTCCACATTACGGTCTTGGTACCAAAACATTTCGGATTTTCCTTAATGAGCCGGCATCAATGAGGGAATGACGCTCTGGTCGTAGGAATCCATTCACACCACATGATTATTTCCCAAAAGCTCATTCATAAAAACCTTATTAAATCATTACCTAGTTTACTGTTTTTCTTTATAAACAGTATACTGTGTCCCATGACATTATGTCACTGTGTGTGGCACTTGCACACTAAACTAATCTCAATAATCTTCTTCAATTCAACTCAACTCAACTAGTATATGTCTCTTATTGTACAAAGAATAGAGTTTGACCAAGTGTAAAGATTTTCCCTGCCTATCTAACTCAAAGGCAGCCATTTTTGTGTTTTTAGCCTTTGCCTTTGTTAAACTGCAACAAAAACGAGCTGTGTAAATTAATTGAAATGAAGTCATTTCTCACTGACATGAATACTTAAAGAGGTTGCTTCGCCAAACAAAAGCCACAAAAGAGGAGAGAAGAGAGAATCGTGTGTGTTGACTCAGCGGTGAGAACATTAAATGAGAAAAGTTGATCTTCAGGAGAATAAATATTTAAAAGGAATAAAGAATGCAGAGACATGTTACATTATATTCCAGTAGATTCTGAATCGTCTCCTGGCGCACATTGATGCATAAAAGGCAAAAATTGGCATATAAAAATTCACCAGAATGTGGAAAATTAAGTGTTTAATGCCAAAATATCCCAGAAGCACCCACCCCCACTTAATCTGTGAACTGTGACTCAAAATCAACCCCGTTAACCCCGCGCATTGAGCATGAATCCACCCTTCCGTCAGAGAAAAGTGAGCATTTACGTGGGTGATGACCACGTGACAAACAGCACTCTTACCGTGTGTATTCTTCCTGAAGTTTGTTGGGGTCTGTCACAAAGAATTTGACTCTGAAGCTCAAGTTATGGGGAGACCCTCCTGCGAAGACGGTGACGGACAGTTAGAGGGGAAAACACAAGCGTAAATTCAAATTTCAAATGTGCGAAATGTAGATATCCAAGAACCAGAAGGTTTATCTAAGCATGTGTGAAATATTCATTTCCGTTATGATAATGTATATAATGTATATGTGGGGTTATGCAGAGCCGCGATTAAACATTCAGATCGGGAGACGAGAAGCCAGTAGTTTAAGCCAAAGAGTGTACAACTGTTATACCATATAAACAAATGCACTAAATGACTCCAAGTGTAAAATACGCAAGCCTACATCATCTTAGACAGCTGCATCAGTCTAGCTCTGTGCAATGTGTACAAGGCAAAATCCTGTGGGTATTTCTCAGTCAGCCTCAAAACAGAGTTGAAACACAGTTCAAGCATTGCTGGAGGACGACTCAATTTCTCAATTGGGCTACTTCTTAATTGTTCAACGTGTTACAAGTTTTATTGCTCATTATCAAAAATAAGAGCAGAGTTGAAAATAAGTTTATTCGTGGCTTGAGGCAGCTTCATAATTTCACACTCAGTGTGGACTGGGGACTTTAGCCTGAGGTGGAGTGAGGATATTTAACCGTCACTGACTGGGCTGCAAACAGCCGCTTCAAATTCTGAAATTCAACCAATTAAGTTGGACTTGAGCGAACTGTGTTGGCTTTAAGACTTTCTGTTGTTCCCTGGACATGATCTGGACTGGCTCGTTACATGCTGTGGATTTCACCTACTTTTTAACTGTTTCCTGATGGGCTTGTTGGGATCCAGCCAGCGCTGTAAAATATTGATTGAGAGACACTTAGAGACACATAACGTTTCCACAGCATGAACACACAAGTTAAATTATTCACCACTGGCTACACACACACAGACACACCTGACAGAAATACTCAAACACTCGGCACAGGGATGCAAACACATCAATACACCATAGGCACTGACATGCAGTAAATGTACATTCTACTTTATTATTCAGTCGTGATGTGTCTGACAGTCATTATGTGACTGATCTCGATACAGAGCATCTGTGGAGTCTGCTTGTAGGCAGGCACAAGTCAACACACACACACACACACACACACACACACACACACACACACACACACACACACACACACACACACACACACACACACACACACACACACACACACACACACACACACACACACACACACACACACACACACACACACACACACACACACACACACACACACACACACAGGCTTGAAGAAGACATTTTGTCAATTATTTCATGCACATTAAGACAACTCATGTTTTATGGCTGGAACATCCTACAATTTGTCATACACGCGCACACACACACACAGCTTTACATCAAAAACATCATACTGACTGGTGCATCTAAGGAGTCATCAGTCAAGTGCAGGCCAAAGTAGTCTCTCTCAGTCAGCTCCAGGTGCTTAAAGACTGCATCCAGCAACAACTGGCCATGATCCGACTTCTGCAGAGAGGGACAGAAAACGCACAGTGAGTTATGCTTCGTTCACAGGGATTCAGACAGACAGCAGACAGCAAACCGGATATCATTTTAGTGGATGAGAGCAGGAATGTAAAATTAGGTGAGGCCAGCAGAGAATACTGGGAAGAGTAACAGTAGACAGCGTTGCCATCCGAAGTTTAAATATTTCAACTTTTTGCCATCGGCTGCGACATAATTCAAAATGGGTGTTACGTAGTCCCGCACACAAGGAGAAACCATGCAATAATGCTAAATATATAATGCTACATTATCACAATATCATCACTACAGCAACATATTGTCGTGGCATGTTTCGATTTGCTGTCCTGCCATTTCATCGGACCGTTTGTTTGTGAATGTCTGCTTGTCTGCCATGTCGTCCAGAAGATGATGTCCGCCTGTCATCTCCCAGCATGCAGACGTCTATGGGGCATTTGGATTTCTTATTTCATTTCCACTGTTGAAAAGGAGTAAGGAAGGGACGGAAGGACAATTGGGACGTGCTGCTTTGCACAAAGGCGACACTGAATCACGCCCTCGCCTCTTCGCTGCTCCCGAACCCCTCTGTGAAAGGTCACAGGAGAAACGGCGAGGGCACGTGAAGGGGAGAGGAACTGATTAAGCCGTATCCTGCGTCATGTCGTGGAGAGGACTGAGGCACGGTGCTGGGACTCCTCACACAAAGTAATCCCTTTTCCCTCAACACATAAATAATTTAAGTGCTCACATTGCTGCTGAAACATTTCACCAAGTTAAGATTCATGTGCGATTCGTTCATGTTGAGCCTTATCTAATATCTCTCCGACCATATGGGGCAGAACATGGATAAGGAATTAAGCTGATGCATGCCTGTGGGCGACTGTCCTATATTTATCTATTTCACTACATCGTTTGTTCAGTGACCGACGAGTAACGCCATCTGACATCTTTCATAGAGCAAAGTTGAATAGCCCTAAAAAAAACACACATAAAACAGTGGCAGCATGAAAATTTTACGTAACAAACAACTTGTCTGCAAATCTGCTGTCTTCAGTAATTACTTCTGATGATACTAACAATGAGTGGCTCTCGACTGACAGTGTTTGGATTTATTAACACAAAGAGAAAAAAGTACATGAACATGTAGATGATCGTGATCAGCTTGTTTAAATTTGATTTCAGTTGTCAAACTCAAGAGCTGACTTAATGTCCTCTGGGAGAAAACAGTGATATTTGTCCTGTGTTTTTAAAACCTAGGCACTATTTTTACATATTTTCTTAGGCTCCAAATGACAAGTAGATACCAAAACTTGTGTAATTGTTCCAGTATGTCACCGCCTGATTCCGGTAAAAGGTCTACAATGGCTGTGATTTAATCATTTGTGGCAATTACACGCGTTCAAAGCATGTCCACCAAAAGAGCTTGTTTCTGCTACTGACTGGCTCCGATGATTATTTGATTATTTTAAGTATGATAGAAAGGATCCCTTTAGAGACAGACCTGTAAGATCACCACAGCTCTTATATCCACTGACAAAAACAGCAAGTCGGTGAACACCAGAGTTGCTTATCTAACGCTGCCTCAATCGGTTCATTTTTTGTGTTAGAACACATTAGTTAGTGTACGAACGAAGTCACAGCATCTAAACTAAATTACTGTTTTTAATCAATGGAGTCTTGTGGCTGCGATGTGACGGCTGTTTCTGGTCAAACAAAAGGGATCTTACAGGTCTTCCTCTGTAGAGATCCTTTTCATAATGTTGTCAGAGACTTAGAATAACAACCTGAGCCTGTCAGTGGGCACAAAGCACTGTTAGTGGATGTACATTGGAACATTTAAGGAAACAGACTGAGAGTTCAGGAGGGTAATTAAATTGAAGTAAATCAATCACCATGTGCTTTCACATGGTTAAGTTCTTTCAAATCTACAAGTTCTGCTTTCAGAAGTCCACGGCAAATGTATTGGACAGGAAGTGGTCTGTACTGCGTCATGCTGTATGTTATTCACATGATAACTGACAAGTACTGTTCATGTAACATGACCCTCTGCTACCACAACAAAAGTGCTTGTGCTTTAAAGGAAGAATATTTTGCTCTTTTACAATCTTAATCGCTAGTAGCTTTCATCATTTTGCCCATAATTCCTAATCACTTGAGACAGCTTTATAATCAAACGTATGGGCCTCACCACACATGAAATCAGTAAACAAGTCTGGTTTAATCCAGTTATCAGAACCACTTCTCTTGAGGAGAAATTGAAGATCAAAAGAAAATTGTACCTATATGTACCACAGTTAAGTGTGAAAGCAGTCTAACACTGGAATGAAGGACCATAATGTACATTTTGGAGTTCATACAAAACTGAGGTTGTAAAAAAAAAAAAAAAAAAAAAAAAGGAATTTCTCTTTTACATAGATATACACTGACAAAGGCAGGACAGAGGGAAAAGAGGGAGAGCAAAGGCTGAGGAATAATTTATCAAACAGATCATTAATATCACATCGTTTCATGAGAGAGTAGGAAGGGCGAGAGGATAAACTGTGGGACCACAAGTGGAGCAGAAATTCACACCTGATCCTGCTGCAACTTCGAGAGAGTGAGCGTGAGTGTGCAACTCCATCACAGCTCCCAAGGGAGAACACACACACACACACACACACGGTTATTGCTCCCATCCACCTCTCCCCTTTACCCCGGTGACACACTTTTTCAGCCCTGCATGTGTGACTAAAGCGTGTGTGTGTGTGTGTGTGTGTGTGTGTGTGTGTGTGTGGAACGAAGGGAATGATAGTTGACAGTTTACATGTTGACATGGCCGCCCTCTGGGTCACCCGCAGTCTTTTAGTGCTCTGTGTGCATGTGTGCGTAACTGCTAAAAATCTGCTGCTGTCAAAGCCTCATTGAGTGTGAGTCAACCCTCTGTGCTGCTTCCTTCCCACTAGTGCACGCTGGAAATGTTCGCCAGGGATGAGTACTGTTCATCATTTTATGGCATGAAGCAATCTGATACTAGAGGGCATTGAAACATGCCTCGTCACCTGGTACGACATTTCAATACCTAAGGAGTACATTTTATCAGCATCAGTGAGATGGTAAGCATGCAGGAGCCTTGTACGAAGATTTTCTAATGCCAGTGATTGGCTGTCTAACACTACACATCATAGAGGCATCCAGAAGAACAAAACACTCGATATTCATATGACTGTCACTGCTAGTTCACTGTGCAGAGCCGCATTCATTTACATTTACTGGCTCCCCCTGAGGTCGGCCCCAAGAGTAAGTGGCTCAGAGTTGAGCAGCTATCCCCTGTTAGCTCTGTTAGTATGTGTGTTAACAGACAACTTCAAGTTTTGGTAAATATTTTTTGTTGTACAACTGCTTTGAGTGGAATAATGCTAAGGTTCTGAACAATAAAGATAAGGAGTTATACTGTAATGTGTGCTGTACTTTTTTTGTTGTAAAAATGTATTTGATAAAATTAGTACTGAAAAAAAAGGTACCATTCAGGGAAGTGGAATCAAAGATACCCAGCCCTGGTGCTGGACATTTACTAATACAAATGCATCTTTAAGAAAGAACTCCAAAATGGCTAAATCTAAAAATGTATTGAACTTGCATCGTTTTGCTGTCGACACAAACGGACCTAAAAAAAAAAAATCACATTTGACATGGTGACCTATTTTTTTAGAATCTTAACTTGGTGCACTTTCAATAGGGATCAGCTTTTAGATTATAAAAGCTGTTCAAAAGTGATCAGAACTATACTAGACAGAAAATATCGGACTAGCTGTCTACAGACACTCTGACTAGTTGACTGAATAAATGCTTTATATGCAGAATATACAGTCTAATAATTTGCAGTCTGGGGTTAAACAGACAAAATGAGGAAGTGAAACAACATGCAGGGCTCTAATATGATGTTTCCCCATGTAAGGCTATTCATAGACATGTCTGAGAGACTGTGTGTGTGTGTGTGTGTGTGTGTGTGTGTGTGTGTGTGTGTGTGTGTGTGTGTGTGTGTGTGTGTGTGTGTGTGTGTGTGTGTGTGTGTGTGTGTGTGTGTGTGTGCATGCGTACTGCATCCCCTTTGTATGAAGCGGCTTTTCAAGCTGGATGTGGGAGCTCTCTGTGCACTTTTTATACTGTGCTCCCAGGAAACTCATCGCCGCTGTGTGTGTGTGTGTGTGTGAGCCTCTTCTGGTATTCTAAAAGCATGCAAGGCAAATGTGCGATCGCTGCCAATGCAGGAGCAAACAGCCATACATTGTTAAAACTTGGGAACATGCACACAGGCAAGCATGTCGACACACACACACACACACACACACACACACGCGCGCACAAAAACTCTTTCACACATTCTTTCTCTGTATTTTTACACAAACTCTGCAGCAGCAAAGTCCATCCTGTGGATAGCTCATGGGCTCGACTCTCAAAAGAGCCACAAAGAGCAAAGATAGAGGAACGCAACACATACTAAAGGAGAGGCCCACAAAGAAAAGAGATGGGGGGACAACAACAGACGACTGAAAGAAAGTAAGGGGACGACAGAGAGTCACAGAGAAACAGAGAGAGAAAAAGATAGGGCGAGCGGGGAGAAAGAGAAAAAGGGTGATTGACGATGCGGTTGAGTAAGACAAACGCTCTTTGTGCTGATCTTCATCAGTCCAGCAGCACCACTGACTGAAATAGTGTCTGTGTGCGTGAGAGCGAGGAAAGAAGAGGCAGAAGAAGAGACTGGCTGAGAGAGTGAGAGAGAAAGAGAGGGAGAGGGAGACAGGGGAGGGAGAGGGAGTGATGCACTGATAAGTTCTTCACCCTGAGGGTTTATCTTACTCATGAGAGGGGAAAATCCCAGTGTTTTTAATGGCAGGTTAACAAAAACATGGGACACATTTATTTTGATCCTTGTTTCTTTCCCTCCACAGGAACGACTGAACGTGCTGCGTGTTTGTGTTTGTGCTGAAGAATGATGGAAATTCAGGAATGCATGAGGCAGCTTGTCCAGGCAGGAAGAGGACTACGCTAACCCACACACACATACACCTGTAAAAACTCAGACAAACAAGGACAGCGACTTCAACAGGAATGTGACTCAACATAGACCAAATATCGACCAACATGCTACCCACAGACATTCAAATGCTTCATATGAATTAATCTCAAACTGCCTTCACATAGACAGGTTTTATACATTTACAGAGGTGCTGCACATATACTTTGGCACTTGGCATAGTTAAAAAAAACATAGAAGACAAGAAGACCAAACCGAAACCGGAGGAGCCTGTGTCTGCAACATTAAAGAAGTACACCGCTATCTCATCCTCTTGTTTAAACGGGAACGTCACCACAGTGTTCAGGTTAAAGCGTTTGTTAACTCGGTGACTTGTGGACATGAAATACCTCGCCTAAGGCCAATAAAAGTTGGTCAGATCTAGAGATTAAAATCCGTCACTCGTCGTTGAGCGTATCCACTGGGTTGTCCCAGTCGTGGATCCTCTTCTCGAGAAGCATGTTGCGGTTGAGACAGACTTGGATGTACCTTAACTTTTTTTTTTTCCCTTTTCGTTGGTTGCTAAGGTCTTTCGTGCAACGATTTAAGGGATTCTTTACATACAAGACCAAGATGAGGAGATTGCCTCAAATAAGCGAATATTTCAAGAAAAACTTTCAAAAAGAGCCTTAAGAGTGTTTTGTGGGTGATTTGTGCAGTCGGCCTCTGGTGCTTATTCAGTTCATCAGAAAAAGGTTCATGGAAACAGCAGTCGAGAAAAAATAGATCTCATTACAAGACCCCTTGTAGCAGTAGCTGCTCTGGAGCTTTCAATCATACCACAAGATTAAATGACTGATGAGCTGTAGTGATCTACAATTCAACTGGGCAATGGGGCAACTGGGCATATGAAGATCAGATGATGTGATCAAAAGCTCCCTGGACAGCTACTGTAAGGAGCTTGTGGTGTGACTGTTTTCTAAAAAGCCCATCTTCAGGATTAAATCTTCTCTTCAGACTTAATCAACAAAAACAACATTATCTGACACAAGGATACAGGCAAAGTACAAAGAGGACATACGAAGCACTGACATTGTATATTCCTCCCACGCGTGCCTCCTTCTTTCTGGATAGAGACGGAGCTCAGCAAGCAAAACGCTCCCACAGCCACACCCAGCCCACAACACAAACACAAATATGCTGAGCCATTCTCCACTGTTTTCACACAAAGTCGAAGTCTAACTCTAACACATAATTAAAATGAAATAATTTTACAAAAGCAGAGCAGCTGTAGGCTATATTTTGGCTCCCCCAGTCACAGGGATGGCACGCTAACTGTTGGAGCATTTGTTATTGGGACTGTAGGAAAGGAATACGTGTCTGGGTCAGTGGTCAACTGAAAGGAAAGGAATATATGGAGTGGAAAAACATCCAGCTAGCGTCAGTGGTGTTGTGCAAGAGAACACTGCATCACTGAACTCCTTTAACATTCCTTTGTTAAATCAGAAAATGGTTTTGTAGAAAAAACGTGTGTGTTTCTTTTACTTCTCAAAGTAAGTTAAGTATTGTTTTGGTTTGGTATCTGTGCTGAAATTCTGGTTTCAGCACCTTATCATAGAGTTTCAAACAATACCTTGCCACGGTCTTTACATTGCTTAGAAAAACCATTCAGTAGTTTCTTGTAAAACATTGTAGTTAAATTAAACCTTCACCTCCAACATGACACGTCTTGTTTTGCTTATGAACAACCAGGGATGACAGTGACTACTAAAAATTCCCATTTTATTGTAAATAAGACAATATTCCCACTAAGCGTTTTACATGCCTAATCAAAATGAACATGAAACTACTAATATTCCTGTTTGCAAGCAGCCCAGCATACTCAGATTGGAGTCGAGTGGAACAGAGGGACCCATTTATGCTGTTTTGGTTCTTTGTGTCATAATAGGATATTTTCCCACTGGTGGCGGACTGAATACAGCCTCCCTCTTTCATTGCTTCAGCTAGAGGTCGCCCGTAGTGGACTTTGGTAGAAGGCCAATATAATACCAATAGTTTGGAATGGGGAAAAGCCAATAGCAGTTTAATCAGACAAAACACCAAAGTGATTAATATGTTGGCGTTGTGGAATTTACACATTTATAAAAACCTGGTGACATCCAAGTCTTTCAAAGTTGGTGTGTTTTTCCTTTCGAGCAGAAATGTAGGATTTTCTTTTGGCCTTGCATAGATGCATATTCCAAATGTGCTGTACACATCTCCAAAGAAACTTCTTAAAACCTGAACAATACCGGCATATCTATCATGTTGTAATAGGAAAATGTTAAATTCACAATAATTTGGAATATCCAAATGGAATATGACATTTACATAGCCAGTGAGAACACTTCCGAATGTAAAGTCATTGAAATGTTGTTCCCTCCAATTACATTTGCATGAAAACATACTGAAGGACACATACTAACAAAAACACTTGGATTAAAAGTATCTGGAAAATGTTAACCATTGATACTTTTTCCGTTATTATATATCTTCTTCTGACAAGTTAACCATAAACATCTCATGCTTAAGACTATTTGAGGTGCTGAGATAAAGTTTAGGAAACAGCATGGCCTCCGTCCAACACTGACGAAATCAATGTGTTCTCGGAGGTTTCACATAAATAAAATGATGATGTAAGTAATGCTGACTTAATGTGTGAGACAGCGCAGCGACTCCTGTCTGTGGTGCGCCTCCTCACACCCATTTCTCATCCAACACATTGCTTTCTGCTTTGTCACAAAATATGGCCAAATGTACTAGTGCAAATTTGCTGCATATCATCATAATTCATTCAGTCCTTTCATAATCATTCCTTCTACGTAGCTTGCATTTGTATTTCCTTCAAAGGTCTCATTCAGCAGTAAATTACAGCTGTTCTGTGGGATTGTTTATCCGTTGCCTCTTACACGTTCATGATTAAGAGCTACTTGATCACCAATAGCTCTTGCAGAGAGCTGAATGTTTATGTGGCGTGTGGTGGTTACCATCGTTACCGCAGCATGTCACTTTTACTCTGAATAAATCCTGCTTCTGACCCTGCTTTGTGTTTGCAGAGAGGTGGGTCAGTAATGCTCTGGGCTTTTTCGTTTCTTGCCATCTATCAAGCTTTCAAGCTACATTGGATTCTGCTTAATCATATAAGATCATCAATACAAGCCTTCCTGTCCACCCACCTCCCTCAAAAGTATTCTAGATTATTTGAACTAAACAAAAATCTAAGAGTAGGTGTGGAAAAACATCCTAACCAACTGAGATTAGAAAAAATAGAGCTTAAAAAAAACAATATTCTGTATTTACAAAACTAAACTGTCTTTAGCTTTAGTCTCTGTCAACACAGCCAGCCTGAGACTATATGGTGAGGAGTTAGCTGCCATTACACAATGTTGTGTTTGTGTTGTAATGCCAATTCTGCCCTAACAAACACCCCCAATATTAGAATTTAGTAAGTAGTAGTAGTAAGTAATAAAAACTAAAACTAAACATTTTCAAACAATATAACCTAAACTGACAAACTAAACTGAACTGGGAACTAAAATGAAAATTAAGGAGAATTCCAAAACTAGAATAACACCCGCACCACAAGCGCTCCGGTTCCCATGACAATAAGTGACTGCTTCTGGATTTAGACTCTCCGCTAGAATCAAGGCCGGTCGGCCGGGGAGGGGATCAATAGAAGTATTGTTGCTCTGAGGATGGCTGGTCTTTCCAGGAAGTTACTGCTGCTGCGGGGGTCTGATCAATGACACTGACAGAGAGACTGACAGAGAGCAAGTCATTCATTCAGAGGGGGAGGTGGGGGTCAGGAGCAGGAAAGCAGGGAGGATGAGAGGGAGAGAAATGTGTAGGGAGGAATGGAAAGAAAGAAAATGGAGAGCAGAGATTTTATAAGTGTAAGAGTCATCCACAATTGACCCTTGCTTGCGCCCCGCCCCTTTGTTGTTAGCTGCTGCTACTCCATCAAAATGTCAGAGCTAGCATGGAGCCCGCGTTGTCGGTAACTGCACTCCCTCAAGAAATATGATCTCATTTTTGGGATAAAAAGCTATTTCAGAGAGAAACAGACAGAAGGGTCTACAGTCTGGATTTGAAGGATATATCCAGGATATCAAACTGACTCAACAAACAGGTTAAAAGGACAAAGACAGAAGCTAAAGGCTAACATTACAGATTACAGTGTAAAAATTAACCACCACATCTCCATCGAGGCCATCGAGGCACAAGACGATGAAATACATGAAATGTCTTAAAGCAGAATTGTATCATACAGTGTATGTAGAATATGCAAATGAGTTTCCTCTGTGTCACCTGCAGCCAGAACTCGTCACCCAGCTCATTGTCCACATTATCTGGCGGACATTCACCGGCTCTAGGGCTGTTGTGTGACTGAATAACTGACCCGCGTAAAATAACAGTTAACTGAACAACAGCCCTAGAGCCGGTAAATGTTCACTACGAGCTGGGTGATGGGCGCACAGCTCTAAAGTTAAACATTAATCATTTGCATATTCTACCCACACTGTAATGATACAAAGCCGGTTGAAAATCAGCCAAGTTTCCCTTAAAGGAGCAACAGTGTACCTGTAAAGCAGAGTAGGTCTGTATTCACTGCTACAATCATTAAAAAGTACAAAGCGCACAGGTATACATTCAGTACGCCTGCAGTAGCCAGTGCGTTAGCATGGAAGAGCTAGTTAATGACTTATGTGCTTAACTTCCCTCTTCTAGTTTTCAAGCAAACATTAGCAAAGAGTGTCTCCTTCCAACTTTTTCAGGTAAGTGATGTTATGTTAAACCATGACTATCAATAAAATAAAATAATGTGAAACAAGTGCATGAGAGTCTAAGAGGCACCGATGCATAGTTGTTGAGCCCTGGTCAGAGCTGGCTGACGCTACGATTGGCCAGTCTGCATTCAAAGTGAAATGATGATCCTGATTATTTCTCTACCGTGCTCATTGATGTAAAACACAATTATTCTGACGCTTCAGACAACCAAAACCAAAATGATCTTGACAAACTTTCTGTTTTAAGCACACACAGGCTTTATTATTATTATTATCATTACTTATTTATTTAAACACATTAAGGAGATTCATTTCAAGAGAGGCTGAGGAGAACATGATGTGTGATTGACTGTGGACTTGAAATGATTGTTTCACCCAAAAATTCTTCCAAAATTGTTTTACATGCAAAGTTTATAGCTATAAAAAAAAAAAAAGCAAAGCGTGTCAGGAAGAGAAAGACATATCAGAAAGAAGCTAGCCGATAAAAAAAAAACATGACTTTTCTCTGTTGTCGTGATTTTCTCTCTCACAATGATGGAAAAACTAATTTTGTTGTTATGTAAACACCCTGTGTGCCACAGTCATAATGTGCATATTTGCGTATTGCCCCAGATATATATGCATGTATGTACATGTGTGCACTCCCTGCACTCACAGGCACGCACACATTTAAACACCAACAGGATGTGATCTCTCAGGGAGGATGTTATTAGAGGAATTGAACTTTCTGACTCACAAAGGGAATTTCCCTACTCATGCTGTCATAACTCTGATCAAACCCATGGTGACGGGGAGAGACGTAAAGACAGACACAAAGATAAGAGACAAAAGGAAAATGTGTTATCACATAAAGTGACAGCCGATTCAAAAGCCAACTGATCCTGTGCACAAAACACACACACACACACACACACACACACACAGAGACCTTTGTTCTCTCCCCTCAAGGTGTAACTGACTATGTGTGACCAAATGCTTGTAAGACAAGATAAAAGCTGACTTGCACCTGATCAACCATTGAAATCAAACCTCTGGGCCGGTGAGGGAGAACATGAAGCCAGTGTTAGAAAAGAACATTTTCACTTTAAGTGTCATCAGAATATAACTGAAAAGAAAAAAAAAATACAGTGTGGGATGCTTACAGACACACAGGCTTTTCCCCCACCAACTGTTAAGCTAATCTGAGGGGAAATTTACAGTAATGGGAAAGTGGAAGGAGAGAGGTGGGGTGCAATATTGGTACTCTCTTTTTTTTCTTTTTCTATTTTTGGGGTTTCGCTTGGGTTAATTTATGATTATCTGAGCGGTCACTCCTTTGCTCCTCACTTCACGGCTTAATGAACGTTCCTAGATTGTTTTGTTTGAATTTCAATTTTTAAAGTAAAAAGATTTATCACAAGAATCTAACCAAGCAAATTTGATGGGTTTTCATCAGCAAGGTTGAAGAAAATCAGCAAGTCTCAAAAAGAAAAAAAATCTATCAATCAATGAGATTAACACAAAGTTGAGTAGTGAGCATTAATGATTATTGGGCTAGTTCATATACTCTGTTCTTCCGTCATTTAGCTGTGGGCCACAAAAAGAGCCGGTTTTGCCTTCATTCGTTTACATTGTGGCAAATTAGCACCATCAAAAGTATGCCAAATTAGCTATTAGCAATTCCTGTTTGCAATGTTGCAATGTCACTGGATTATTTTGGTACTGAAGAAAACATAAAAACGTGATGATTCTCAGGCAACTTCTAGAGCTATTAGGAGCATCTTTGCCCTAAGGTTTGTTTTAGAGCAAACAGTTCAAAGATTCATTCATAATTTTCACGGTCAAATTTTGAAATTAACATTCGAATGCTGCGCAGCTTTATCTTCGAATATGGTTATACAGGCCCATGGCTGTCCAGGTTTCACGGCAGAGCATGACTGAACGTGGCACCCATGTGCCTGCACATGAGGCGCGTTACTTCCACGGTCCATCTTCATTAGTGATGCTCCAAAACAAATCCCAATTCAATCCCTGGAAGTATACCACATTTCTGCACAATTAGCAGTAGTTAGCTAAAAAACACTGTTAATTTGTTGCTACTTGAGCTAAAGATAATTCAACCATGTTTGAACACACAACCATTTACCTCATCTTCCAGTTTAAGAGTTCAGGGAACTCAAAATAGAGCTTTAACTGTGCTAACTTAACCAGCTAGCATCTATTAGCATGGGAAAAAGTAGCAACAACCTGCGGAATAAGCTTTAAATAGTCTCCTCAAAGTGCGACAGAGGAAGAAAGACTTTTCAAGAGAGACTACCCGATGGCTCCTCTGGCTGTTTGGTAACTTAGCTCAGTTGTATCCTAGATAATATCAGTAAAGCAGTTCAGTATTAATCTGATAAACCGCTTAATTTAAATTGAGGATTTTCTTTGAGATTTTTTTCATGACAACGACAAAGGCAGACATTCAAACTTTGATTCCAATAACGCCAACAGAAGTTTTGAATGTAAAAAAAAAAAAAAAAAAAAGACAAAGATATTCTCTGGAAGTATAAGTTCACTGAGAAATATGTGTGTTGTGAATTCAGGTAGGAGTACCAGTGTCGATGCAAACTGTGGCTCACGCTTCATGTCTCTCCCTGCGTCCAGTTCATTACGATTTACAATAAGATGCGTATCGGGCAGGAAGAGAAGTACTTACGCTGACTTTGAACGCCTGGACAGTGTTGTCCAGCAGCAGTACGTTGCACACAACCTGTGCGTGCTGCCTGTCTCGCTCCAGCTCCGTCGCCCGGACATTGTAGGATCTGCCAGCAGGCAAGCGGAAGCGCGCGCTCATCACGCTCCTACCAGGGTCTGCAGCAACCAAACACACAGCAGAGAAGAGAACATAATGAGTGGGAGTAGCAACAAGCAGAGCGGGGCAGAAACAGAAATGGAGCATCGTTATATCAATGCTTTTAATGTACACATACTATATGACAATTTGAGGTAAGAAAATGCCCTTCAGGAAAGGCTCGGCCCTTCTTCGAAGAACACAATGAGCAAATGTGCAGTACGACATGATGTACTTTTCTCCCTGATGTCTTCGTGGAGGCAGCCACACAGCAGGGCAAGCCTGTACAAGCACGGCCAAGGAGCAAAGACAGACTGCTTCATAAGAAAAGAATGTCAATGATAAGGCAAGCAGCAGATTCCCCACCAGGGGATGCGAAAACTAAACAGCAGCCCAGCAATAAAACTCTCATAAGCTATGAAAAAAGTGAAATAAGTTGAGAACAAATAGCTTAGCAAAATGAAATATTCAAAGCTTGAGTATATTTGATCGCAGCAGGGAGTACTGCCAGTGGGAAGTGGGTAAAACCAACAATGAGGATATCTGCTCCTGGTCTGACACGTTCAGGCGTTCAGATAACTTCACTTGTGTCACCTATTCAGAATCGATCAATACCATCATTACATCATCAACACGCCTGACAGCAGGGGCTCAGGTGATTGGCTGGTAAACGAAGGCGACACAAACAGTGGCTGAGGGTGTCCTGTCTGCTAATCAAAATAATTCAATCTGAAGCTGCTCCATTCAGAACAAACCCCAGTCCCTTATTACTGAGGACGCATCTGACTGCTTTCCTCGTCTCCATAGATTACAAACGGGTCTTGAATCCAAGTTTACATGGATGAAAAATGACCTCTTATACTTTGCAGTGCATCTTCACTCTGCAGCATAATAAATGGATTATGAGGAATGAGGTCTTATTTATTAATTTAAAAAAAAAAGAAAAATACACAATTATAGCCTAACCTGCTTTCTCCCCTGACATCGGCTTACTACTGGTCTATCGATTACTTAATTATGTATTATGTACATTCAATAATGTGTTTATAGATTGATTCATTTATATTGTGTGTATCTTTTTAATGTGTAAAATTGAGCTTGAGTGTTACAAAAATCCTCTCCAGGAATAGTTCTGCTTTTCTGTAAATGTGCCTTTTTACCGGATTGTTGAAGTCTTCAGTGGTTGTCTGGCAGCTGCACAGTGATGACTGTCATAATGCCACATTGTGTTGGTTTTGCACTATTTTGAAAGGGTTTCAAAAACAAGACATTATGTGTTAATTGTGGAGCTTGAAGGTGCTGGTAGGCAGATCTTGGACATTTGAGCAGAGCCAGGCTAGCTGTTTCCCCTTGTATCCAGTCTTTGTGCTAAGCTAAGCTAACTGAGTGCTGGCGGTGGCTTCATATTTAGCGTTCACACATAAGGGTAGCATCAATCTTCTCTCATAGCTCTCATAAATTATTTTTAAAGGCTATTTTGGGAAGTACACTTTTTCGCTTTATTGCGGTCAATCCAAAATGTGCTGTTGTCTTGTATTTGTACTGTCTTATATTTACTTTTATAATAAAATGTATTACTCAACTATTAAGTATCCAGCTACATTGTTTATGCCATTTGATTATGTTACGATTAATATTTGCTAACATGTTGTCCTTGTTAAAGCTGTCTGTCAATGATAAATTCCTAAACGCAAAACAACTGCATATCAAAAGCCGGCCTGTCCACTTAGGCTCAATAAAACAAGCTGAGAGAGACACTCTGTCACAACAAGCTCCGTCTGAGCGAGCACATACATGCGCTGACACTTTCACATGCCAGCTCTTTCTGTCTCGGCATAAGTACAGCGGTATGTTTTCATTTTTTTATATATTTTGTTGGGTAGCATATGCCACTGCAGTGGGATTTGTGCCCTTCGTGTACACCTCCTGATTTTCTTATTCCTTGGTGATCCATCTTGACAGGAGACATAAAAACCCCACAAGGGTCACGGCCCCATCATCAAGAGCTGCTGTATTTGTACCGATGGCTCTGTGTGAGCGTATTTGTGTGTCTATATAGTATATGTGGAGGGCTCTCTGCATGTCTGAGCTGCCTGTCACTACACATCAGCACAAACCTCCACGACCACTGGCAGATGGTGTGCCTACTGTGTAAGCACACGCACACACACACACACACACACACACAAATATGTATACTTGAGGCCACTGCTAATAGCCTGCTTTCTCACCCCCAGACGTTCAAGCTACACACAAAGCATGACATTATTACATCTTTACTGGGTAGTTTTGAGATGCACAATATATCATTTCTTGTACATGTTGTGTGGTCGCGCCGTAAATTTAACGTAATTCTCAAAAGGCAGCGCAACATTTCTATAGCAGGGTCATGTGATGTGAGGGCCACGTGGGGCCTCTATGATGGATTATCGTGTATCTTTTAAAATATATCTGTAAGATTAATGTTCATATATATCTACGTTTCATCACCTGTCCCTTTCCAAGCTTGTAGGGAGGAGCTACGGCAGCCGGCATGGATCGGCGCTCCCTCATTTTTTCTTGTGCTAAATAATAAGACCCTTCACTTGGCTCAGAACAACATGGTATTCCTCTTCTCTGCTCTTCTTTGTCTTTAAACTGTGTTCTATTTGCATTTGCCAAATTCAAGCTGCCACTTCAGCGTGAAAAAACATGTAAGGCCCTCGTTTGTCAGTTCTGGAGATGTGGTATAGCGGACTCTGAGCAAGAGGACACGCTCCCAGATATGCAGATATGAAGAGCTCATTCTAACATAACAAAAACACGAGGACTCTTTGTTTCAGGTGATTGTGCAACATACTGTATTACATTTTTGCGAATGGACCCCCTTAACTCCTACGCACTGTTAAAACATCTTTTAACCAAAGCTTAACAGCTTGCCTGGCTTTGTTCAGCAGTAGCAAACTCCAGCACCTTTAAAGCTCATTAATTAACACTTGACGTATCATTTGTTTAATCCATAAAAAAAAAAAAAATAGAAAAACACTGCATCACACAGCATAATATAATGAGGTCATTGTTTATGTTGTCATGAATTGACAAAGCTGATCGAAATATGAGATGAATCAGCATCTATTTGAGGTCAAAAGATTGATGTTACTGAGCAGCATTATAGGAAGTGGAGGAAGTGTAATGTCCAACCAGGCATGACTATGGTTATACTGTTCCAATGAGATCAATGTATTGTGCTTACCAACACAACACACACGCACGAGCATAAGTAAAAGGTCCACACACAGTCACACATGCCTACACACACGCAGGCATGCATGCACACTGACACATGCACCCTGATGCCAGCCGTCAGCTCGGCAAACGGACCAGCGAGAGGAGCGCAGATACGAGGCCATGCAGAGGGAAGGGCGGACGGAGGGACGCTCTCTTATCACTGGCTCACACTGTGGGAGAGCTACGAGACACACAGATGATGAGGTCTGACACACGGACTCCCTGCTCTCTTCCTGTCCTAATATTTTTTCTGCCATCCAGCTGAAGACAATTTGAAGACCACAGACCACAGTACTGGACCATTTTATCACATTTTCTCTCCCCAATAACACGTCTGTGTGCGACTGAATGATCTGAGTACAACAAAAAACTATCCTGGTCATAAACATCTTTTGAAAGCACTGATGACTGGCCCCATAATATTGAACAACAATGCTGTTGTTATTGAGGATTTTGTCAAAAAACAAGCAAAATTTATCTACTTTTTCTCGTCTTAAACGATTGTGAGTTCACTTTTTTCTCCCTTGCTTTCTTCTGATGAATTTTTACAACCACAAATGTAGTTTTCACTTTGTCTTGTTCAGCTACATATTCTCATTTACACCCACCTTTAATATAGGTTGCTTTGCTGTGTTTTGCGCTCATGCTATCATTTTTGGTTCTGTCCTGCTCCACTACATTGTTCTCAATCCCATTCTATTAGACCAGTTTCTATTCTACTCAATTCTATTCTCTGTGTCGTGTAATTTTGCTGCTCTGCTGTGTTCTTTTCAGTGTTTCTCTGCTGAGCTGGACAGGGCAGCCACACTCCCCTGAGAGAAGCCTCCGGAACTCCGGAAGCACGCTAACATTATTGCTTCCTGCAGTCAGCAGAGCTTACAAACAGGCAGGACGGTGTGTGTGTGTGTGTGTGTGCCTTGACCCTAAAGCTTCCCTCAGTGGTGGGCTCCTCTGGCTCTCTCAACTTATTGCAAACACAGACTGTCCTGGAGCCTTCCTGTCTGTACACAGGAACACACGCCCATCATATAAACACATATGAACACACCCTCTGCAACACGCTAACACACACAAAAATAGGGATGGGAATCGAGAACTGGTTCCAGCTGAGAACCATCCGATCTATCAGAATCGTATGCCTCCGAGCCTCTCAATCCCTTTTATCCATGCCGACAGTTGCGTATTGTAAAACAAGTATTTCAAAGTCGTGCATCCACAAAGAAAAGAGGAGTCACGGCGGGAGAAATAAACAATCCAAAGTGTGGCTTCATTTGGCAAAAGCGATAGTTATAATGTTTGCAAAATAAGTGACCGTGAATGAGAGTGGAGCAGCGGAAAGGTTTAGAAGTAAATGTACAGTTTAAGGAACGGTGACTCAAGGCCCAGGAACAAAGTAAAGCTCCCGAGTGTTACTTTGCTGGCAGCTGCTGAAAAGTGACACGGGTTAGCCCTGAAGCCGGAAACTGAGCGGAGAAGGCGAACAGGAGATGCACCAGCAATATGCTGAAACATCTTTCTGCACAATATGGGCTTGAATTCCAGGAACGCCATGTGTTTGACACTCTGCACGAGTGCCGCTGCCTCCCATCTGAGCAGCTCGTCCGTTACCGAGGGTAAATATCCTACGTTATAATAACATTAGCGCCATGAAGGCAGGCTTAGCAGATTTTTCTTTTCCGTTTTACATGATGACAGACAGACTCTATGTTCAAACTCGAGAGATAATAACACAGCTGCTTTGATGCTAAAAACAAGTGTGGGCCTATTTTAATTCCCCGCGAAGAAAACTGAACTGGAATCAATAAAAGATCTGATGAGCAGAATGGCGATATCTGAGCACAACTCACTGAACTAGGATTCTCCTCACACTTCTTATTTATATGAACACAACAAAAGTCTTCAAAGGGAAAGTTACACGACAAGCAACATCCTTTCCCACGTCAAATATAGGCCGGCTACTGAACTTCATTTGCCCCATACATTTCTATTTATATCCCCGATTTCTTCAAAAGAACCTCAAAAGACAGGCAACGTATGTTTCTGTCCCTTTGTGTTGTTTTGGACAATTGAAATAAGAGGCTAGCAGCTAAGAATCCCAAAGGAATTGTAAATCACCGCTCTGCAGCATTTCATAAAGCGTAAACTAGGCCACAGACAAACAGGTGGTCAATTACAGATGTGTGTACGCGTGTGTGTGTTCGAAGACAGCTTGTGACTGCTGTGAGTTTTTATAATAGATGAATGGGGGGGGGGGGAGCTACATTAATAGATAGATTTCTCTCTTTGTATATGACATCGAAATAAGAACACAGAAATGAAACAGGCACTAACACACAGAGTGGATGTCTACATTCACAGGCTCATCCTCTTCCTACATGCCACTAGTATACCAGTCCTCATTGACCTTTGCCCAGTTTTCGCCACCCCTTCCCTCACAATGTTTGGCTTTGCACACTTTTCCCCCTCCACCCACCATCCTCCTCCTGTTCCCACATCCAAACACCCCCACGATCCTTTTAATTCCACTTATCCTATGTAGGGCAACAGCAGCAGCAGACCGAGCGCTGTTTCATGTTGTGTGTGTGTGTGTGTGTAATTGACAGATTCAAACAAAGCGTTTAAAATGTGTCCGTGTGAGGGAGGTGGGGTGCCAGGGAAGTTGCAGCTTAAAGAATGTGGGCAGCCAATGACCTCTGACCTCCTTTAGGGATCGCCATATGTGGCCCCGGCTGATGGTAAAGTCATACAGTGCAGCTTGTAGCCTGATTGCTAAAGTCTCAGAGAAGAGAAGAGAAGAGTCTAACGGAGGGTAAAGAGGAGATTTTCTACTCTAAAGATCAACATGATTATTGAACTTTTTTTTTTTTTCCAGCAAAAATACCAAGCTATTCACAACATTTCTGGCATGAATTGATTTGTCTCACAATTATTGAAAGAAATGATTATTTCACATTGATGCTGTAGCCAAAACCGTTGCCTTGGTTTGCTGCCAAACCAGCAAACGTATAAAAAAGGGAAACGCCAGTAGTCAGACCCAATAAAAATGGTTGGGGGTGAGAGGATTTTGCAGCAGGACGACCTTTAGTTCTCATCCTTCCACCACTGTGAATCCAACGGTGAGACCGTAAGTGTGTGAGTGTTTAGGCTGTCGTTTTTCACGTTTAAGTGGGCCTCAATGACAAGCCAAGCCACTGTTTAAGCCTTCCCAGTCTGTATCAATCTCCAAAAACAATTGTTATTATCCAACTTAGCATTGTCATCTAATGTCCATTATAGCTACTATCTGAGCTTCTTCCTGGTTTGAGTTGATGTATAAACTGCACTCTTTTTTTAAAATGATTGTAAAGTAAATTCAGAGGAACATATCCACACTGGTGCCCCACCTTTGGTCTCAAATGTATCACAATTCAGTTGCACAGACCTCTGCTTAAACCTCACTGAACCCTTATTGAATAAACCTCCTCATGTGCATGAATGAACAGCCTGAGTCAGCCTGCCTGACCGCATTGATTAGAAAAACTGCACAGTCCAATCCAGCTCTCAGTTGCTTACAGCTCTTAATTTTTTAATTCAGCGGAATAAAAATAAATATGCTACAACAATGAGTGAGAATATACGAAGGCTTATTAGGTACAAAAAATAAAAAATAAAAATAAGGAATTGCAGAAGGGGGTGATATTTCAAGCTGTTAGGTAACAGCCTAAAACAAAACACAGCAAGAGCCAAAGACTTTAAACATCTACAAGCAGAAGTCTTATCTGGCGGCGAATCAGAAAGTCACTTTGACACAGATCATTCCTGACTGTAAAAAGGAACAGTTTGTGATTGCAGTTGGACTTGCATCACCTTTTTGGTGATATACCTGTAAACCAAGTATGTTTACAATGAAAACTCCACGAGGTGCATTTAAGGTGACATGCTCCATTTGTGCTTCTGTACATTTGCTGTGTGTTGCAACAAACGCACAATATGAAAAAAAAAAAAAAAAAAGAGGTGTAAAACCTTTTCTGCAGCTTCTGATTGCGACGTCTGTCTTGTACAGCATTAAAGTATGAATTGCTTTTCCAATACAATGTTATACATTTGTTTTATCTATTGTATTCTAAGAAACTTCAACTGGAGTTACTGTGCTGGTGTTACTTTATAATCACTGTCAAAATATAGGTTTTTCACATATACAGCAATTGAAGATGGACAGAATTTACACATTCGCTAACTTGCTTATTTATTTGCTGTTGAGGGTGGTAACTGGTTGATAACTAAAGCTTTTAATTGTCATTTCCATTAGATGTTAGGAGTTGTAGTTTGTAAAACCCTGTTTTCAGAGGCCAAAAGACATTGCAAGTGAAAAACACCTACAGCAAACATTATCCATGAATGAAAACATGAAGTTGAGGGTGGTGGTGAGGAGTCTTGGTCCAGTTAAGACATCAGTGCACCGATGAAGAACCTTACAACCACTAACTGTTAAGATTAGTATTTATCCAAACTGCTTTTTGGCCCCTTCACCTACCTATGCACATGTTTTGACCTAATGCAACGACATTTGTGTCTATGAAAGCATGTGCGTGCGTGTGTGTGATTATGTAATGCTTTGTGTGGATGTACATGGCTATATGTTTGTATGGTATGCGTGTACAGGTTAGGATATTTGTTAGGGGGAAGTAGATCAGTCTCTAGTCATGCTCCTAATATACTAATAGGATATATAATAGGATAATAATAACAATAATAATAGGATAACTATTGTAGCAGCAACATGTTACTCTGGTTCAGCAGTTATTGTAGTGTGGTGCAGCACTTACTATTATCAGATTAAATTATTAGTCATTATGTTTGACAAGGCAAAATGTGTGTTGACAAAAGGTCTATGAACGAGGAGAGCTGCTTTAGTAGAAGCAGTACTCTCTCTGTGGCCCAGTGCATCTGCATTTTCTGAAATGAAGGATTTTAAAAGCAGGTATCAGATCTAGTTTTACCCAGACCACAACATGAAAGAAGCCTTACAAGACTTTCCTCGACACACATTTTTTTCCTCCCTCCTTGTTTTTCTCTCTCCTCTCCTCCCGTCTTTAAACGTCAGCTTGGCCCGTGAGTCCATTATGCAAATTATACTCATCAGTGCCAGGGAGCAGCCATTTACTCACACACACACACACACACACACACACACACACACACACACACACACACACACACACACACACACACACACACACACACACACACACACACACACACACACACACACACACACACACACACACACACACACACACACACACACACACACACACACACACACACACACACACTTAGACTGTGTAAGAGAAGTGGGGTCTGTAAAGTGAAGCTAATGTTGAGGTGCCTTAAACCTGCACTGTTTCTAAAGAAAAGCGGGGAGAGACTCCGCTGGCTCCGAAAAGAAGTCAGATTGTATGGAAGTCTATGAGAAAATTACCCTATTTCTCGCTTGATTTATTATCTCAGTAAACACTTTCCTAATGAGTTTATGGTCTCAGTTGCTAGTTTCATCAATACAGTATGATGTTCATTCTGTAAATTATGTTTCCCATCTCAAATAAAATCAACGACCGCCTTACACCAAGATGACAATTTTGAAACTTGAGGCTTTGAAACAGCATTCCGAATGGGTGACACTACGGTGACTACGTCTACTTATACACCGTCTATGCACGTACACACAATCACACACCGAGCCATTCATAAAACACCTGTCACAGAGATTCCTACTGAATGAAAGAGGCAGATAATGGAGTCTGACAGGCACTTTCAGCGGTAGCTCTTTTCAGCACTGCACTCTGATCATCTAGATGTATCTCACAAATCCTCCCACCTGACCATCACAATGTCCTTATGATCAGCCAATCCACGTAAATCCCACCCCCTCTCCGCCAGTGCCATTATTAGCTCGTATGTTCCTCTACCCTCCCTCAGCTTGTATACGTCTTCCTGCACTCTCCTCTCCTTTTACACCTTATTGGCTAGTTTTCTCTTTTCTGCCTTTCTTACCCTGAGTTCTTTCCCTCCACTCTCTCTTTTTCCCCTCTTGACCCTCCTAACATGTATTTCCTGTAGCTACGGAGCTAAATGAACACACTTGGATATTTCTCCCACCGCTCAAACATGGAGTGAATCTCATCAGCGTCCGTGAGCCAAAATGCATGCTTGTTACCAACGTCTAATACCGCTGATGGTCAGCTTTCTTCATGTCATAGATAGAGGTAGATCAGCCATCTGGTAAACTCAAGGTTCCCAGTTCAATTATGATTTTATACATTTATTGATATTATCTTTATAGACAACTTCAAATTGTGAAAAATATGTTCATTTTTTATGTTGTAAAACGGCTTTGAGTGGAAAACTAAAGAGTTCAAACAGACAACTAAAGTTAAACCACATTGTAGGTTGTTTTTTTTTTGTTACCAAACCACAAAGTGGAGCTCAAAAGTAAAACTTTGTACCATAATGGTATCAAAAAAGGTACCATTGAAGAACCAGTATCAAAGTCGGGATATTGGGCAGCTACACTCCCCCCTCCATAAAACTACTTCTGTTGAAAGACCCTCTGGCTAGAAGCACCTTCCACAGATATGAGGGATTCAAAAACACAAGTCCCTGGTGACTAGAATTTCTCAAACTGTGAATATTTCATAAAATAGTTTATTTAATTTGTGTTTACGTGACAGAATCTAGAGTTCTGTGGTTCAAAGTGAAAATAAAAAAAAAAACACTAGAAACAATCCGGTTGTACAGAAAATACAAAAGTAATACTTCTACTTATGTGCACAGTAACAGTGTCAGATTGTTGGTGAATATTAAAACTGCAGTGTGTGACAAAGGAAGTAGACCAGCAACAGAAACCTTAATGTAAACACCGGCAGCATCATGATCATGACGGCTGTCAGAAAACCACAGTTAACACATACCCAGGTTTGTCCTCAGGGCATGTAAAAACATCCCCTGATGTTTTGAATGTACATATAGTACTAGCGTCACCATGGTGGCTGGCTAGCAGTGGTATTTCGTTTTCCCCCAGTGTTGCACCCAAGGAAGCAATGCATTTTATACTCTGCTTTATAGCAGCAATTTCAGTGTTTTAGTTTTCAGGGTGTCAGTGGTAATGCTGCTCATCATGATGGCCAAATAAAAAGTAAAACAACAAAAATGTTAGATTAGAAAAATTACAGAATTGGAAACCTGTCAAATACACAAAAAAAAAAAGCATATCATTATTTCAACATTATCTTTTGTAGATGTGTGTGTGTATATATATAAATAAACACACACCACGCATATATACACATGCATACATACATACACACACATACACAGAGAGAGAGAGAAAAACGGAGCAGAGAAACAGAGATGCGGGTTTGATTAAAGCAGCACATTCCCCTGATTTTTCCGTTCCTGCTGACGCTGGCACCTTTAAATGTTACCTGGGGTCGTGTTCTGAGCACGCTGCAGATTTCCACCCGCATCCACCTCAACCCTGCACATTCCTGCCCCACCAGCAGGGAGGCCAGGTGTTCTGCACCAAGCACACACCCCCTGCTGCGAGGCAGTCCTGCTGCTAGGCCAGGTGAAGGGCATAAGTCAGCTCCATGGCTGGGGGCTACAGCAACATGACAGAAATAATAGCGTGTGTACATGTAACTACACACGCTGAGACCTCGAGTCACGTGCTTTTATGTCTGAACATGTCTGCTTTCATTCTGAACTGGAAGGGGAATTCTCTAATTATTAAATTGGATAAATTATTTAATATCAAATAACTCTGTAACCACCACTCTCCGTATGAGTGTGCCTCCATGTGTGTGTGTGTTAACAGTGTGTGGGATCAATAAGCAGTAAGTTAGCCAGTCTTCATCAGGGTGTAAAAGCCTTCACTGACACCATAAACTGTGAAGAACAAAGAACACACACATACATACGTACTTATATGTGAGCGAGTCGTCTCTTTTGTATCTCATTTGTTTAAGCTTATACCAGCTGTGTGTGTGTGTGTGTACATACACATACTGATGTAGATGTTTGCATGCCTACAGGTACAGACAAAGTCTGTTGAAAGCTCCAAAAAACTCAATATTACAACAACATTTGGTTTGAAAAAAACATATTTCAATACAACAAAACACACGCGCGCACACACACACACACTCGGCTGTATCGTACTTTAAGGCATTAAACGGTTTAAAGTCCGAGCATCATGGCACAGCGATTTTCTTGAGCAGCTGCTGAGACAGGCGTCAACACTGCAAACATTAAAAATAAGAATGTAGTTACGCAGCATTAACCACCTTGATGCGGATCATGTGAAAGCAGCTTTAGCTTTTGCCTGAATGCACCAAGGCACTCACACAGGTCTCACAGAGAAAGAACCCCACTGCCATGAAGTGTGAATTCTAACACACTGCCCTGCCTTGTAATTCAGTGGAGCGGAGTGCAAAGTAAAATAACAGATTTCTGGGGATCAAGAAAACAAAATTACTGAATTTTGTCTGGAAATAATAAATAACAATTAGATAGAATGATATAATTAACAAACTCAAATGTTAAGTTCATCTGAAGTGTGTTTTTTTTCCCAGAACTGGTGTGGAAAAATTCACACCAGTGTGTACGTCTGCACCTTGCCAGGCATGTCAAGCTGATCATATATAAATAGGGAAATTAATACAAAGGAAAATAAATACAGAAGCAAATTAAAAGAGAAATATCACTTAATGTCACATTTAGAAATTAATTAATATCTATATTCATTTTTGGTGTATTCATCGAGTCATTCATTCATTTAGTTATCTTTTTTTTATGATTATGACAGTTTTGGTCCTCCATACAGACCAAGCAAGTTTATTGTAAGTATACTCATATTAAGGCAGGATTTTTGGAAACACTTCAGTAATAAAATCTGTCAGTCTCTTTCAAAAAGACACAGAGAGTATAGCACGTGACAAAGTCATGATGACTACATGATTTACTTAATCCCCTGCACCCTCAGGATGACCCAGTACTCCTATTCTTAGAAGCTATACTGTGGCTGTTCAGGCCATGACATCTTGTTCATTGCCCGTATCCGCTCACGCTACTCAAGCCTTTTTTCTAAGTAGGATATTGCCTTCTCGCTCTCTGCTGAGAAGCAGAATTAGACAGGGGTTGTCATTTAAAATGAGAGACAGGCAGCCGGTAGTTGAGGAGAGAATACCAGGAAAAGGCTTTTATCAGCCTAATCCTTTAGAGGCAATACAACAGTCATTTTCCTGGAAACTCTGCCCCTCCTGCTGCTGATCGAGGTTTTACTAAAATGTGTCCATATTATCAACGCCACACTGTCTCTGAAAGGTCACTTCCTCCGGCACTGAAAAGAGATTGCCTGATTTGCCCGATATATTTTTCACATTTAGCCCAACGATGAGCTCTGAAGGTCTCTTTTGAAAAATTACAATACAACCTGAGCTGACATTTAACAAACGCTCAAGGTAATGACGGAGAAACAGTATGGCACAGAATGACACACAAAGGATACTAAAAATATATACAAAACACCAAAACTGGCTTCAAAGTAAAAAGTAGTGGGAACAATAGTTTTCATATGGTTACAGAAAGCATTGGCTATCATTATTCTAATGTGTATGAAAACAAAGTGCACAATGCTGCTAACTTCTAACTAAAACATTTTAGCAACACCGTAATAATACCGATAGCCGTGATAATTTTGGTCACAACAATCGTGATGTGAAATTTTCAGACTGTTTCATCTCTAGCCTGTATTTTGTTCCTGCCTCTGATCAGAAATGTACAGTGCATGACAACATGAGCACGAATTTGCATTATTCCACGACTGTCTAACCTCATCATTCAGAAAAATGCCGACTGACTTAGAGCCCAGTGGTAAACCTACGACATCTAACAACTCTGTGAGGGCGAACATATCGCTTCTACTTTTGGTAGTACAGGAGTGAAAATACAATAGGTATGTGTACACACAGCTCAACATGCTACAACACACTCCATCTCATTCACACTTAACACACACACACACACACACACACGCTCACGTAGCTACACACACACAAACTGACGCACAACATCTGCCGTTTTAAAACATCTAAAAATTAATTGTCTGGGTGCCTTCAGCACAAATGTTCACTTCTGAGAGAAACCGTTTTTGCCTTCAGCGTGTTTTACAGAGCTGTACCTGGTGTGGACGGTGTGTGTGTGTGTGTGTGTGTGTGTGTGTGTGTACGGAGGGGACCCACTGTAGGCTTATAGAGTCTGCTCTATTTTGCTGATGAAAGGGATTTTGCTTGATGCATAATTCAGGAAACTAGAAGCTCTGCGTACGTTTTACACCATCCCACGCCTCTCTCTCCCTCTGTTATTTTGTGATGATCGCCTTCTTTTTGAGTCACAATCACTTCAACAGTAATCTCCTCGAAACAAACGACAGCCTGCTTGTGACCTATTTCAGACAACCCACGGCTTAATGCACAGTTGCTGCTGCTCCGTCTGTCTGAACTATATAACACACAGAAGATTCAACGTATGTTTGGTCTTCCATGTTGCTTTTCATGTCACATTTACTTGTCAGACAGCAGCGTGGTTTTGACACTCGAGTGCTGCTGTTCAAGCCTAGTTCCTGGAGATTGGGGGAAAAATAGGAGGTAATTTTCACAGCTTTTTAGGATGTGAGAAAAACTGACGACACACAGGGGATGTGGCTAGCAGCATTATGAACATCCAAATATAAAAATCAATACATTTGATGTCCTTAAGGTGGATTAAGTGCAAACTCTATACCTACAGATCTAAATAGCCGTGGGCCCTGCTGGAACACAAGGCAGGTCAAGAGAGAAAGGAGCTTCAGAAGTGGAGCTGATGATTCAACAGCTTGTTTGAATGCATTCTACAGTTCATATAAGAAGAGGCACGTGTGTGGAAGTGGTGTTAGGGGATGTCTCAGTACCACTGGTTGTAGGAAGAGGTGAAGATGAAGACATGGGTGTGGGTGGAACACATTGTGGTTGGTAAACAGGGCCAAAACAGGAAAGCGTGGGCTCACCTGACAGTCACCTCACACAGCCTGTACAATGTTTCCACACTGTCGCAAATGAGGTTAGCAGCTCATGAAAAGTATTGAGACATCAGTTATTCGCTTTTTTACATGTGGTGAGGTATTAAGGTAGACATTTGTACCTGGAATAGTCCCACTAAAGGCCACAGTTTACTTCATGCAAAACACCAAGGTGCACGCTCATGTGTTGAGAGGATTACTCCGATATTTTGAAACCTGGGCACGATTTTTTATTATTTACCCACAAATTGCAGTTATATCTTGCTAATCAAAGCCACCAGTCTCCACTGATAAAAACATTGTCGCCGTCATTTAACCTGGACTGTTGCTGGACTACCACTGCCTTGATTGGTTAGTTTGTTTGTGTAGTTGTGCATTACACAAATATTGTGTTGGATCCAAACTAACCCTTTAAAAAAAACCAAAACTAAACAATAACACAGACAAACTAACTGATCGAGATGGTGGTAGAACAGCAACTACAGTGTAAAATTACTGTTCTCAGCTGCCGGCAAAGGCGATCTGCTGGACCAGTTACAAACGTTTTGTACCCACTAGTAATTTCTAAGTGAAAATATGTAAAGATAGGTCCCAAGTTTAAAAACACCAAAGTTATCCTCTAAAATCTGAAACAAATCTCCTCGCATCGGGCTTTTTAAGTGAAGTTTCATTTCTGCTGGCACAGTAATGACTGCCCTTTTCCTCATAGCGGTGGCACACACTTCTATTAACTAGAGGGGCAATATGAGAGCGCAAACATCCGCCAAAGCCAATAATCCAGCCTTCTCTGATCTTTTCTCATAAACACACAAGTGCGACCTTTAGCTCTGCCTGGATGAATTATGTCAGAATTATGTCAAAAACATGTTGTGTTGTATGTTTAGTTGCACCACATCAAACATGTTGCCACAATCGCTGCTGTTATCAGTCGGTCAGTATTATTGCTCCAAAACTGAATGGGTTCTTCGTTGGCCCATGCCGCAGCCTTCCACCAAGTGTTGTGAAAATCTGGCCACAAGTTTTTTCTGTAATCTTGCTGACAAGTGGCACTGAGAACATAACCTCCTTGACAAAGGTAACAGTGCCTTTGTTGGATATAAAGCTAAATGGTCAATGCCCAGCCGTTTGTGATGTGCTGGCATATATCCAAACAAGGATATTTGCATGTACAAATAATCAAACATGAGCCATGGAAATGTTTATTAGGTTGATTATGTGTAGTCTGTAGCATGTTAGCATTGTTTACTGTAAAATTCCTTTGCTAATGAACATAAAGTACATGCTGTTTGTAGCGTGATATGGCTACACATGTAGGTCAGTGCAGGTTGTGTATTTGTGGTTGTGTTAGTAAGCAGATGGCATTTCCTCTGCAGAATCCGCCTGATATAGAACAACTTCCAACCAGGTTTCACAAACATGAGTTAAACAGTACAATGCACAACAGAACAGTGACTCACTGTTCGGCATTAATCTGATTTTATAAAAGAAGATTAGTGCAACCCCAGACCTAAGTGAAGGCTTAAATGAACCAAAGAAACAGATTCAACAGAGTGATGCTGTATACAATAGAAAGTTGGGTGCAGTGCGTTATTTGTCCACTAAGTATGTAAAGAATATGCATTTCAGGGCCAGTTCAGGTTCCGTTTTGAGGTTTGTAGTTTACCGGTTTTCTCCAAATGGACACGTGCTCTTGTTATTATCAAAACTCTTTCTGTGAAATCACTCTAAAAGCTTTTGTTTTGTCACCTTGCAGCTATTGAGCATGAACACAATAGCAGCACATTCACTTCCAACCAGCACACACAGCTGAGTTCTTCTAGAGTGTTGTCGTTGTTGCAGGAGTTGATCAATGGCAGAGTGCTTTTGTTACACTCATGTAGCTGTGGCAATTTATCAACTCCGCTAAAAATCGATATGCTGCAACTGTATAGAGACACAACCGGTCATATACCAAGACATTTAATATCTAGATAAAGGTCAGTCCTCAACTGTAGCATCTGAATTTGGCCCTCCAATGGCCTGAGGAGCAAAGCATGCAAACAAAAAGTAACATTTTTGCCTCTGCTCACAGTGCTAGAGTAGCCAGTGTTGCCAGGTAAATGCTTGAGCAAGAGGTGCTGAAACACGCACAGATTCACAGTCCTGTAATTAATGTGTCTTAGATTAAAGTGTCCGGGAGATGTCATTTATTGTCCTCTTGCTAGTAGCTTCCATGCTGGCATGGAGCGGCCGTGAGTCAGCCAGAGCCAGCCCCCTGCCTCATGCTGAAATCAGAGAAACCACAAGAATGTAACAGCTTCTGTTATTATCCCTCCCTGCTGCCTCGCTGCCTGATAGCCTGCCCCAGAAAATAGCAGCAAGCCTGCCTGTTTCTCTCTTGCTCTCACACATTACCTTATTCTCATGTTCTCTCTGCCTTCTCGTTCTCATCGCTGACACACACACACACACACACACACACACACACACACACACAAATTCTCTCAGGGTATGGCTGTCCATTTTGCTCACTTTCTTTATGCACACAGATACTGTATGCAAGCTCTCGCACACAAACGCAAGCGCGCACACAGGACCTGACAGTGCAAAATCACATAGACTGCAATTTGTTTTTCCTTCTGAGAATTGCTGCAAAGCCACGGCTGTCAGACACGCAGAAACTTCTAGACGAAAGCCCACAGAACATTCAAGCTGACACAGTACATAAGTCGCCAGCAGACACAGTAAAAGAGATCAATAGATTGAAAAGTTTCATTGACTCTTTTCAAACATGAGAATGAGTTTCCAAAAGGTGTTGCCACCAATTTTAATGCAAGAAAACCAGCCAAACGCATAACTTAGATTAATTTAGCAACAGTCAGAATTCAGCTGTTGCTGTCCTCACACTTCCTGATTTAGTGGCGTTACAAATCAATGCTTTAAATAGACATTTAAAAATCCAAAAGCCAGTTACTTAACAATACTGTTTTTCATTTGGTTGATGTAGAAAGTTGAGTTAAACCATATAAGGATGTGGGCAAACCAGCCTGACAAAATAAAACCAAATCTATTTTTCCACCTTACAGTTCTGCTTCAGCGTAGTTGCAATGACTTTAGGGATGTTACGAATTAACCCTTTAACCACCAACAAGAATTTTGAGCAATTAATACAGTTAATGCACACATGGGTGCTTGTACAAAAGTATGCAAACAATATAAAGCAGCAAAAGTGCAATTTTCCTTCTTTGCCACTGTGAACACGCCACCGTCTGCAGGTCTTTTTTCTCTCACAGGAAAAACACTGACAGAGGCCATTAGGGAAACAGCTACGAATAGACATTGTTTACTATTTTAATAGTGAGAAGGCCAAGAGCATTTTAGTAAGAGACTGTAAGACACCTAACATTAGCCTGCTAAGGTTAGCTTACTTTTTATACCAGGGTTACTGGTCAAAATTAAGCACTACGTTTTTTTATGATACCATGCTTACCCATATGCTTCATTAAGCTGATATATATTGAGTCACTGCTCGAAGGTCTCAAGCCTCCATTGAGGTCAAAAGATGCCAGCCAGGACACACACACACACACACACTAAAGATCTCTCTCCTTTGGGAAACACTGATTGTCATTTTTTGCCATTTTCTGACATTTAATGGACCAAACAACTAATTAACTGAATCGGGACAATGACGGACACATTCATCGTTAATGAAAAGAATCATTCATTGCAGCCCGATTGAACATGTGCTGTGATCCAGATGGGTGGACAAACTCCAAAACAGCATGCCCGTCAGCCTGTGTAAGCAGATATGCTTATGCACAGTGACGACATTTTCACAGCCCCCGTCTACATTCAGCACCTGTCTGATGACTCAACACAGGAAATTATGGACAGACAGAAACTACAAACCCATTTGTCTTAAACAACATATCCATGTAGACTAGGATTACAGACCAGTGAGGATACAAATGAAAGGAGAGCAGGCTGGATGGTTAAAAAACAAGCCCGACAGTGCAGAAACTGGACGCAACATGAAATAAAAGCAGCGGCACTAACGTGTTTTGAGAATGTTCTTGATGTTATTGTTTGAGTTGGATATGGAATTACTTTGCGCTTCCGCCACAGACCTCCAAGCAAAACAAGCAGCGGATAAAACAAGGTTTTACCGTGTAAACTGTTGATGTTCCTGAAATAACCCCGTCAAGTGTCACAAAAAACACACTGTATGTCTGGGAAAAAAAAAAAGAGGACAGAAAACTGAAGGTTGAGAAACATGGTAACCAATGCAGCAGCCTCTGCTTCTCGTCTTTTAATAAATGATGGAACGAAAATGTGACTCAATTTACTGTCACTGATGCAGCTCATTCATTAAAAGCAGGACCATTTCTGACTGAAAGAGATGAATTATTTGAGGTTGGAAATAGGTTATATAACGGCCAATGCCACCGGTTTTTAGCTACACGATTCAAAGTAATTTAGAAACACTGAAACCTAAAACCTGAAATTCTAATGAAGGTTACACAGCAGAATAAGGGAGGGAATCCATTTTTGGCTCTGACCTACTGTTCTTAAGCAACTGCGTCCTTTGACCTCCTGAGGTATTCAAGGCTCTTTAAGCAGCTGTTTCAAAGTCAGACCTGAGGATCTGAAGCTGACACACGTACACACACACACACACACACACACACACACACACACACACACCAAGCTCTGGTTGCACAAGCAGCAGGTTGTAATGGGCACATGCAATAGATCTGCATCTATTTGCTGAGCAAATTGCGATACACCTTTAGGAAACCGTGTGTGTTACGTGGAAATGTGCAGTGAAGGGTATGTGTCCCTGTTTATTTTGTATTGTGGGGGATAGTGGGGAGGGTGATGGTGGAGGAAAGGACAAGCCAAAACACGCACTGGAGCATAACTCTAGAGTAAAGAGTCAGGAGCCAGCTGTCCTCACATACCTGAGGAGTGTAAAGGTGGGGGTGGGGCCCCAGTGGGGAGGAGCCCCCTGTTTAGGATGAAAAAATGTTGAGGTGTAATCATTTCACCCTTTGGTTATTCTATAATATGGGAGCAGCGGCGGTCAGGAAGGACTGCTCTCATCACGTTTCATATTGTGACTCCAGCCTGAGCCTGAGACAGAGTTCGTACAGCTTTTTAATAGTAAATTTCAAGTACTTTCAAGGTAACTAAGCCAAAAATGCCCAGACTCGTAAAACCTTTATCTTTTTTTTTTTTCTATAGGATTTACAGGATTTTACAGGATTCCTTTACACTGACAGCAATTGTTGTATATTGTCATTTTGTTTATTTTCCCAGCTGTTCATATTAACTTTGATTGTATGTTTTAATCAAGGTGATTGTCTGGTTTAAGAAGCCAGGAGAGAACTATGCCAACAAAATCGTTTCATTCCAAATATTAAAAGTTTTCGTTTATATGAGTGATTGTGTGGATGAAACTATGATTGTGTGGTTGAAAATCAAGCATTTTTCAAGGCGTATATTCGAATTTAAGCATATTCCTAACCTCTAAAACATGACTGCATGCATTTTTCCAAACTTTCAAGACTTTGAACGATCCCATGCTGAGGGAGACTGAAGCTGGTGCACTAATTCCACTTCCACTAACAGTTGTGCATGACTTGTTTCACCAAATCTGAGTGGGCCAAGCTCTAACTGCACAACATGCACTTTGGAGCATTTTAACACAATTTAACAATCAGCCACGCCTACGGTCCACACAACACACACTGGACCCTGTCGTAGCAGTGTGCTGCTGACAAACTCATCAACGTTAGCAGACAGCTAAGACAAGAAAGGTATGCAGCTGTGGGCATAACCCACTTTTAGATCAATGAATGTTCAACATCCAGCAGCCCCAACTGTCCAGGACCTCATCAGTATTTTGGTTCTGACTGATTGGGGAATAGCAAGATGGCCATGTAAACACATTTCAATCAGCTGAATACATTTACCTATTCCCACGTTCTTTCAAATGGTATCTTGTACAGATATGTTTTCTATTATCATTAACAGAAGAAGGCTCATTATCATCTTCCGTCTCTGGCGTCATGTTAAAACAGCAGCCTGGGTGTGCCTTAACCAGAAACAATATTTGAAATGATCTCAGTCACTTGATTGAATAAAATGTTTATTCTCTGAGAACGAATAATTACTGAAATTGCTCATTTAGTACAGCTTTTTAAGTGGAGCTTCCTTTGCGTGCCAAACGGTACCATACGTCGCCTTTTAAACCTGCATTCAGTATTTTTACCAGTAAAGCTAGACATTTATTAATGCTTCATTGATGCCATCCAGTTACCCCCCGTCCCCCTCTGTTTGCCCACCTGTCCAGCCGCACTTTCCTCCCATTCCTCCATTTATCCGGCATTGGCCAGTGATTATGAATGATCACGTTAATCCTTTAATGTCTCTATGTTGTGCTGTCTTAATCCAACCTCTGCAACGCTCGCTAAGTCTACCTCACAGGCAGGCCCTGAACTATAATCTAGCTAGCTTTATCTCCTGGCTCTGTTGGCATAATCTAGCCCTGTATTTTTCAGAAACTGGGTTAGAACACACAAGTGACTCATAATAGGGCAGATACCGATGATGAATTACAGCAGATATCTGGAGCCACTATTTATGTTGCCATGGCCTACAGGCTTGTGGGCTAGTGGAGTAAAAAGTCAGTTGAGTCATTTTGTAAAACTAGGTTGGAGAAATATATGGACCCAGTGGTCTTCGGAAAAATCAAACCGACAGTAAAAGCTTAAGAGATCTCCAAGAGCCTGTCAAGTAAATTTGAATGGGATATTCTCTACTAATTTTACCACACCTGTAATAATTTAAACAACAATGGCTAAGTGCAAAGTAATTTCTCTTCATTGAGATTCATTATGGCCGTTAGAGAAATATGGGATCACAAGACCTGGTTTGTGCTAGGCTGTCCTGGAAGAGGAAATACCCTGCCGTGATTTGGGTGGCACAATGGAGCAGTTTGTGGTATCTACAATAAACACAATTCAAACAGACAAAATGAGAAACACAACCTGCTTGTCCGTGAAGACGGAACCAAACCGGACCGAAGCTGAAACACGACACAGACGTGCCCGGAGCAAGAATCGGATACTGTAAGCACAAGTGGAGTCACAGTTCACTCTGATGTGGTTTGAAAGCTGTATACCTGAATGTAACTGATAGTATCAAAGCATTTATTCAGTGTGTGTGTGTGTGTGTGTGTGTGTGAGTAAGAAGCAGGGGGTCTGTCTGTAGCTCCTCTCTCCGGCTGGATAACACACTGTTTCAGCTAATCAAACCATTATAAACTGCCCACTAACACCATTACTGTAAAATGCAGTTTCATGTGATTAGTTATGCATAATCCAGATACTCCAATGCTGGATACACACACACACACACACAGGGAGAGGGAGAGAGAGAGAGAGAGGATTGAAGAGGTGACCCTGATCTGACAATAACACATCTAAAATAAAATTTTAAAATGGAGCAGGGGGAGAGCCAACACCAGCACAAACTCATTCTTCAAGAAAAGGAAGCACTGAATGATTAAATGATTTTTCACAGAAAAGGACCATAATCACAAGACTCCTCGGGACATTCTGCATGAAAAAGAACTGTGATCTATATGACAAAACTGCAAGTGGCAAGCTATGAATAAATGCTGTTCACTCCGATATAAAGTAAGGCTTTTCCCTGCTCGGACTGAATCCATCTACACCCAATTCACAAGGCCACTGTTATTTTGGACCCAATGTTTCCGGGGCAGAAAATTATTATTTTTAGTCTGAGCTTAAAACTTTAAAACACTTGTGTGACCACACAAGTTCTCTCTTCTATTTTCAGAAATGACATTGTGACTACAATTCCAAAAGCCAGACAGATGCATCTACATCATAATAATATTCTTTACTACCAATCAGAAGCCGATGCGTCACTATTGATAGGTTACTTCTTGCTTTCCATTTATGAAGTCCAGATCTGTCAAGGCACCTTCGTCCTGGCACTCAGTCGCTGTGGTATCTTGCACAGAATAAACACAGCTGTGTTTGGGGCTTGGGAGATCATTTTCGCTGAAGAGTTGTGCCATATCCGCCCCAGCAACAGATCACTAACTAGCTGCCTTTCTGAGAGCTATCTGGCGGGATAATTATGTGAATGGATGGCTGTTTGGCTAGTTCCCTTAAGGACTGCCAGTCAGACAGACTGAAAAGACTGTAGCTCAGGACAATGATGGCGAGCTGAGATGGCTTCTAGTGTGTGCCATGTTGGCCCGAATTATATTTGTGCTGGTCTGTGCCAAATTAGGCAAACATATAAATGTATGGTGACAATTTTGATTCCCGTTTCAGAAAGACATATTGGCAATTATTTCCCGTCATGTAATAAGTGATGCGAGATATACAACTTCCAAGAAATACAACGCCACAAAAATGACCCTTTGCTAAGCCCCTCTCTGAAACAGCCACTTTACAACTCTTGTACGCTGTAACTGGGCACAAGAGGCCTGTCATGCTGTCAGTGGTCCTCAGCAGTGCACAGAGGCTACACTTCATTTTAGCAAGACGAATAAGGGAATGCATATATGGAATCTTACATGCCTAACAGCAGACATCCTCAAAGTGAAGTATTATTGCTTTTCCAAAGCAAAAAATGCAACAACAGAGGTAAGGAACAGAAACAGAACTCACTTACAGCTGAATTAATTGAAAAGCAACAAAAACGCCTTAGTTGACTCAACGGTAAGACGCATATTAATGTTAACTAGTAACATATAAAACTGCTGCTGGTTTTACTGGTATTATAATTAACAACGTTCTTCAACCGCCTTTTTTTGCTAATGTTAGCTAGCTTGGCAATCAATTGTTAGCATTGCAGGTCTAAGATGCATACCAATGTTTCTTTTTTACTATTATTCAAAAAATTGTTATCATTCACATTGAAATCATAGAAAATGCCATATTGACATACAGAAAGCTTGACAAGCATAGCAGCAGTAACGAAGAGGGGCAGAGCTTAGCAAAGGGTCAATTACCAGTAACTTGGTCGGCGTGCAGCCAAACTCTGTCTGCAAGTGGCTTTCCTTACTGCACTTCCCATTGCAAATAGGACGGTGAGCTTTCCAAAGGGTTTTAATAGAACAGGCGGGCAGCTGGTCGTCTTGGTTAAACATGAACAGGCTGCTCTCAGATAGGGCTGTCACCAACAGTCAGCACAGGTCACAGGGAGCTTCGTCTCATTTAAATAAAAGGGAGGATGTAAGGAGGGACCTTACAGCCAAGTGCCACTCATATTTTAAAATATGCACATGCGTGAGTCATTAATTTGCGTATAGAGTAAAAACTACTTTGAGAAGAGAGGTCACAACGATGACCAGAGTGAAAGGTAGTTAATACCAGAAGTTTTCTTCAAAGCTCTTTTGGCAATGAATCCAAGCTCGCAAATGTAAGATACGATAGCACTTGCATCTTTGAAGCCTGATAATGTATCTCGACTGCAGCACCTAGCCAGCAGTGTTCTTAGCAACGCTGTCAGTTAAGACCAGGGCTAAGCTGTCAGCACTACTGAGCACCATGCTGAGTGGTAGGGTGTGCCTTCCCAATGTTGAGACTAACCAGACATAAGGTGCCAGATAAAGATAGAGAGAAAAAGGAAGAGTAGAAGTTCCACAGCAAAGAGGTGAGAAGCAGGCGAGAAAGGAAGAAATGTTGGGAGGACAGTCAGAGAGACAGCAGCTAAAGCTCAGGGTGCATGAACATGACATCCTCCTGAACTGGCACAACTACAGACATGGGGAAATGGTATTGGGCTTCCTTCTCTTCTAAACATTGACTTCTTGTCTGAAACACAAAATCTTTAGGCATATAATGGTCTCCATATTCCCCAACACTCAATGCAATGCAAGTGCAATGAGCCCATCCCACAGTGTATACACATCTCAGCCTCTCAAACCGGCAAGAACAATGGTTGACCTTTGACTTCTTTGCTATGTGGGCATGTTTATGATGTTTAACCAGGGAGATGTCCTCTTTATTCATCCTCTCCACAGGCACCAGCTAAAAGCTGCTGAAGAACTTCTGCAAAAATGCAATAATGATGAACTGGTGGGTCTGAGGATATCAAAATGGGTATGAATTTGTTAAGCTTGCCACATTGAAACTAATAAAAACAGCCTAATGTTTGCCACCATCAACCAAAGCATTAGAGAACATTATAGACAATCCTGTGTCTCACTTAATAGAAAAAACAAATTGTCCGAAATAAACGTAAATGTAAATTGCACCCATATCCTCTGCAGCATATCCACAGATTAAATTAAGTAAGCCGTCTTGTGATCTGATGATACTGCCCAATTCTCCACTTGCTCCGATGAGTTCCCCCCGTCCTCTGCTGGCAGGTGCAGTTTATCCCCATTACACCTGCCACACCTGTGCCCCCTCTGTCTTCAATTATCCATATACCTTCCTTATTCCTGTCGAAGAAAACCTGATGCTTTCAAGAGTGAGTGAGATGAAAGTAGAGAAAAACTCAAACACAATATCTTTCTTTTCTCTGGTTCCTAAAAATTCTTTATTGCTCGTGTGCGACTGTACCCCCTACTAGTACTGAATAGTGCAAAGCTTCCAATTTTAAAATCAACATTTGAAAGCTGTGCAGCTTTTTTGGGCATATCTGTTCTGTGTAAACACATGAGAATGATCCTGGTACCTTCGATTACTGTTAAATGATGAGCGTGCAGGACAGGGGCATGGTGCTCCTGCGCCTGCATGTTCGAGCATGTTAACTCCACACTGAGCCTGTTTGTTCAGGTGCATCCACGCTCCATCTCCGTCAATGATGCTCCAAAAAAACAAAATCCTATCATGTAACCCCTGGATGTATTACGTTATCGTATTCCTGCACAGTTGGCACCGCAGTAAGCTTCCAAAACACTGCTACTTCAGCTAAAGATAAATCAACTCTGTGTGACAGTGTTTGATACAACTCTGCTGTTTATCTTATCTGCCAGTTTATGACTTTAGGAAATCGACTCTGAAGATAGTTTCCGATTTAACAGTTAAGGGGAAGATTAAGGAAACCTTAACTTGCGTTTTTGAGAGACTGTTCCTCCGTATTTTGATCCTCGGGTGTTGTGAAAGCATAAAAAGGGAGATTTCACTGCTCTTATCATGTCTTGACATCACATATAACCAACTCCACTATACCAAAACCACTATACTTAGGTGGTGGTGTAATTTAAGGCAGCTTTTGCTGGTCTCTAGATGTGAAGAAGCAGTGAAATCTCCCTTTTTCGCATTTTCACAAATAGAATACAGGTTTCACAGATTCAGAAATGGGTTTCATACATTGATGGTTTACCTGAAAGTCTAAGAGACTTTTACAACAGTAAGAATGTGCAAAAAACAAACGTTCAATTCCCTTAACGTTTCCCTTAACTGTGGAACTGGAAGCTAACTTCACTGTTGTATTAGGAAAACTCAAATGAAAGCTTTTACTGGACTAACTTAACTAGCTAGCATCTATTAGTGTGAATGGGAACAAATAGCAACAACCAATAGAGTAAGCTTTAGATAGTCTCAGCAAAGTGCAACAGAGACTTTTAAAAGAAAAACTACATGGGCTGACCCAAAGGCCCCTCACAGTGTCCAGTAACTTGATTTTGTTTGAGGATTTTTTTTGATGAAGTCATAGGATGAAGCATCAAACGTAAAAAAAAAAAACATAAATAAATATTCAGCACAGCCCTATGTCACATGCACACGGGACAGCCTGGCGAAACAATGGGACACAAACAAGTCGCAAGCAAATTACAAGTTCCACCACTTTCTACCATTGGCCCAACTGTTCTAGCATCATATCAAATGAAGCAACAAGCTCTGCTTCTCCCTCCTATTTACCATAAAGTGCATTAAACATAGTTGCCGCCTTCGTGTCCTTGTGATTCCTGTGCTTGCTCGTGCGGTGTAGCGCTACACAGACACACTGAGAAGCCTTTGCACTTCTCCAGGCTTATACCCTCACAAGGTAATACCTATGTCTCACAACAATACCTCTTCAGCTTATATTTCTATACATTTCACCTCTTACAATCATATGAGCATTTTAAGACGGCTATGTCCATAACATTCCCCGTGCTTACAACTATGGGTTCTGTCTCTCCGTCACACACACATACTTCTGCTGTACACAATGGGGATAGCGGGTTCAGGTGTGCTGTTCGAGTGAGCTATGGCCATGGCCACAGGCAATTTAATCTTCACCAGCTGAGTCTGTCCACAGCTCAGGACTTCCTCGGGATTGGGCAGAGCAAATGCAAAGAAATGCAGTGTTCGATCCAGGTTTCTTCTCAGCACACAAGTTATGAATTAGTAGCTGCACAGAAAGACTCGGACTACATGTTACAGAACCTGTGACGACAAACTTTGCTTAGTCTTATTCAGTCATGGTTTCTACTGTATGTTTCGGCTATCAGAGATGGGATGTGCAGGATTGTGCCTTTAAAGAAACCTGGATGCCCGCCTCTCTTATCTTTACTCTGGCTGAGCTCAAAATCCACTGTTGCAAAATAATCCTGTCTACCAGAGCTTTAATATATAATATGGTGGCGATCAACAGCCTGCAATGGTGTCCCAAATAAAAATGTGCAACATGGCAGGCCCAATTCCCAAGATAAGCAGTTCAGCTTCAGCAACCATCGGCCTCAGACAGGGATTCCTAAATGTATTCAGGTCAAGTCTAAATCCAAACATTAGGACCCCCATCTGTTTATATGGATTCCTTCAGAAATGGATACTAGACACAAAAAAAAAAAACAACACCTCAATCTTGCTGATCTTTAAAAATCTGTCAAATTACACAAAATATACACTAGATATCATGCGTGTCATGGCCGTGAGGAGCTTCTGGTGCACCCTTCTCAGCACCCCCTCCCCCCCCAACCACACTTTTGGGGCTGCTGACTTTGGAGATCACCCAGCTACTGGATTTCATTCACAACTCCTTTCCTTTCCTTTGCCCATTCAGATCTCGCTCGGCACCAACTGTGCAGTTGAGACGGAGCAAAAAGACGGGAAAGGAAGGGCCGGGGGAGGAGAGCGACCGAGGCTGGACAAACAGGACAGAGCAGTGTCCGTATGATCTCAGCAGCGGCAGCAGACTGGCAAGCAGCAGGCAGCAGGGGAACCGACTGCGACCCAAAAGATGTGGCACGGATGGTGGAGGATTACGTCATCGAAAAAAAGGAGGACGCCTCATCACAGCAAGAAAAAAGAAAAGAAAAAAAAATCCCTCTCATCCTTCACTTACCACCACACAGTTAACAGCCTCTCGCTCTGTGGCACATACATAAAAACATTTTTTTTTTTTTTTTTTTTTTTTAAATAAACCATCATCATATAGATGGAACCAAAAGCTGGGGCGCAATAAGCAGCTTATCCATACAGGCCCGCTCCTGTGACATTTCTAGGACGTGACACGTACATGAGAGCAGTTGTAACCACCGGTGCTTCACCAACCATTTAGCAATGAATGACAACATTTAAACACACAAAAAAACCCACAGCGACTGTATCTGGAGGATCTGAACTGGGTGCGTGTGTTTGCCGCTGAGGCTGTGTGGTAAAAGAAGCACTCTGCGAAACAAATCCCCCCTAAAACCACTAAATAATTGTCTCTCGCACATGAAGGAGGAATGTCATCTTTAAAGCCACATCCGTAACATAACAGACGCCGCGCTGCCTCCGCTGAACGCCAAATGGTCATTAAAGGGGGCTTATTGTGTACTGTGTGATGAATTAGCCACTAACGTCCTGCCCAACTGCATCAGAAATGTCGACCTGAGGGAGGCAGGACAAAAGTTTTATCGATTCAATAAACCTTTGAATGCATACCAACACTGCGCACACTGGATTAGCGGCTGCGTGAAGTAAAGCTGCGAGACATTGAATGGGCTCAGAGACGGCTAGCTAACGGACGAGCTACACAACCACTGGCTAACGAGGAAAAAAGCTCTCCGTTTCTTTCCGTCAGAGGCCCCTCAAGCGGACACAAGAGTAATGAGAAAACGGGCCCCTTGCAGAAGCGTTATCCCGGTGTTGTTTCGCAACATTGGCCCGTGTAGCTGTGCGGGGAGCAACTTGGATAAAAGTGACAGCGCTAAGCTAGCTAGCTAGCTAACAGCTAGCTAAGTAGCTAACGTCAGCTGGCTGTAACAACTGGTGGCCTGTGAATGAGTGTCTTTCTTACCGTCATAAACTGCTCCAGGGGCGTCCAGTTTTTAAGGAATATAATCTTTGCTGTAGGAGGAAATGGTTTGTGTGGGGGCGATACAGCCCGAACATCCAAGATCAGTTCACCCGCTGCCGATGAAACCCAAGCATCATCATTATCACCGTCTTCATCAGTACTCGGAGTCCGGCGCTGCTTCACACACATCCATCCAGCAGAGCGGGGCCTCCTCCGGGCTCGACCATGCAACTGGCTCGGCGACGACGGATAATCCACAAGACAGGAGCCCCCGCAGTAACCATTGGCTAGACACGGCGACTAGCAGTCATTTCAGGTCGGGAGAAGGAAAAATATATTCCCACGCAGGCGTAGAAATGAAGAAATGTGATCGGCGAGAAGGTTACAAGTGAAAATGTTTGGACCCGAAATCACAGAAGAGGCAAACGTTGCGTTTCTGACTTTTCCAACATGAGCCTGTCTGTTGAAGTCAGCGTCCCCCGGTCTCTCTCTGCAGCTGCTCGGACTGTCTGCCTGCCTGCCTGCCTTGCAGCACAGCAGCGATCAGCATAACTCAGCGACGTAATGGCGCAAAGCGAGCGCACAGGGGCGGAGCCACGGAGCGGGAGGCGCGCAGTTTGCTCCTCAGCGCACCCACCGTGGGTGTATAAGGCACCCACGCACCCATGAAGACCCGCTGCAAAGTGTGACCTTAAACGTTCACACACTCAGTTAGCTGTCACCGGGTTAAACATAATATAATATTCAGTTTTATTTGTCTAGTTGAGCTGTCAAAGCATGTTCACCAACACTGCTCTCTAAAGGAGGCCCACATGGAAAAGTTAGGTGAACAAAAAATATTCACCAAAACTATCTTGAATATGTATGTATACATATGTAAAGCATACATATGTATGTAACTGTTGACAATATGTTTATATGTTCAAAAAAAGTGTTAAATGTACATGTTAAATATTACATCTAAATCTGTTATTGGTTAAATCCAAATCTGTTATATGTATGAATTAATTTAGATTTAACATTTAACACTTTTTTGAACATAAAAAATATTAACGATTACATATAACATGTTTTACATGAATTTGTGTCTCAAATGTGAGGATGAAATTCTTATATTTTGCAGCACAGGGATATCAAGCGCTGACAGAGGTACACTATATAGCATAAACTGTATATGTTTATTTGTACTGCAAAATACTTATGTATGTACTGTAATACAGTAATCATGTGGAATATGTATAATACACTGTTGACCATAAAGTTGGAATAATTGTTCAATACCCCCAATTTTGTTAAAGTGGTGGTTTAAGTTTCACTGTGATGTTTGGAAGAGTTTGATCAGTAAAGTTGAGAAGATATACACTTTATTTATCAAGAATAAATCACATTGTCACAATCATTTCATGAGAAGAGGTAAAAAAAACATTTTATTCCAACTTTATGGGCAACAGTGTATATAGAAGAATCTACCATTTATTTTACATGTAGTAAAAAATAGCATATAACCCTAAATAGCTTTAGGCAGTTATTTGCTAGTTTACTTACCCACCATCCAGATCATTCTAAATGAGGTTATGCACTGACAGTGGAGCTTATGTGTATTCTGATATGTGTTGGGAAATCCCTCTGCATATGTTAAATGTATCTGAATGCTCTGTGTGTCTGCATAGGTCAAATGTATTACATAATGATAGAAATAAAATTTAGATTTAATTTAAAAGACAAAAATGTACACCATGCTGTAGTTGGCATTGTAATTTAATATCCGCACACACTCTGAAAACAGATCTAATTACAGAGAATCACTGACTTGAATTTTATTTTGAAAAGTGCTCTATCCCTACAGGTCTCTGAAATTCTGAATGAGCGCCATTGTGCGTCTTTCACCCTGAATATAATTATGAAAGTGACTTTCCTTTTTCTCTTTCATGTCAAGTCCAAACCTGTCCATTCAGACAAATGACTCTGCAGCCGTCATTCATGCACACCACCAAAGGAAGACTGTGAGAGTGGTAATGTGGGCTGTACTGACCTCAAGTGGCTCCAAAACGAGCCTACAATACAACTAACAATGGCCCTTTGTACAGTAACTCTGTTTGGCATACAATGAAGTAAGCAGATGAAGCGGAGTGGTGAGAGCAGCACAATAAGCCCAGTGTTCTTGACATGCTTATCCCAAAAGCCACTTTGTAGTCGGGGTGAAATGATGGAGTAGACCTAGAAATTCAGTAAGAGCTTTTTTTTAAAATTATTTATTTTTACATTCGTCTTCTTTTTGACATGACCATTCCTTATCTGTTGTGTATTTATTCATTTCCTCCCCAAATGTGTTTTCAGTATATTATGACACACTGTTACCCATAAAGTTGGAATAATTGTTCAACACCCCCAATTTTGTTAAAGCCTGAATCCACAGTTTGCAAAGGTTAATTGTGGTTTAAGTTTCACTGTGATATGTTTGGAAGAGTTTGATCAGTAAAGTTGAGAAGATATACACGTTATTTATCAAGAATAAATCACATTGTCACAATCATTTCATGAGAAGAGGTAAAAAAAAACATTTGATTCCAACTTTATGGGCAACAGTGTGTATATGAGGGGGTTCATTTTGGTCCAACAAAAATATCTAATTCACATACTGGGGGAAAGCATTTCTTGATGAAGAGTGCAGAGTGCAGAGTGTCCAAGCCTACAATCTGCCGCGCAGCTATGGATCTGAAACATATTTCTGCATGTCGCCCAAGGGCACTACCGTAGAGGGCCGTCCATAGAGAGCGTGTTCAGATGCAGACTCCAAACAGAAAGGTGGAAGAAAATCCCCAGAATTCTTTGAGAAGTGAGCCAGTGTGACATATTTAATCTGCCCAGCTGTTAATGTACAATATTTGTGTCTTCGTTTTATTCATGTTTGATTGGCAGGCCAGGAAGCAATATATTTGTTAACAAATAATATATTATACCTATATAATATATATAGGTGTTCCATATACGTGTGTGTATTTTATGTGCATATAGAGCATGCACATTCGATTTACATATTCTTAAGTTTTTTCAAAGGACATTTTTGTAATTTGACAGTGCCGCTTTGGTGGAATAAAACTATTTTTGCTCAAACAGATTTATTGAAGTCTTGTTTGTGTGCATTAAAAGCAGATGCTCCTAGTATTTTGTCACCATATTGTCTATTGCCACCAGTTAGCTAATTAAATTCCTGAGACATATGAATATTTAAATTCAGGGAATACCAACTGTTTTACAAAAAGTCCTCTCAAACAATATACTACAAAAAACAGACATGCAGCGCGTCAAACAACGGTGTAAAAGCTTAACACTGGTGTGTTGTTTCAGTTCTTCCGGGCCAGAGAGCACTTTTTTCCTCAAAGCAGGCAGCGTCCCCACTGTGGGGCACTGCTGGTGACCTGACGGCTGGTCTGAATCTTATTGTGTTTTATGGGAAGATTGCAATACCAGCTTTTAGGTGCACACCACCACCTGCTGTTCCTGTAGGTAGAATAGGATCAAGTTTTCAGTGGTGTCCCATTTCCTTGGGAAAGATTTCAATCCCTACCCCATGTAGCCCCATTCTGCGGGGCCACTACACACTTGAGGACACTCCTAAACTCGGGGTGGGGAATTGGGACTGGGCCTTGTTGTCAGGAAACACTGAACCCAAGCTGTCCCACTTAAACTGGTCCCTCTGCCCACCCAATTCTGCCGTCTGCATGCTGTCTACATCCAGATTTTATGCTGTGGTATACCTAAGGACAATACTGTATAAGTCAGTGTGTCTATCTTCAACACTATTAGTTACATGGTTCTATAAATAGTTCAGTCCACAGGGCACAAGATTGTAAATGTAATTAAATGTAATTAAACCATATCTGAACCTTGTTAATATGCTGACCGAGAACCCAAGGGAACATGGGTGCTATACGATGAGCTCTGAGTCGCAATAAGCTACATATTAAGATAATTATCGCTGAACAAATTAGTTCGGGTGAAATGATGCAAATGATGGATGGGCACACTCTCCTTAAAGGTTGTCTGAAACCTAAAGTGAGAGGAATAAAAGAACGCTGCTGTTTATTATAGTGAACACAATGAGATGTTATCGTAGAAGGACTAATAGATGACTGAAGGTAAAAAGAGCATAGGAAAGACGGACAGATGGAGCCTTTGTACTGTGATAACAGTCCCACATATTTCCCTCCATGATGGTTTTTCCTGTCTTACACTGAGTGGCAACACACCTGAACATACTGTGCATGAGGAGGCTTCACATCCATTAACACGGCGCACTAACAATGCATTGTCTTTTTGCTGAAGGCAGTTAACGAGGAGCATTCAGCCGAGCAGCCGAACTCTTACAAATCAAGGACAAATTCTGGAGTTTGTTTAGAAATTTGGACCAATGCTGAAAATCTGCTCACAGAAAAATGACCAACGATTTGTCATTTAAAGAAGTAAAGAATGTTGGCATTTCAACCATTTGTCCATCACCGCTAAAAACTATTTTAACCATCTATCCGTTACTTTTAGCTTTTTAAACCATTTATCTATTACGTTTGCTATTTCAACCCTTTGTCCGTTACTTTTAGCTAAACTGTTTAGATTTGTTAAGTAGTTTTCACACACTTTAGTCAGATCAGTTGAGCTGTTGTATTCTTTTTCCATTCACCCCCTGGGGTGCGAGCACGCCTGGTTGGGAATCACTTGGAATGGGATAAAAAAAAATTCCAGGTTCTGATTGTAATATCTAGAAACAAAAAACAAAGACACGTTATTCTGCATGAGGAAAACTGTTGTCCTTGTTGAATAAATAAGTTACATTGGCTACTTAATATCTGACAACCCGGGACTGTCTTGTGTTTTGAATGGTTACACACTTTGGGATTCATAAAAAGTTGCACGTAACAACACTGAGCCTGTTTCTGTGAAAAACATGTTAACAATTCTTTTGTGCAGCTTTTCTTGCTGCTAAAAAACACTCACAGAGCTATGCTTCAACAGTCTATTCAGAGATGAGCACAACTTGCAGTAGATTATTACAGGCTCAGGTGAGGTCCTGTGACACCCATCTTAATTCTCAAGACAACACCCCCCCCCTCCACATTTCTTTCAGACTTTCTCCTCTTTCAGCAGAGTGAGGAGCCCCTCCCTCCTGGATGTGTACGATGCGTGTTTAAGCTGAAGGAGGTGAGCTGGAAACAAGTTCCCACTGGGAGCATAGATATCCTGTCCCTTCGGCCCCATCAGGGAGCGCAGTATCTTGTTTCTGGACAGAATCTTATCGTAAAACTCTACCCCTCCTTTGGCATAATCACGGGACACCCCCGCTGCCTGTCGGTCTGAGCTAAAGTCAATCCAATGGCTGACGGCGTCCGAGGTGAGGTAGTAGGACACGACACCGAGCCCCAGAGCCACGACGTTCACCCCCCCACGAATCAGTACAGGTCCGGTGTGGAGCTTTAACATCTGCTTCAGCACCACGCTGTACACCCAGACGCCCCCCAGACACAATGGGGCGACAGCAGCACTCATGACAGGCCCTCCGGACTGCAAGCGGGCCACCTCTCGCGCTATGGCAAACTTCTGCGCCTCTGGGGAGAACACCAACGCCGCCTTCAGAGCGGAGCCTGTGTCGCCGCTCCAGTCCACCGTTTTTCCGTTGATGAAAAGGGTGCGGTTCGTGATTCCGTCAGAGTCATCAGGCGTGCTGTTAAAGTTTGCTGGGATGCCAATTTGGGCCCCTGCAGGAAGCCAAGGGACACCAGCACCAACTGGATGGAACCCATAGGAGGCGAAGGCAGAGAAATTCTTGGTTGAGCTGATGCCATAGTCATTTATCACCTAAGAATGACAACACCAACATTGAAATTTTGATTTTAGATCACTTTGTTTGTACTATGCTTTATCAGTATTGCTCCTCTATGAACTACAAAGTTATAGTTCTGTAAATGGAATCTCTGCTTTGAAAGGGCTGTAATATATTAAAAGATCTGTATCTTTCTTTGATTATTCTACCACTGTGAGAAAGGATGTGCATATAGTGGAAAACACCCTGACATAACTGTTGCTCAAATGTACTGCCTATTAATAGTTCAATAGCTGGAAATGAAATACATTTCTACTTGTGATGTCTTTCAGGTCTTTTATCTCATCTTTAGTTTGAAAAAAAAAATCTATTAAATCTATTATCTATTAAGAGAAAAGAAAAAATCCAAACAGCAATAACACATACACACACACACTACCTCCTGGAAAACACCCTCAAGCTTTTCAGACAGCGTGACCGGCTCTCCCTTGAACCAGGCCTGATAAAGCTGACGGTAGGACATGTCAGGGAAAACATGGTAGAACACGTTGGCCGCAAAGACCCCGCCACAGCTCGCAATGAGCAGCGGAGTCCGGTACTTCTGAAGAAACACAGAGTACTTGAGGATAGACGCCATGTCGCGTTTGTTTTTTAATTGACTTTGTGTCCGTTAGACTTCAGTAGGCGGCATCTGTGAAGGAGGCAGACAAGACGCTCATGAGTACACACACACACACACACACAGGCCTGCATGTTACAGATACGCACAGAGAGGAATTCAGTATAAAGGGGACAAATCCCCTCCCTTTCACAGAAGATAGCTCAGTTAACAGGTGGGTAGGTCAGTCAAGACAGAGGAGAAAATAAAAGCTGACACAACTAATGCAATATGTTCCTTTATGTTCCAGTCCACAGATAAGGCTCATAACAGTCAAACATGTGTAGCTATAAATAAGCAACAATTGAATGTTTTGTTCAGACCCTGCTGGATTTCACTCCTAGGATTTAACCTCACGTGAACAGTCAAAGTGGGATCCTGACAAATCATCATGAAACAGCCACCAAACCGCTCAGTTCAAGGCCACCAGACTCCACTGACAAAAACAGCAATGTTAGCTCACAGAACATGAGAGGTGCTAGGTTAGCTGCTGTGACTTTGGTGTTTTAACATGTTAGTTTGATCCAAACTAACTCTTTAAAAACACAAAAATCACACAATAACATAAACAAAACTAACTGATAGGGGTAGCAGTAGACCAGCAACTTGTGTGTTCTGCAACGTAAAATTACTGTTTTCTTCAATGGAGTGTGGTGGCTTTGAAGAGAGCAATTTAATGGCTGTTTATAGTTGAACAAAAAGGATCTTACGGGTCTATCTCTGTGGGAATCTTTTAATAATGTTGTCAGATTATTGGAATAACAATCAGAGCCTGTCAGCGGCACTTTTGATGGATGTACATTGATTGGGGGTTGTTGCCCCAAAGGATTACCAGAGTCGGTTTAAAGAAAAGAGACGGCTCCATGGGTGCATAAAGAGAACTGGATGAAGCGTGGGAGACAAACCACATATGCTCTGAACATTGTGACACTAAAGTGGCATTTTTCAGCAAGACAAATCAGGAGGAAATTCACTTTGTTTGGGGCCTGTCTCTGTCTCAGCAACCCAGATGTCGTTTCTGAATAGTCTCAGATGCAAAAAATGTTTTTTACCTGGGAAGGCAAGTAAGGTCCCTCTGATCAAACTATCGACTGGTTAGGTTTGGGCTTCATGTGGTTAGGGTAAGAATATCAGGGTTAGGCCAGTAAAAGGCAGATTTGCCTTCATTATTTAGGAAAAAATACTTGCCTCTTAAGGCAGTATAGCAATATTCAGTATAGTAAAAAGTACCTGTAGTGTATGTTCACACTGTAACCTGCTCAACCAGGTTACTTTCGTTTATTTTATCAACCCAGTGCAGTGCAAAGCTAGTTAGCATGTAAGCTAACAACAACTACAGGCTGACAGTCGTTTATAGACTGACTCTGTCAATCAAGTACGACCTATATTGAGCAAAAGTCAAAATAAGACAAAAGTAATAATTAAAATACAAAGCAGTTGTAGCTCGATGTAACACTGGGTCGTAGTAACCTGTTTCACGGCTGAGGCGACCTACTGGACCAATTCATGCTTTCTTTACCGACAAGTCACTCAGACACCAAACATGTACAGAAAGGGCCCTGTTTTAAAATGTCATCCCTCATAAGTTCTGTTGTCCTCGTCTTGACAGACGCCAAGAGTTGAATGGATTATTGTCATGCGCAAAACATGCTAGTGACATTATTAGCACCCAGGTGTTGAGTGACAAATGCAGCTAACCTTACTGTATTTGATTTTCGGAGCTCTGCCGAATTGAAGTCAGCCTACCAGGACACATGCCAATATGTATCTGGAGGGTTTCCACGTCGCTAAATCATTAGAAAACTACGCTAAAATGCCCCAAATGTCCTGCTAACCAGCTGCACTGCTGTAAAGGGACACATGGAGCTGGTAGGTAACTTTTAAATACACAGTGAGCTTAGTTAAATGACCCAGAGAGGTAATACTCATATGGACACTCGCCGTAATGTTAACGTTACCTACACAACGACAGTGGAAACACAGTCCCGTCCTCACAGCACACCAGCATCCTTTAATACTCACATGCTCTCCACATCTTCACAAGGACAGCCAGTAACACTTACATGACGACATAAAGCCTTGTCCGTAAAGCGATTTAGCTGTCGTAAAGGGGTGGCACGACACTTCTTCTTCTGCTGCTGCTTCATCTTCTGCTTCTTCTTCTTCTGCTGCTGCTGCTGCTGCTGCTGCTTCTGCTTCTTCTGCTTCTTCTTCTTCTTCTTCTTCTTCTTCTTCTTCTTCTTCTTCTGCCACCAGCTGGGATGGAGTGTGACATTGGCATCGATATATTGTTCCTAAATAGTTCCTTTCTCTCTGCATCACATTTTGGACGGTAAAGCACAACGTTCTCTAAGTCATTATGTTATTGTGTTTTCTTATTTTATTGTACTGTTTAATTATTATTATTACCAAAACATAACCTATATTTTTCTCATCATATCTGGATTTTGTACAACCACATTCCTGTTGTTGCTTCTTCCCACGGCTTTGCTACCTTTCATTTATTTATTTATTGAATGAACAGTTTATTATTACATCTTTGCGTTACACAATAATCAGGTGTATAAAATCAGGTGTATAAAAAGGACATAAGAAGACAAGACACAAAAGACTGATGAAAAATTAAAATAGTACAGAGAAAAAGATTTTGTAAAACATATTCCTCTATCACACTATAAACTGAATGAATTTTGAAATTATATTTTTTCGTTTCTTATGACTTTAAGGGCTTTTATAAAAGAAAGAAACTCATTATGAAACGCACTAAACCGAGGTTTACACACACACATGCTGTTTATTTAAAGTGTATATCTCTCACTTCAATGCACATTAATGCATTCATAATTATAATCCAATAATATAATTTACATTATTCTGAAATGGACCACTCTGCATAATGAATACTTTTATCTTTAGTACTTTAGGTAGATTTTGATGCCAATACTTTTGTACTTTTACTGAAGTAGAAATGTAAATGCAGGACTTTTACTTGTGATAGAGTATTTCTACACTGTGCCATTGCTACTTTTACTAAAGTAAAAGATCTGAGTACTTCCTCCACCTCTGCTTCACAGAGCTGGTTCAGGCATTTGACAGAACAAAGAGGTGAGGTTCTTTGAACGTCCTTGCAGCCAAATTTGTGGCAGTGTTGTCTGACCACATCTAAAGTGCTCCTGTCTGCTCTGAGTGTTCACACGGGAAGGCGGAGTGAAAAGCCTGCTTGTCATCGCCTCCTCCCGGCTCCCGCTGTGGCCCTGGCTCTCTCACTGTATCATACATATGTGGATAACAGAGTCTATGACACATTCACAGTGTCTCACTCACTTGTTCACACTAAAAAGTGACAGAAAAGTTGTGAGAAGGACAAAATGAAAGCTTGAGACAGAGAAGTTCAGATCTGACCTCTTTCCACATGGCTGGTTGCCGCGACTGTCACATTGTGTGGAAGTCACAGTAGTTGTTGGATGCAGCCCTTCAAGGTCAAACATCGGAGAGCTTGGGGGCCTGGGGTTTTGATAATGGTTTATGGTTTTAAAAGATGTTTTAAGCACTTTTAATTAGACCAATTCTTACATTAGAGGTCTCATTATTATCAGCATCAGTTCATGTTTGCAGGCAGGACCTCTGAATGAAATTGTTTTCCATTCAATGGAGTTTAAGTTTTGCTCCATCACAGTGCAAGGCTTTCAGAGTCAAAGCCGTCGTATTAAAAACACAACACGACAAAACTTCTCATTTAAAGATTCTACTAAGTAATGTGAGGCTGTAAAATGACGTCAGTTATTCAGTTTAAGTTCAGGACTCTGGAGAGACACGAATCCACCTCACAGACTGCAGCGGTCAGGACTGAGCTCACTTCAGATCCCTTTCTTCGCAGCATGTCAATCACCACTCGTGCTTTTTCTGCTTTGACTTTTGCTGTGGCTGACTGCTGTTCATCATCATTTATAACACCGTGCTCGAGGAGTTCCAGGGACCTTCTCCTCTGCTGGGCCGCTCTCCTCTGCCATGACCCCGTCCTCTGCTTTTACAAGTGTGGAGAATATAGTATTTGTGATGAATATAGTGTTACTATTCCAAGTGCCTTATGATGTGTGGAGATCATATTGTTATTACTCATAGTGCACTTATTTTGTACCTTATTCACTGCTTTGTGTTTACAGGGACAGACACATATTGCTTTAAATGTATTGCTATAGAGTTGTCCAACTTCATAATGTTAAAGACAGGATACAAGCACTGACCCCAGGTTCTGAAGGGTTAGACACATGAGAACAAAGAGAAGTCTGGTAAGAGGGCACACAGCTTACATGCACCACACTAACAACTCCATATCAGGGAGCTCCAAGGACGAGAGATGCTCTTTTGGATGCCACTATTGTAGCGGTTAGATAGACACAATAGGGACAGGTTGCACTGAAGGATGATCACATATGAGACTAGAATAGGGAGGGTACCTTTTCCAGGTTCGGCTTTACTGGATTGGAGGTTGTGATGCCAAGAGGCTGGGACCAGCCTGTGCACCTACAAGGGAGAGCCAAGTCTAAACCATGGTCTCCCTCCTACCTCGTCTAAACCAATCACAATTCTAGGAAGCTACTCGGTGGTGAAGAGTCAGGGCGAAATATATTAAAAGTTATGAGCATAGCTATGGATCTTTGAGACGGAACAATGACTATCACCAGGCTGAGATGTTTCTGTCGGCATGTTCGCACTTGTAGATTTCTAAGCCTCATAAGGCGAGACAAGACTTTGCTGATATTAGGTGTCGTGGATAGGGAGAAGCATGGCACCATTCAAGGTGAAGACCACAGTGCAGTTTCATAGATCCATAGTTATAGTTATAACTTACATTCATTTTTATAACATTTAAGTGATCCATCTCAGCAAGTCTCTTTTTCAAGTGTTTTGCAAAAGATGTAAATAATTAAGTGTATATAGATTACTAAGATTATTGCAACTGTTTACTGTTTACATCACCTGGTGGAAGTTTCATAAATGGCTCAGGCAGACAGAAATACATGGTGAGAGAGAAAGCAGAAAAAAACTGAAACATAATTTGAAGATTTACAAAAAGACTTGATAAAAGGAGCAAAGTGCGACCAACTTTAATCATCTTTGTGGAAACAGCTGCTGCTTCAAACATGAGTTTAGGTGATGGCAAATACATGTGACAGATAGTTTTATCTCATTTCGAAGGATGTTGTTCTGCAGCTGAAATACATCGAGTGCTGGGTGTCCTATGTATGGAGGTTGGAGGAACAGCGGAACTTGGCCACTTATTGGCAGTGTGATGCTCAGAAACTTTTTAATGTTAAAGTTAAAGTTCACATGGATACCAGTGTTTGTATTTGTTTAGTGTCGTTGTTTGACAGCCGTGTGTTTACCGTCCACTGTTTCACTGTGTGGGAGGTGGAGCTGACTGACAGCATCCTTAGAACACTTGATACTGAACAGCAGCCCTGCAGCCATCTTGCCAGCTGATTGGCGGAGACTCTCTAACAAACACCAGTCCCATCAAAGCACACTGGAACACACCTGGACCAGGACGCCTAAACCTGCAGGATACAGATGAGCTGAGGAGGCACTGACTGTGGTGTAAGGCATTATCACACCCATGGGACCGATCCACTCTCTTTTAGCACGGCAGAAATGTGTGTTCAGGTGCAACATGCGTTCTTAAAGATGGCGGGACATATCAGCACCATCCATATCTCTATCTATGTGTAGAAGCTGGAGCTGAACATGTCCATGCTGTAATCTAATTTCTGATGTTGGGGTTTCGTGATGACCTGCCCCTGCACATGATGTTGGAGCAGTGTAATGCCTGGTTCAGCCTACATTATATCAGAAGGATTGTAGTCTATAGCAGCTACAGCATCTATAATTAGAGTGGATTATAGATGCTGTCGGTGCTGGGAGGTGCAACTGTGCTACAGAGGAAACGTCACAGTCTCTTCATTTTTCTGCTTTTAGGTTGTTCAACACAACACAGCCAGTGCCATACACACACCGCTTCGTGTGACCGTGACCCCGGGATCAGGGGTTTGAACCCCCCCCCCCAACCGTTTTTGATGACAATTATTTGGTGGCCAATTAATCTCAAAAGTGAACAATAACTGTTGTTGGAGGTCAATGAGACAAAAAACAGGCAGTTTGATGTCAGCTCGAAAAATGGAAATGACCATGACCCCGGGGTCAGGGGTTCGAACCCCCCCTCCCCCGCCCTGATGCTGCTGATTAATAGACCTGACACTCAGTTGGCACGTCCACATTAATTAGCTTGTATTGCAGGAAAAAGTTTTACAACATAGCAGCAAGAAGTGCACAAGGAGTTCAGGTATCTTGGGGTGTTGTTCAGCAGCTCAGGTGAAATGGAGCACGAGGTGGACAGGCAGATTGGTGTGGTGGCAGCAGTAATGGCGGCGTTGTACCGTTGTGGTTAAGAGGGAGCTGAGCCGGAAGGCAAAGTTTTCACTTTCACTAGACAATGTACGTTCCAGCCCTCACCTCTGGTCAGGAGCTTCAGGTGGTGGCTGAAAGAATGACATTAAGGGTACATGGCTGATGCAAGATTCCTCCACAGGGTGTCTGGGCTCGGCCTCAGGGACTGTGTGAGGAGCTCGGACATCTGGACGGAGTTCGGAACAGAACTGCTGCTCCTTTGTCATGTTGAAAGGGGCCAGGTGAGGGAGTTCAACGTCTGATCAGGATCCTCCTGAGCGTCTTCCTTTGGAGGTTTTGGTCCTATTTCTAAAAAAATGTTAACAGTCAAGTTTCTCCAAACACAGAAAACTTTTTGATAAATCACTGACAGCTTAAAATGGGAGCGAGGAACTTAATTTAGAAGCTTTCTGATCACTTTTCTGACTTTTCACGCACTGATAAGCTATCTATCACCCCATGACTACTTCCTCATTTCACTTAAACACTTCTACTATAACCAGTTCATCTGAATATTGTCAAAGAAACCCATGACTGGTGCCGTGTTCACAGATGAACTCAAACAGAGATGGGTCCACAGAGAGGCAAAAACCCTCTGACAGAGAAATAATAGAATAACTTGTCCTCACTTGTTAAACTTAAGCTGCATCACCAAAGCACCTGACCAGGTACAACCGTGATTGAGTCAAACTTCCTGCCAAATTCCTTCAGATTAAAAGCGTCACCTCCCTATAAACCAAGACTGGATGAAAGAAGGTTTGATGCGTAATATCTAACAGTGACTGCAAAAAGAGAGAGAAGAAGAAGAAGAACACACAACACAACACACAAACTGCAGGAAGTAGACTTCCCCTCTGAACTCACTCAGTATCACGGACCAGTTATTTCATATCCTTGACTTAAGTTGAACAGCCGATAGGATGCTTTGTTTGGTCAAATTCGCTTTCTGGCTCATAGCTGAGCCAAAGGACTAGAAACATCTTTCATTGCCAAATTAGTTCGTCCTATTTACTGAAGTAATAAAAAACGTTTCCATTGCATAAGAACCTTATGGGATGGTAATGATTGTTCCAGATAATAGTGAAACCCACAGATGTTACCAGGGAAACTGAGCTATGACTTGTGAAAAACACAAGATTTTGATTGCAAAACATACAAATTCTCTTTATTTCTTTTATTGGCATGTGAGCACGGTATAAGCAGGATAGGATAGGATCTATCTAGGGTAGAGATATTTATTGTTTCCTGCTTCCTCCCACACATCAGTGGGTGAAATGGTTGTTCTCTCAGTATTTACAGGAAATCTCCTGTTTGAGTAATAACACAAAATCAGAGAGAAAAAGAGAAGACCTACTCTGTTCAAACATGTGTCACTGTGTGTGTGAGTGTGTCTGAGGAGCGCCAAGTCTCACTGCTGCATCTCGTTGGTTTTGTCCTATCATGATTTCAACGTGCATGCAGCACCAGCTTCAGGTCGCTGGCCGGTGGCAGTCAGCTTATCGCAAGGCAAAGGATCATGGGAGCAAAGTAAAGTAAAAAAAAAGTTTTAAAAAGCAGCAGTTTTAAAATGTTTTTCCATATATTGTCATGTATGAAAATGCCAAAAATGAACACTGTAAGCAGACTCATCGATTACTATAAGCAAACTATTTGGACAGCATGATTCTGCCTGGTCACTGTAATGGTTATTTGGGAGGGTCCATATGTGCCTAAAATTGACTTGCCTCTGTGGGTGTTGTCTTCTGCTCAATATGTATGTATAGTACATACCTGTGTATAGTATATAGCGCATAGATTCACTGTATTCTTATATTCAACACACATCTGAAATTACACCCACACACAGCCACACACACACTACCCATATAGCACATTACCACTGTACTGTTACTGGTACTGTTATTCTTTATATTTTAGTTAGAGTGTGGTCCTAATTTTTTGTTTCAGTTCAGTTTCTTGTTAAGATTATGTTTTTTCAGGTTTGTATTACTGGGTTTCTTCTCTCGCTCACTGAGTGCCTTTACAGTGTTTGTTTTTGTGTTTCATAGGTGTGACATTGCTGCTTTACACTGAAATCCCCCCACTGGGATTAAGTACTCTATTTATCTCTCCTCTTCTTTATGCTCCGGTTTCGCCTCATAGTCCAAAGACATGTAGGGTTCATTAATTGGGAAATGTAAAGGTATCTTGCCTCCCTCCCTCACCCTGCTCAGGATGAACAGCTGTAAAAAAAAAAATAGATGGATGGATGGAATATCTTCAACTGGTAATGTTAAAATGACACAAGTCTGTGTTTGCTTCCAGCCCTGATTTTTTTGGTCTCCTCCCTTTTCCTTGTGTAGAGAACAAACACACAAGCACTTGCTAAAACCTGAAAGTGACGTTGAAGCACGAAGCATTGTTTTCCCTCCACAATCTGAAACCATTTCCATTAACTAGAAGAACAGGAAGAAGATCTTGATGCAACTTTTCTCAGCTTTGCATAGTCATGCATTGATGTGCTGCTATTTTGCATGTAGTGTGAATTTGGAGTCAGTGAAACTTACTGCCTTAGTATAATACTGTACAAAGTATCAGTAAAAATGAAATAAAATCAGACTTTTGTCAACAGAATAGAGGACAATAGACAATACTAAAATTACATTTATCAAAGTACTGTAATTATTGAAGTGCCTTTGGATAAAAAAGGTCACTACAGGTCAATTTAGGCAAATGCTATGTCATGATGTTTTAGCCTATTATATGTTGTTGTAGTATGATGGATCAAAAATCAGCATAGCAGAGTTAGAAATTATCCAGAGTCTGCATCAGAAAACAAATCCCAATCAGTATAAGAGAAAAATGAAGAACAAAACAGAACTCAGCAGAATAAAAATAGAGCTGATCTCCCTCACATCTTTTTTCTCCCACTGCTGCTGTCATCTGTGGGTGTGATGAATAGATGGCAACGGTTCATTTTAACCCTGTTGGTATTTTCCATTGTTTCAAGAGACTGCAATTACTGCGTGTTGTTGCACATGCATGTGTTCTATGTTCCCCATTTCTCTAGACAGAGTCAACCATCTACGCAATCTCATGTAGATTAGAAAAAGGGGAAGGGATGGACACGTGTGGTTGCTGCTGATCTGTAATGGCGAGTGTCCATTTGAGGAGCTCTGAGATGCGGCTACATGTGTGAACTGTTGTTAAATTTCATGGGGGGGGGTTAGCTGATGCTCCTGAACTGGATGTAAATGAAAGCTAGAACTGGGTTCACAACGGCTTGCATTTAAATGCAGTGCCTGGCTGAATGTGGCAGTGGCGTCATGGCAGAGGAGGAAGTGAAAGCTGTGCAGTTGCTTAAGACAGTAGTGAGAAAACTCTGAGTATTTAAGACTCATTTAATTTTATTTTCTATCTTAAATGACTCTTTTTGTATTCAAAGAGTTTTTATCACCATGGAAAGTTGGATGAATCTGGCGGTACGGGTGTTGAGGTGGAAGTGTATTGGGTTGTGATGGCATGATACCCTTTTAAAAGAATGGGTGTACATATAGATCACTGGTTTTAACTTCAGTTTATCAATCTTTCATCACATAAAAAAACAGAAAAACAGACACTGTTGGAAAGATTAGCAAATGAGAGCCAGATAGGAAGAGATTCTCATGGACATCACACAACACCTGTAGAGTGTTGATTCCTAATTATTATAAACATGAAGGGATACGGCCAATGTAGGACAGCATCACATAGTCACTGTTGAACAGACTAATCTGGTAAAACTGAAAAATTCATCACTTTGCAGTGTGTGTGTGTGTGTGTGTGTGCATATGTATTGTGATCAAGACAGACGGTCTGATCCTAGTGGAAAGAAACAGCTCACTACTGTCTCCATGGAAACAGGCAAGAGGCAATGGAAGTGTGTGTCTCTGTGTATGTGTGTAATGTGTGTGTGTGTGTTCGAAAGGAAATAGACAGAAAACCCCCTATTCTATTCTATTCTACTCTATTCTATCCTGAACTATAGGCCCCTATATGAAGTGCACAAACAGATGTTTCAATTTTGTGCGTTCATGGCATATCATAATTAACTTCATACAGAAATGTGTCAGTCCTGTGACGGACTGGAAGCATTTCCGCGGTGTTTCTCTCTGCCGTTTGCACAATGCATGCTGGGAGAAGCCACATCCCTGTGACTATGGAAATAATTAGGCCAAATTGCATGACCATTTTTTAAAAGCTGATAATGCCATCAACGACGTGACACCCTGTAGTCCTTTGGCATTTTAAACCATCCTTTTCGGACTGAAGGGCAGCAAGACCACCGTCGGTCCTTGTCTAGTTTATGTAATCAACCCAAAAACTAAATTAAAACAAGTTGCGTTCTGTCTGATCTTTGTAGGACCTGTGTAGGAGTGTTCATGCGGGAAGGAGTGTGATGTTTTCCAAAGCAGCGTTCCATACGTAGAGGTCAGCCTATTTGCTGGACATTGATGTGCGTTGGATTCAGTGGTGCTTAATGATCCGTGACACTGTAAGTGCAGGGTTGCCGTCAGAAAGGCTCACTCTGTCTAACCCCGCCCTCTGAACGCCAGCAGCATCTGAAGAAAAATGAGGAGGACACGGGAGACACGAAGCAATCAATTCTCAAGATCCCAACGTGCCGTCCATTCCAGTGGAGTGACCTCTCAATGAATTACTAAATCAGTAACCCAGTCAATCAATTCACCACCTCTGAATTGCTTCCTACAAGTCTTCCAAAGCCTAAATCAATAGATCCTCACGTCAAACAGAGCAAGCTTCTGACCATACTGGACAAACAAAAACAATTCATGTGCCATTACTAATCTGTTAAAAGCATATGGTTCACTTTTACTACAACAACAATATATTACTGCATGCTAGAGGATCATTGTGGATCTGTTGCTGACAATTAAATTAGACAGCAGCTATTTGGCTATTTACACCCAGACTGCTGACTTAGTGTAAAGAGCGACAAAGTCCAAATAGGGAGGAGGTTGTGGTGGAAGTGGTCAAACATAAGACTTCCATCTATAAGACAATGGGATTTGAGTCCCATGAGACTTTTATTGTGAGACAGTTTGGTTAGGTTCAGGCAACAAAACTACTCGGTTATGTTTAGTGTGGATCAAAGTAATAAGTCATGGTTTCTGGCAAAAAGCCCTGAAGCTAAAACTTCTCCCTCGTGTTAGCTACGTACCTCAGGACCAATGATGCCAAAGTGGAATACAAGTATAAAGTTTAGGGTACGCTAAACACAAAATTGATCCTTTCAACATATATCTGGAGCAAATAGCACAATTAAAAGATATATTAACACCACACAAGATTACAGAGTACAAAGATCTGTCCTTACTGTGTCTCTCCAGTGTAAGTGTACATCCTTTTAAATGCATTAGTTTTTATTTACAGAGGTAAAACTCATATCAAGCACCCTCCACCTCATCTCAGTTCAATTATTTACATCTCTCTCTCTTACACACACACACACACACACACCCCTCTGCCAGTAATGGACTGCATAGCTGCATTTGTGACTATGACTACCACCATTTCATATCTGTGTTCATATAACATATCTGTAAAGACGCATGTCATGAAATGTAAGCCTGCCTTAGTGTTTGCACCCTGTCCTCTGGGAAGCAGCTCATCCAAATAGCAATTAACAAATTAATAAATTGACCTTTCCTCTATGACTTAGACTGAATCGTGACCCCTGATATTTGTATCAAAATTATTCGCTGACCTACGTTTCAAATAAGGAACGTGATTCACAATGATCTTTTAATCTGTAAAACAAACACTGGAGCTCTTTATTACTCCTGCACAGAACTGCAGCCTGGTGCATGCAGATTTACTGCTCATCAAAACTAAATAGTAGCCTACAGCATCTGCCCTAATCTATTCCAAGTATCACCAAGGCTCTCTCTTTCAATCGCTCTACCCTTTTTCCTCTCAGTCATTTTGTATTACACACACACACACACACACACACACACACACACCTCCTTCTTTTCTCTTGATTGATCAGATCTGTATCTGTCTCTTGACCTCCAGCTGAAACCAACCCAGGGCACACTGTCATATCCTTTATTCTTTGAGTGTGTTCACTGAAATGGCAAGAGCACAAAATTGCTGCTGAATATACTGTTATCATACATTAAACCTGTCATGTTCTCATGTGAAATGCCTGAAACTCTACAAAAGGGTAAAGCATTTAACAAGAAAGGTTTATCTCGTAAATAAGACTTCTATACTCAGAATTATGATTTAGCATCTTGTGATTACACGATTTTCATCTCATGATGATGAGAAAAAAAAAATCCTATCATTACAAGGAAACTACCATATAGTTAAGACATTAGGATGAGATTAAGTGTGATATTACATGAGCATGCAATAATCTCAAAATGAATTGAACTATCACAGCGGGAAAAATCACAGGTGAACATTTTTGCATTTAAGGTGTGGCGATAGGACACGCAAAGAAACATCTGGAGAATAAAATAAAAAAAAGCAAGGTCAGACCTCAACTTTAAGCTTGTAACGGCTCCTCTCTTCAGGTCTCTTAACTGTTGCTGAGTTTGGAAGATTGGTGGGTGTCTGTGTCACAAGCCTTTGTGCTGATGGCACTAAATGACTTGAGGAGAAGTTTAGGTTCAGATTAGAATAAGGGATGGCAAACAGAGGGGAAAACACCTGAAAAGTATGAAAGAATCATAACTTCATATTGGCTATTGCTGATTTAGACATAATAATTCTGTCAATCAAAAAAAAATAGCTACACCTCCCCCACACAGAGATTTTTTACATGTTTATAATTTATGAAACGCCCCTTAAATTTAGATAATTTGACAGGACTATCCCTTTAAAGAAGTCCGCTATATAAACACAGCATGAGAACAGTCCATTCCTGTGACAAGGGGGGCTCCTCCACCGCTTCGTCAGATTTCAGCACGTCAACACAAAAGTACACCCAGAGGGACAAAGAATACTTTATTTACACACTGCTCTTAAACGCTGGTATCATATATCACGCTGAAAATCAGCATGTAATGCTTTAACGACTGCGCCAAAAAGCGGCGGTCACCCCTTTGGGGCTGCTCTATTTTTAGCATCAGCTGTTGCAATACAAAGATTAGCTCCTCAACATATTGTTTCGCAGATGTGGGGCGCACACTCCCGTCTGTGGCGAAAGGGCGGCGGTGGTTTGAAGCCGAGAAAGAGGGACATGAGGAGGAATATGTCGGCGTGAGGACGTGTTTCTTTGTGTTCACCGCAGCCAGGCTCCTATCGGTGAGTAGCTTCCCCGCTGACAGAGGAGAGGTCGTGAATGCGGGCGTGTGTTTTCACGGACAGTGCGGGCAACACTTAGCCTTAATGTGAAAGCCTCAACTAGTCCGACTGTGTCTGCAGCTCACTGTAGCCTAGCTCGCTGTCACCGCTGGATTTGGACCCGTGACAGCGCCGTGGACAGTCAGAGGGAAGTTAGCTCGGTTTAATTAGCGACACCAACGACCGCATCCCTTTTGCGGAAATTCCTTTCTGCTGCAAACTTCAAGAGAGAGATGAAGCCGCCGAGGTCCGTTATTCAGGGGCGGCTACTGTCGGTTTTCCATACGGCCGCTCACACACACACACACACACACACACACACACACACACACACACACAGACGGGCCTTGTCTCTGTGTGTGTGTCAGAAATGTTCCCGTGGGGAAGAAACAAAAACACAGTGCTCGTCTTTTATCGTCCGTCAGAGGCCATCACGAAACCTTCTGCTACATATGCAGTGTTTCACCAGGGTGTTTCCAACAGCTGTGTACTGTACACACACACACACACACACACACACACACACACACACACACACACACACACACACACACACACACACACACACACACACACACACACACAGGGGTGTCCAGTGGTGTGCACAGTGAACCGCTGGACAGAGAGAACAGAGGGATTCTTCATGTATCAAATCATAGGATGAGATCATTCAGAAGCTCCATTCAGTCTGCACACACACACACACACACACACACACACACACACACACACACACACACACAGGCTCACACTCAAATACACACATTAATCACTATTAATAGCAAAGTGAAATCACCACATAATTTGGCTGTCAAGGGACAGATCCCCCTTTATCCTTCCATCATAACTTCATGGAAATGTCAAACTGCTGCTGCTGCTGCTGCTGGTGATGATGATGATGATGATGATGATGGTGGTGGTTAGTCGACTTTTGCATGCTTTCTCACAATCTCCCTAAAGCTTAACTGTGACCTTCGACCAGAGGAAATTACCCTGTGGGTGACTGGTAGATGCGGAGTTTCCCACCCAGGTGCTTTGGTACTACTAGTTATTGGATAATGATTCCCGTGCAGTGTTTCCCCTCAGATGGAGTTCTAGAAGACGGTAGGTTCGGGGCGGTTTGCGGTTTTGCCCGTCCGGTCCGGTGTAAGAACTTAACCCAGTTTAATTCTTTTAACTGAACTGGTATTTGCCATTGTTGGCAACACCTACATCAGCAACCTGTGCTAAATCCAACTTGTATTGCAATATGACAACATTATTGACACAATATTCTGTTTGTTAGGGCATAAACGGAGCCATTAGTGTCTGAGTGAAGAGACAGATCTTTGTTATTAGTTATCTGTCGTCTGAAACCGGCCCAACCCTACAACTCCATCTGAGGGGAAACACACAGCAGAGGCTAACATTTTCCCCTGTTAGCTGTGATCGCTGAAAACAAAGATCAACTTTCATTTTGACTCCGCTTATTATCTCTATCTATTATGGGCCTAATTCCTAGTTCCCTCTAAGTTTTTCTGGTTGTGGTGCTGCTACACGGTCATTTATGGGCTCCCATCATATTCCTGTGTGACAACTAGTGGTGAAATCAGGTCTTAGGGGTCTTTTTAGGCCAGTTTCAAATTTTTAACGTTGGCCCAAGCAAAGAAGGTGAAGGTGAAAAATCTTTTTGGTGCCCTCACAAAGTGCACTTTCGCTGTGCCTGAGCTTTCTATGTGTCTGCCAGCACCAGAAGGGCTCTGGAGGCCACACACACAATATTTGTGCACAATAATGAGCAGGGGAAATCTAATTATGTCAAAAAAAAAAAAAGAAATGGGATTGAGTCAAAATCAACTCCAGTGCCCAGGTTCACAGGCTCCACAGGCTGATCAATTCATTGTGAATGTTGGTCTTCTCATGGAATTTATTGACCATAAGAAACATATATAATATCACCAGGCTTTTTCTTTAAGCAGACATTCTGTGGTTTTTATATTCTGGTCAAAGTGATATTTCTGTAAATTGTCTCAGATAAACTGTGAAAAGGGAAGGAGCTGTGCACAAGACAAACAAACAGCTTTACCTCAGGTTACTGGTTGCCTCCAGTAAGCAAATGTCCTGTCCAAACCAATATATATGGAGGAAAGTCACAATTATACACACACACACACATCAAAAAAGAAACCTCTCCTCAATAGCTTAAAGGAGACTAGTGTGCATCGCTAATTAACTTTACCAACCTCAGCCCCTCCATGGTTACCATGGTTAGATTTAGAGAGTAAATATAATTTTATATGCATTCGTAACCCTAGTAAAGAGGAAGTAATATCATGCAGCCAAGGCAAGTGATTATCGTTACTTCCTATACATTTAGTTATAGCAGCCGAATGTTACTGTAAGGCTTTCCTGCTTAGCCAACAGATCCTAATTGGAGGCACAGGGGAGACGTTTGGTGGGGCTAACTTCACATCCATTCTCTCCTCCAGCACTTGGCGAAACAACAGATGAGACTTTTCTTGGTCTTGAGAAGCTGCAGCATTTATGAACTGACACACTGTGGCCTTACACTGTACATTTACCCCCAGACCGACAACTAGCGGCTAACCTTTTCCTCTGCTCCGCTCACATTCACCGCCACTTTTCTCTCACTCTCGCTCAGCCACACACTCGGTACACCACTTAGGTGTCTTTTGAAGAATGAGGAGAGGGAGGATTGTAGTGGTATATTTCTGCATCGGCAGCGTGGAGCAACCCAATAAACACTGCTGTGAGATTAAAACTGTCACTTGCATGCATGCGGAGTCTCGCCCAGGTGGCACCTCAGATATTTAAAAGCGTAGACAAGTAGGCTTGTGACAGTAAGGTTACAGGCAGTCCTGACAAAATCAAGCAGCAGAATACATTAGAAGTGTGGATCTCTTCTTTGTCATCTGAGGTGCCCTTGGCCAAAGATAACCACTGAACTGTTCACTGGCAAAAACAGAAGACATCACACCTTCTACGTGTGAATGTATTTATATGAGTATATATGAGTTTATATGAGTGTTGCATGAACTCATATTAAGATAACAATAAAAGATACAGTATATCATATTAAACCACACCTAGTTGGTCCAAGTATTTTAATGGTGACAGTGATAGCCTACTCATTGAGGTAGAGATAAAGAAGCCAAACCACAGGTAAATGTGTGTTAGTATCTCATTCCAGTTCAGTGCTTACAACTGGCTTTGTATCATCACTGCGTGGTTAGTATATGCAAATGAACAACGTTTAACATTCCTCCATGTTGTCTGCACCCAGAGCTCCCTGCTCATTTGCTAGATTTTTGCAGGCTTTTTTTTCTGTGAAAGATCGTAGTTCTGCATTTTTGAGATGTCCGCCACCACAGACAGTTGAATCGTCTCCTCACCACTGCTGATATTTCAAAAATATCTGCGTCTTTCTACTGCATAGGCAGCCCAGTTTTATGAAAATACCATCTTTCCAGCGTTGAACTACTTCTTTAAATGTCAAATGTCATTTCAGATCATCTTTAATACAAAAACAGTGTTAACACACAACGCATAAGGCTCTCGTCAAAGCCACCAGTCTCCATTGGCAAAAACAGTAATTTTACCTTGCAGAACATTGGAGTTGCTGGTCCAATGCTGCCTTAGCTAGTTATGCATTCTTGTGTGACTTTGGTGCTGTGAAGGGTTGGTTCAGATCTGAACTTAAGTGTTAAAACACCAAATTCACAGCAACCACACTAGCAACTCCCTTTTTGACCTTTCTGGCCATGATTGAGTGCTGTTAGTGGTGTCTAATGTGTATGAGAAATGCCATAGACTACTGGTAGGTTATGTGAGGGATATTGCCCGATGAGGTGTCCATTATCAGGAACTGATGGATGATGGGAGGCTGAAAACCTTCCAATGCCAGTAAGATGCACTTTAACCCCAAAGTTAAAACTAAAACCCACAAGTTATTCATGTGAAGAGGAGAATATTGGAAACAGCAAAGTGGCCTTCTCATACCTGACAACACAGAGAATACACATAGCATCACAAATCCCTGTAGTAACTTACAGACGGGATAATACATGGGATGCATTCCAAGGTTATTGTATGAGGAATTCCTAGCGACGGGGGGCTGAAAACCACGAAGGATGGTTCTCTTAGTTGGGTGCGATTTGATATCACGATTTATTGCAATTTTTTAAAAACATTTTTTTAACACTGGGCCATGAGTAAAAAGTTGAATCACACACTTCTACAGACTGTATCATATTTCTAAAAACAATCAAGGACTTTCTCCTCGGCAGCACCACTAGCACTCCTGATCGTTAACACTGGTGAGCATAGACGTGACCTCGAACACATAGTGGTGGCTGATAGTGGGAATATGGGGAAAGAGAGACACTAAGTCTCCTCCTCTCCTCTCTCTCTGGGGGGGTGGAAGTGTAAACTGTAGAGTGAGTGCTAATGTCATGCTTAGGCGTTGGCTCCATCTTGCTCCCATGAGCTGGGACAAAGTTATCCACGTATTTTGGATTTAAAATGAGAAGATGCAGGTTGAGTACCCGTGGATGCCCATCATCATCAGCTTTCTTGCCTTGGCTTTGTTTTTCTTGAGTGGATATGATGTCACGTCTCTCATAGACAACAATAAAAGCAGTAACTTCTTTCCACCTCTGCATAGACTAAAATATTGCTCAGGCATAGTAAGTAAAGTAAAGAATCATAAAAAGGGCAATACCGAGTTGACTTTTTTGTACTATCCCTAATAATCATTCATTCATGCAGTTTTGCCGATGCCTTGTGGTGGTTCACTTGGTGACATCATGTGTACTGCTAGAAATTTCTAAATAGCCAGAAAAAAGCTAAAATGATCAGAAAGGATGAATGGAAAAGCCCCCAGCAAGCCACAGTACATTAGTAAGATATTTGGGATGTGTGTGTTATTTGTGTTTGAATGGCAGCCTTTATAAATGGTAAATGTGTAACATGGCGTGAAAAAGTCATCAGTGTAATTTATGGCTAAATGAGTTTTTAAAACTTTTCTGTGAGGGTGGAGACTGTTTGTCATTGGTGATGACCCACAATCATGTGCTCAGCTTAAATGTCTTCTGTTAGACTATTTGTGTTTGTTCTCTCAGTTAAATGTTGCACAGGGTGTGAAATGTGGGGTGAGGGCACCTGACTTTTCTTACCTAGTTTACAGAAAGAAAGAAATGAATCACACAAACCCTCAAAACTTAGTTTCAATCTAACAAAATTTTGTTCAATTTCAAGATTTCAAATGCTGACTTTCAACCTTTTGTAACTTTTTGTGAGAGTTTCGAAACACGGTCTAGATTCCGTTAACCGTTCAACAAGCGAAGGGAGAAGCACAGTAGGCCACATACCCACTGAGCCGTAGAACAAGTGAGAGACACACTTTAGGTCTTCCACCACCGAAGAAGAAACCTCAGTAGGCAGACGTGCCGATTGGTAGTTTTCAGTCTGTGAATTGCAAATCTGAAACACAGTGAAAATTTTTCTCTACACTCCACAAGCCAATTTTACATTTGAAACTGTATTATTGCAACTAATACGTATGGACACAGCATATATCATTGTTTGTATGTGTTTGTACAAAATGTAAAAGTTGGATTAACAAATATGTATGCGTTCATACAAATCATTGCACATTCATTCAAAGGTCAGGAAACGGGCTCAGTTGGGCAGATTTTATTCTACTGCACACCGAATTTGTACTTGTTTGAAGAAGAGAGCCATCTTCATCTAGAGAGCCATATTATAATGTGAAGAAAACATCTATTAAGTTGATCTGATGCCATGTTGGCAGGCATGGTGGATGAATTAGGGCTGTGTGACTAGTAATATATCGACATGCATCACATTTTTGTCCACATTGAAGAATATTGCCAATATTGATGGTGGTAAAGAAATGTTTTGGTCCTTTCTATATTCACCCCAGCTCACAGACTTCAGATGACTTGTTGAGAGGAACCAGCAACCTGCTTCTTTCAGGTTGAAAATCCAGTTCCAAAAAGTCAGGGTTTCAGTATATAAGAAAGTATATCTAGTGGACTGTGACAGTTCACAAAATGATACCACCCATTTCTTAAATGTTTTTTTTTGAGGTTTGTAAAGATAAAATAAAAGATCTCATCAGTTCTCAATCCAAGAAAAAAAACATAAGGGTGGAGTCAGACTAGTCTGTCACTCAACAGCAGCATAAGAACTTTCTTATATTTTGAACTCGGTGAACTGCGTCCCAACACCTCCTCTGAATGATCGATGAGTGTTGATATCAACACTACAGTACAGGCCAGGGTGTGCACCACTGTGTTCCTCCTCGTTCCAGCCCTGTGATTTATGTTGCTGCTTTGTTCCCATGTGAAGAGGGAAGTCCCTTTATCCTTTCTCAAGGCAGCAGCTAGCCTCTTCTCAAGAGCCCAGAGAGGCTTATGGAGGCACGGTGATGACAAAATATGTAGTCTAAAGCACACTAATGTTGGTGTGTGTGGGGCAGGGGGGGGCATTGCAAATTAACAGAATATGTCACTGGGTTATTCTCTTCTTTAGTCTTCTAGCTGTCACATTGGATGAGGAGAAATGTATTATATTCCCTGGTTAGTCACAGCTGTAAAGATTCTCTCTTCAGGTGAGGAAACAAGTGAAACAACATACAAAAGAAACTGTATTTAACCATTTACATCGGGGCTGCAACTAACGACTATTTTGATATCGTTGATAATAATTGACTGTTGCTGGAGTGGTTTTTATAGAGCTATCAGACTTTGTATCTTTAATGCACTTTTTAAAGCTTGGCTGCTTTTAACCATATCTTTTTACAGCAGAGCAGCAGAGAGCTAACGTTAGCCCGTAGCTAGAAGTAGGTCAGTTTGGCACAAACTGTTGATATACACACCACCAAGGGTAACTAAGGGTTGTATTTTGTGCTTATACAACACCAAAAAAACCAACAACACACACACACACACACACACACACAGTATGAAGCAGGAGGGCAACTTTATTCCAGTTATTTAGCTATTTTATTAGTTTTGATAAGTAGGCAGTTACAGTAACTCTGCATGTCAGCGTGATAAACACACATGCCACACTACAGCACATCCAGTGTGTGCTACAAGTTGTCCAATAGCTTTGTGTATCTTCAGTATTAACTGAAGACTTGCCAGATATGTTACAACATTTCTGTCTCATTATGTTAATAAACATAATGTGGTCTGCAATTTGCTGCTTCAAATCAATAGTATATAAATGTAATTTCTCTGACACAGAGTTGCTTATTCTTTTTTGATGTGTTCACATACACTAATAATAATAATTTGAATGTGTACTTACTTATTGAGGCTAATTTTCAACAGTAATTTCTGCACTGGAGGGTTTAGGCCCTTAATCTAAGCACTACTTTATGCTTCAAGTTGGGTGACATAAATAAACACAGATATGCTATCATATTATTAAATCAGATCACATGATGAGCTGTTGACATAGATAAAAGGCAATTACAACGAGCACTAGGTGTCAGACAGTTATCTTATTAATGGTTCTGTTTCATAAACATATTCAATCAGACGGATCAGTGAGAGTTGGCAGCTATTCATAACTGTGTTGGATAAGTGCCATTTCTCCCATCCATCATACAACACAAGTCAGGCGTTTTCAAATGCAGAGTGTACGAAAAGTGGGGTGGGAAAAGTCAGCTCAGAGTGGACGAAAGACCAAAACTATGAGGGAAGGATGCAGATTAATTGGCAGTGTGGACATGTGAGCAACACTGCATGTCCTTTGCAGCCTTGGGCAGCCCTCTGAAATATTGTTTTGTCAAGACATATAGTCAGCTACATTGACCAGATGACTCGGCAGATGAGAAGTTTGGCAGGACTCATAGAAACATTTCCTCTACCAAGCTTCCACTCCCAAAGGATTTTGGTTCAGACTGGTGTCTGGGGATTATTTTAGTCTCACAGAATGATGAGTGACATTTCAGAGAATTGTGCACTGCACCAAGTTGACTCACCCAGGGAGAGGCTGTCACACCTTACAAGGTTGTGACCTGATTTGACTTTGGCCAAGCCACGCCAGGCACGACTGCTGTGAAGACCACAACTGGTAGCAGGTACTGTGATTTCATGGTGTTTCTCAAGCCGTTGTGCTTTTGTGTTTCAGCCCAGAATGCTGTTTTTGTGTAATTTAAGCAGCTGTCCGTGCACTAAACGCCTCAACAGTAGACTCTGAGCTTAAAAACCGTGTTCTGTAAGACGTACGAGTGACGGACATCAAAATCTCCTCTAAAAACGCTTTTCTATGTTGATTTCCTGTAAAGCGGTGGCTTGTGAAATGCTATATTGACATAGACTTTTACTTTGTGACTTCATGACAGCCAGCTAACTAACTGACTGAAGAGGCTTTTCAACGTTGGGAATTTGACTTGGAAATTCTTGGCTTGACCTGGCTGGCTGATTTGCTGGCTGGTCTTTGGAAGGGAAGGAAACATCTTCCTTCCCTCCATTGTGCAGGGCAGGAAAGGATGGACTGTAGCCAGCTGACAGCTGTTTCCTGGTGGATGAAGGAGGAATGGGCGCGTGGGTGTGTGGGTGGGCGGGTGGTGAGCTTGTTCTGCTAGTAGTGAGTGAATGTGGGTTTTTTTGTCTGCTTTTAACTCTTTCTACGGTTTAATTAGAGCAAAAAAAAAGTGTGAGTGTTGTTTTATGAACAAACCGCTTATAAACCATACATTTATGGATCTCTGACCTTCCTTGCAGCAATTGTTTTAAGTTTAAATCAGTGGTGTATAGAAATAGATTTGCTGAGACTAGTGGAAGCTCGCTTCAGATACGTTATTCATCACAGTGAACATTTAGATCTTTCCCTTGTCACATTTACATTCAGTGTTTCTCACTGACATGCGGTGTTTCCCTGAGGCCTTACAATGATGAATGGATTTCCTCAAAAAACATTTACAAATTAGATTTAAAGTATTAGAAATCATAGATTGTTTATATCCATGTTTGCTATCTGTGCACTCTTCCTTTGTTGCTTCATTACGTTTCTCTGTCTGTTACCATCATCAATAGTTGATCAGCGGAATTGGATAATGATAAAGTTATTGCAAACACTGGAAGCAGAGCTATCCACATTGTGTAGAAGGAGAAATAAAACTGGCCAAATATACTGCAAAATCGAAGCGTGTATTGTATGGGCCGAACAACACATCGTAACATTTCTATCAACTTTGTCCTCACGCGCCCTTGCTTCCTCTTCCTCACTCGTCTGTTTCCGATTTCTCTCACCCTCCTCTCCTGCTTCCCTCCCATGTCCCGCTCTTCCTGCAGCTCTGTCCCTCTTTGTGGCCAGCTGTGGTGTGAGTTATTTGCCATAACAGCATGACGTAGCATGACACATATTAAGCTGCTGTGTCATCACCTTTTGTGCTTTTAACCGTTCGGTATTACTGTAAGAAAAAGAGCAGAATCGGACACATTTGGTGAGTACTGTACAAGCTGTTCCCCTGAGGTGTAAGTACAGACTGTATCTGAATCATCTGCAAATGTTTAAATAGAATTTCTTTTTAAATTGTGCCTCTACTGCACTTCCCTTGTGAAAAGATCCTCCGCTCTTCTGTTAAACCTCTCATATTCTAGCGAGATGGATGTTTATTTTTGTTTTCCAAAAGCCATAATTACAAACTACAGCTATCCGTCGGTATTGAAGCCATCGTATTTCTCTGCTGGCTCTGTGGTCACAGTGGGCCACTGGGAGCCGACGTCATTTGCCTGGTTTCTGCTGCAAGGCCAAACCAGGCTCGCCAAGGCTTGCTTCAGCCACTTTTCCATACTGTTGTGATATGATCCATTCTGAGAGTGACTATAATTAGAGGCAATGACGTGAGAAAAGTGTTTTTTTTTATACAGCAGGACAATAAGCAACAACCCTTAGCCCAACCAATTTTATTGTGGCTGCTGCTTCTTCTACTATTTTACTATATTTACTTTACTACATTTAAAACACGCCAGTTTACAAAAAAAATTAGAATGCTGTTTGATATTGGTAAACCAACTCTCATTATAATAGCAGTAAGGTGCTAATCTTCACAATAAAAGCCTGGTTGTTTTCCTTGTTTGAGCTCTTGATATGAAGCAGAAGCTGCAGGGAATATTTGCTTTGCATTAGCAGTAACTTAAAGGTGCCCTAACAGAAGATCAGTCACAGGTGGATGCTGGGGTGGTGGTGTGGCAGCAATACTGGTGCAATTTTGCAGTTTAGATAGACTGCCAAATCGGAAGGTGCATTTGTTGCATGGTATGGAGACCGAGACATGCCATGTGTGTAGCAGAGCAGCTTGAGTTGTCTGCCCCAACTAGCTTGCAGGCGTTCCCTCCATTTACGTTTACATTAAGTGTTGCTCACCACTGTGTTTGTCCTGGAGCTCTATAACATGTATGGAACACACTTCCTTCCTCATACAACACTTGCAAAGCTGATATTTGCACAGCAGTCTTTCAAGTCTTTGCTGGAGCAATGCAGCATATCATGCATAACATGTCACCGCCACCAGCAGATCAGTGGGAAACCATTGGTCTGAAATAGATGACATCCCTGTACTAGTACAGTATCAACATAAAAATAATGCTGCGCAAGCACTGTACCTGGTGCCGACAGTTGTACTTCCGGGGATATTCTGTATCATAGCAACCACAGCGTCTCAGCTGAAAAAACGCTGAACCTCCAAAGCGCTCGTAAGAGCTCCCAGCTGTGCATTTTGAGGAGCAGCACCTGGCCTTTTCAGCTGAGAAACTATGTGGAGCTTTGGTGGACGTGGGTGACGTGTTTAATCTGTCTGTCTGTCTGTTGATCTCTCTGCTCCCTTTAGTAGTATAACAGTGGAGTAGTGGCCACCTACTCAAACACCTACTCAAGCTTCAGGCACCACTGGATGACATAACCTCTATCTAGCTTTTTCAAAAAAAAAAAAAAATCCTGATTTAAAATGGATCCAAAAAAGGCAAACAAGCAATTTTTGGAAGTGTTTTAATAGGTGTATAAGTATAATTTAAGTAAGTCATAATTAGTAAAGTACAGTTAAAATAATAATATGGTGTGGACTGAGTATATTAGAGAGACTTGAAAAACACCAGCTTCCGTCTCTGTTCAACTTTAACATCAGTAACTTTTTCTGTCATGTCACAAAGCCACATACAGCTGTCACTCAGCTTGTTGTCTTTCTCTGGTGGGCGCAACAGTTACTGTGAAACCAGCTATGAAAATATGTGGTGTAGGTGGGCTTACAGGGTGCTGAACTCTCTTGCATGGGCTTTTTTTTTTTTTTCATTTTTCTGCTTTGATCCACAACTTCTAGCTGTGGTCTCCATGGTGATGAAAAAGCAGCTGCAACAAAAAAAAACCTTAACACCCCTCTCCCTTGTTCTGTCTCCCTCTCTCTCTGTTGTCCCTCCCCACTATTTATTCACTCGCTCTCTCTCTATCTCTCGCTCTCTCTCCTCCATTGCAGCCCGGAGTGTCTCATCAACCACCTACTAGCCTACTTCCCACCTTTACCACCGCTGTTTAGGTAGCCATGGCAACCAGCGCTGTGCCAAGTGACAACCTGCCAACGTACAAGCTGGTGGTGGTGGGGGATGGTGGTGTTGGGAAGAGTGCCCTCACAATCCAATTTTTCCAGAAGATCTTTGTGCCAGACTACGACCCCACGATAGAGGACTCATATCTGAAACACACGGAGATAGATGGACAGTGGGCGATACTGGATGGTGAGTTGAAATGCTGGGAGTGATCAGATCTCTACATGCTAATCTTCTATTTTATGTATTTTCTCATTGACCACCGATTGAACAGTTGTGTTTGTTTTTAGCGTTTAACTACATTCCTGTGGTCACGGTTTCCTACGCTGAGCTAACCACAGAACAGCACCCTGACGGAACAAACACATTTAGAAAAAAGGCAATGCTACGGCTGTTGCATGTGGGAGAAAGCTCTGGAAATAGTTAGAAAACCACTGATGAAGTATTGACAACTGATAACCTCTGCCAAGGCCTGAACACTGTTCTGACACCGGTGTTAGCTAAAGGTCGCCAAGGCCTGAAGGCGACGCTCAAAGAAAAAGGTCACTGGGTGGCAGGGTCGACAAAATCTACAAATGTCTTTCTGTTCTGATCTGATTCCAACACCTGCATTTGGATATCTGTTGACAAAATACTTCTTTTCCTGTCTTGACGTTGTTGTTGTTGTTGTTGTTGTTGTTGTTGTATTGGCGATGATGATGTGTAAGGTTATGTGAGGCTGTAGTAAACCACACAGCAGACCTTATAAAAAGAGCAAAAGATATAGACTACCAATATGTTTAAAATGTGAATATATTCTGAAGCGGTTTATTTGATCTGTAGGATGTGTGGGCTTCACATACAAACAGGAGTGCAAATTTTTATGGCGTCTCCATTAATGTTTTGAAAAAACAAATCAGGAGCTTAGCAACGCATTATCAACTACTAAGTAAGTACTATATTTCTATACACGAGTTCAAAAGTAATTAGAGAGTTTCAAAGAGCTGATGCCAAAGAACTGGGTGATGACGAGCCGGTGGTGTCCATCCTCAACCAGTCGGTGTATATTACAGACAAGAAGATTTACAGCAGCAGGAGGGCGGATGTCAGCCACCTCTCCCATTAAGTACAGGGTGTGGCCGGGAACCAGGGTTGATGATGGGACTTGTTTCATGAAAGCGAAGTATAATGATCACCACCACCTTCTAGATTTAATGCTGCTTCATGAGTATTTCTGTGTCTCTCTGGCAGAGACATGGCACATGAGAGAGGCCAGGTAAGGGCACAGGCCAAAGATCAGCCAGATACGGTGGCGTGAACAAGTTCATATTGAGGCATCCTGCTCCGGCCACTTCGTACCATATGTGACCCAAGCAAGGCGCTCTCTCTGTCTACTGTTTCATTACTAATTCATTGATTAATTCGTGCTACAACAACATTTGTGCTAATATTGCATCATTACACATCCAATGAGTGAATTACGTCAGGATCGTTACCCAGTACCGATACTGGAATGGCTCAGTCCCAGTCTGATAAATCATTCTCAGTTGAATCAGGTGTGTAGGCAGAACAAGAAGAAAAAAGATAAAAAGAGGGTGGTGTTTATATGTAACAGGAAAAGTAATCAGAATTCTAATACTTAAGCACATGCTTAATATGTATATCATGTGGGTGTGCGAATTCGACCCTTCCGTGGAAAGCGATACAGTTTTGTTCCTGTGTCTTCTCAGTGCTGGACACAGCCGGCCAGGAGGAGTTCAGTGCCATGAGGGAGCAGTATATGAGGACAGGAGATGGCTTCCTCATCGTTTTCTCCGTGACAGACAAGGCCAGCTTTGAACATGTTGACCGATTCCATCAACTCATACTACGGGTCAAAGACAGGTAGGTTACAACAGCTCAGCTGAACACAAACACAACAAGTATGACTGGGCATCTCTGCTGTTTATACAAGCCTCATGTTAATTCTTAAACTAAACTATGTCATTATATGATTTAATGATGATTAAATGATTGAATAATTTGATAATCAAATCACTGAATGACCGGTGAATATGTCCCTTTGAAAAAAATGAATCTTCCCAGGATAGAGGAGACAAACACAGAGAGCTCCAGCTGACAGCAGCCTGGCATTTTGATGTCCTAAAACATTAAATGCATGAAGTACTTATTTGATTACTATACGTCATCTATCTAACCTGTTTAAGGAACAGATTTTTTTCTCACAACCTGTGTCTTCTTTTTGTGCTTTTTAGTTTCATCTATTGATTATTGGTTATCTCACAATGGTAATTGCTGCAATTTAGAAACACAGCATCGCCACTGAAGTGAGTCTATTCAGGTGTCAGTCGGCAGACTTGTTGTAGCTAAACAAGCCCTAAGTGTGTCCCAGTTGACATTAACCAGATTTGGAAGAGAATGCACCCAAAATGTCCAAAACAGTCAACCATCGCATTGAAAATCTCTGTGTGCACAACTGGGGTAAAGTTAGTCAAAGTTACCAAAAGAGGAAGCACCTCTGTCAGATGTATTAGTCAACATGGTAAAAACCAGGGACTTTCTGACCACTAATGTTGTTTGCCCTTTTGAATTCCATTCCTGTGATTGTGCTGCATTTTCTGTCTAAAATGTTAGAACCAATAGAAATCTTGGCCCAAACTTGTAAGACCCAGTAAGAAATGAGTCACAGAGGCCCAGGCCAAACTTTGCCTGCAGCAGTTGGGCCAGTTTGCATATTGCTGACTCAGCAGACATGCTTCAGTCGGCACCAACAGGTAGCGTTGCCATGTGCTTCAGGGTTCGAACGGTTAATGATTAGGATTTTTTGCTTCACTTTCCTCAAGCTGCTGACCAGTTGGGCATCAGATTTGTTTCCAATATTTGTTCCTCAGTGTGTTGTGAACGTCGGTCGTGACTGATGAGAGCGCATCTGTTCTCTGACAGTGACTGAGCTTGAGATGGAATAAAAATAGAAAGTGGAACTGAGCAAATGTGCTGTTTGTCTGCATGTGGTGCTCTACTGAAGATTTGAGTGTTGCATAAATCCGACACCTCTCAGATCATTTGTGTAGCATGTGATGCTCTTCTAAATTTAAACCTATCAAGTCTTTCAAATAGTCTCTAGATCATGAGAGACCGTCAGACACTCTTTGAAACCACTGCAGGTTTGGACATTCACTATTCAGTTATACAGGAATACCCGAGGTTGTGTGTGTGCTTTTCCTCTCAGGGAGGCCTTCCCCATGGTGCTGGTGGCAAACAAAGTGGACTTGGTCCACCTGAGAAAAATCACCACAGACCAAGGCCAAGAGATGGCTGCAAAACATAACGTAAGTAATGAACCTGTCCGTATGCACTTGTCCTTCACTGATTGCAGGCTTTTTGCAGTAACTTGATTTCATATCTAACCTTGTTTCTAACACAGTTTTTACATGTGCCAATGTGCACCACAGAGACTAAAGACCATGAAAGTATTTCCGAAATAGCAGTGAGAGGAAAGACCATTGCGTGCTGAGGTCTGTCCTTGTATCTGAAATAATTAAATCCAAAATCCGAATAAAAGTCAAACCGAAATAAAAAAATGAAAGTTTAATGTGGTTGCTGCGGCTAAAGAGTACGTTGTAAATTCAGATATATTCGCTCTTACAGATGTAACAGATGTAACAAAAAGCTTGACAATACAGACTCAGAGCACGCCGATATTAAGCTGTGTGAATTTTAAAACTTCATGTGAAAACAATTTGTGTCCACTCAGAGTTGTTGCTTTTGTAGAGCCTTATGTCCACAGTGAAACACCTGCACAGCATAAAGACAGATAAATCTTTTCAGTTTTGCAAACAAAAAAACCTGCAAAGTCGGAACAGGTTGATTATCGGCTGTATCAGTGTTTAAAATGCGTGATCACAGAAAGAATTAGAAACTAAGAAAAGTGGCTCCTTAACTTTGCTGCCACAGCCCCTCTGACTAGGTTTCACATATGGCCAGTTACTCTGCAGATTGACAGCCTGTTACACATCTGTTCAGTGTCCTCCTGCTCTCTGTGGTCACTTGGAATGTGTTTTAATGCAGGTTCACCTGCATAAGAGGGGTTTCACAGAGTAGTTGACTATCAAGACCACTAGTAGACACTGTGCATTGTTGTAGCTGAGTGACTCCATGTATCTACAGGTCTATTCATCTACAGCAGATATGCTGTTAGGGTAAAATGTATGTTGAAAGTCTGAACAGTCTACGGTACAAAACCTCAGACTGACAACCTGTCATAGCTGTACTGTGCTAATGTTACTGCATTAAGGCCCACATGAAGGCCTGTACAAACAGAACCGACATCAAAGGACAACTGCAGACTGCAGCCAACAGCCAACTAGCAGGCATGTTCTTCACCTAGTTAAAGAAAAGAAAAGACAAGAAAAGAAAAATCTCTCCATACCAGCAGGTGGTGGTCTGTTTTTGTCATTCAAAAAAGGAAACCGGAAGACCTTGGGTATACACAGCAGCATTTGCTTACCAGTTTCCCATTTTCACACCACTCTCGCTCATCACAGGTGGTTTTGTCACTTCTTTTTCTCTTCCCGTGCCTGTCAGAATGATCTCTTTCACCAAGAGGCTCCACAGCTGATTTAAACCAATTCGGCTGAAAAGCTGCCGGCTGTGGTCTAACTAGTGCCGATGATGCAGGACACACAGCAAAAACTAGGGGAAATGGACGCTTGCTGACGGCCTGACATTTGCTGACAGCTTGGTGTGTCAGGGCCTTTACTTCCCCGAAGGACAGTTTGCAGCTGAGCAGCAGCTCGCACTTGTTCTTGGGCTCCGTGGTGGTGTACTGTGAACTTCGTTGTGTCCAGAACGAACGAGATCGAGCGAGAGACCCGACCTCGGAGCCAGTGCCGCTGGTGCAGATGTGCATCGGTCTGACATGCTGAACGTCATATATAACCTTTTTGAATAAACAGAATAAGGTATTTAGAGAAGGAAAGTTTCCCTCTATCCCTGTAGAGAGCAGCTGCGTTGTTACAACAGTATCTGCCAGACAAGCTTGCTGGGAGTTTAGTCCAATCAGATGGTGGCCCATTTGTAAACAGCCTTTCCGAGCCAATCGAGGACCGTGCTATTTCACCTGCCCCCACATTGGACCTGCCTACAGTAGTTAACCCTTTACTGGTTGTATCTGAAACAATTGATCATTGTTACTGGGTGAAAAAAAATTCTATATCTCCTGCAATTAATCAACTTCTTTGGGGAATCCAGCAATTGTGAGTTCTCTGCGATAAAGTTGTTCTTTACATATTTGTCTACTTCTGTTGTTGGACAACTGAACTAAGTATGACAAACGCTCAGATTACCCCGCACACATTTTAGAACCCAAGCTGGTGTTTTAAGATTTACACACTCTAGAGCTGCTTTGGAAAAGCTCTGGTAAAAAGACATTAGCCTGGAGAAAAGGCTGTAAGGGAGAGAAAAAGATCTGTTTACAAAGTTAACTGGCTTCATGTGGACATTTTGTCAGTGAACACAGCATGACCATTAGAAGGGCAAAAAGCAGGATTCAGGGAAAATGACAGCTCACTAATGCTGCATCCTGTACTTCCTCTGAGGTGACGTCTGGGGCTTTTTTCCCTCTTTTTATTTGGATTCAGAGGGCCCTTTTTTCAATTTTGAAGTGATCATAGGCAGCCTGGCGAGGAACACTCAGGTCTGTTTACATACTGACTAGCATCAGACACAGTAGATTCATCAGTGTAATTACTATGACTGGTCGTCATGCGTGAGAGAACCTCTGTGTCACTCTGTGTGTAGTGAGATCAAATTAATGATATTTATGCTTTTAATTAGTGTTTTCACTGATGCAGGTTCTGTCTTTCATGTGACTTTCTACTGGATCCAGGTCATCAGGCCACTGTTAAGTTATCCTTATTTTTTCTTAACCATGTAGGGCTTGGTTGTTTTATTCTATTCTAAGAAATATTTCTGCCTGTCTCTTCAGATAACCTATATTGAAACCAGTGCCAAGGATCCTCCAATGAATGTGGACAAAGCCTTTCACGAGCTGGTTCGTGTTATAAGGTAACTCCTGGCTCAGTTTTGTTCATTCTCGTATTGTGAGGAGATAAAGGCCTTGAACTGCCCTCGGACAATAGTGACTGACTGTCAGGACTCCGTTCTTTTAAATACAGTCATTACATTTAATAAAACTGTCACTTTGTGTTTCACTTCTTTAGAGGTCAGAGGGTGCTTTGCTCTTAGGGCAGTGAAAGTGTTTTTAGGAAGAGTGGAAAAGCAACAAAAAAAAAAATCCCAGAGCTATTTCCTGTCTTGACACATGCAATTTCTGAAGAATTTGGTTCGTGTTCCAGGTTTTGCATGTAGTCATATTCTATTTGCAGTCTTTCTCTTGTTGCAAGGACCAATAAGCAACAAGTAGGCATGTGGCACTGTTTTAGGGCACCTAAATACACAGCTGTACTCAACTCTGTATTTCTAAAAAGGAAATAATCCATATTAGGGAGAGTTCTCCAGCTCCGTGTCACATCTGTATGTGGCTCACAAGGAAGCTCCTCTGTTAATCGATGGATCAACATTGCGCCCTTGTGGTCAGACTGTAGACAGCCAGGCTTTATCCAGAGGGCGGATACAGAAATAATGATTGTGCTTTTTTCCTCACTGATGCATCAGCAGTTCAGGCAGAAAGTGTCTTTGAATTCAATCATGTGCCTTCAAGATTTTTTAGTGTAAATTTTCTACAGGGTTCATATGGGTGCTGGAAGCCCCTGAAATTGCTTGATTTTAATATGGTCACTTCAAGGTTTGTGAAGTGCTTGAATTTTAAATAGAGTATTTGAAAGTGCTTTTAATTTTTATTGCATTGATATAATAAATCTCTATCTGACTGATTAGTTTGCTAATCGATTTTAGTATATTCAATTTATCAGTGCTGTAAGCTGCTGGAAAACCTTGAAAATGCACCTCGAAAATGCTGAAAAGTGCTTGAATTTGACTTCGGAAAAGTTGTAGCAAACCATCCTCTAAGAGTCAACACATTGTATTTATTGGCACAAAGCTTAGTATGACTTGTACAGCTGCTGCTGTAACTGTGACTTAAACAGTAGTTGCTGGATTTAATTGTGCAGACAATAGATATAAAAACATGCATGTGAAAAAAGAAAATTAAGTTAAAAAAAAAAACCTGTTCATTGTGGGCAATGCTCTATTTTGCTTTCTTACCAAGAGTATATTAAGAAGATCAGCAGCACTCTAATATGTGTATGGTGAATATGAACCTAGAAGTAGCTCTGGCAGGATTATTGTACTGGAAAGTGTCAGAAAAAAATAGTACATTAATCCTGAGTTGAGATAATGTTGTAAAACTGTTTCTCCCATGTTGTTTTCCTTTCTCCACACCCACAGACAACAGGTCCCAGAGCGAAACCAGAAAAAGAAAAAGAAGATGAAGTGGAGAGCAGAACGCTCCGCAGGTTCCCACAGGTTCCACTGTGCCATCTTGTGACCTCCCTCGTCCCGTTTATCATTCACAGCGTACACACACACCCAGATGCACACCCACATACCTTTGGATGTCAGGGAACTCCCCGGCAGTGCTTGACTACTGGAGCACAAAAGGGAGGAGGAGGGCTGGGGTTTGGGGTGGGGGGTGGATGAATGGTTGGATGGATCCGGAGGGACGGAAGGGAAAAGTAAATCTGAAATTTTGAACTGATGTCCCCTCACCCTTCACAATGCCAGGGAAAGAGTGCCCTCTCTTCTCAATTTATGGTCCCTTTCAAAGGTCCTCAGACCCCCCCCACCCCCCCATCTCCCCCACCATATTCAAGACAGGACTACAGCGTCACCGAACTGTTTCTCAGTCATTTTTGAATTTAATATCAAAGTGGCACAAGATGACAGACTCTGGGGGGAAAAAGCCAGAGATCAGAATTACCTTGATGTTGGAACGTTTGTCTACTTGAGAAAGGGAAGGTAAAAGGAGGATCTCGGTCAAAACGGCGCCTCGTGTCTCATGGACCAACTCCAACAACCTGCTGGTCGTCATGTTTCTTCCCTCACTCTACAGTTTCTGGAAGAAAACCTGTGAGATCTTTAGAAGTGTTGTTGTCTGTGCTCTCTCTTTGTGGAGCAGACATCGTAGCGGACGAATGCGAGCGCGGCGGCGGCGGCGACTCCGGTCGTGATAATAGATGTTGTGCGGTGTTGTCGATGAGTGATCTGCCAGCTCTGTTGAGCATATAGCGTGAGCCTTGTGGTCATGTGATGCGCTGGTTTTGAAGGTTGAGTTCAGAGAGGATGGAGGCACGTGTGGAAGCAAGCGGAAGAAATGTGATGCTGAGGAAACGCGTCGACAGGCGATATCAGCTTGTTGAATGAGTGTTGAAATATTGTAATTGTAAAGGAGAGTGGGATTGGTCGGCGTATGTGGTCACACTTTAATGTAAACATAACAAGGTTCATACCAACGCTGATCTGTCGGTGGCCATGTTTACAGACTCTCTTAAATGGATTATTTTCCCATTATAAAGACAGACAGTATATCAGAGCCACTTCACACCAAGCATTGAAAATGATTATGGCTGTTTTAGGCTGCCTCCTCTGTCATTGTCAATGGTGGGATGAGCGCAGTCTTCATCAGTACTGTATGAACAATAGCCCTGTTATTTTTGTCTTTCTAGTCTTAACACACTCTCTTCAAAACAAGTTACTTCCCATGTTTTTTTTTTTGTATCTAAAAAGTATAGAAAATTACAAATATTATATTTGTGATATTATAAAAAAAAAATCTAATTCTAGGTGGCAATGTAAACAAATTCAATGCTGTTTTACAAAAGTAGGAAAGTAGGAAATTCTGAATGAAATAGAATAGATAAGGGATTGTGAGAGCTTCACGTTTCAGATCTGAAACAGGCTGGAGAAGCTGATTTGCACTGGCCACTAACCAAAATAATGTGATGTCACTTTATTTCAATCTAGGGGCTTTTCAGACTGCACCGCTGAATTCAGGACAATGTTCACGAGAAGAGTCGTGCTCAGTAAAGGATAACACTCACTTTAGTGTTGGGATACTTAGCGTAGCCCTGGGAGAACATCAGAGTTGGAAAGCCCGTCTGAACCAGGCAGCACGATGCTGCTGGGGCTTAAAGCCACGGTAACTTAGCTACAGACTGAGTTCAGCTGTAGGAAAACCACACACTCGAAGCAACAAGACATTCAGTGTATTCATGTTTGTAGCCGTGAGGTGGATAGGAATGTACAACTTAATAACCTATGAAATGGCTTGTACTGTTAACGCACTAAATTTTTTTGTCTGGATGAATACCGTCTCTTGAAGGAATACATTTTTGCACTTTTAATACAATTTCTGACTTTCCTATTAGCATGTTGTTTTCTGTTCAAATCTGTAAGTGAAATGAAAGGCACGGTGAAAACGATTTGAATGTAAAATCGAATAACGAAACAAGCAAATAGGCGACTAGTGTTGTAGCCCTGTGTGCCTGTGTATGCCTGTTGCCTTGGCGATGATTGTAACAGATTTAATAAGTTGGAATTTAATCATCGGAAAGGTAATGAAAAGGGTCCATATTACTCTGTTTTGGATTGGGAAGGTTGAGTATGAAAAACGTCATTTTATCGAATGCAAAACAAATTCACCTCAGCATGAAAGTGGAAAATAAACCTCAGCAAAGGAAGGAAAACAGTTTCAATCTACATCTACTGTTAAAGGGACTTCACACAGAGTTACCAGAGAAGGACAGAAAACATTGAATTACTGAATTTTGAGCAATGAAGCAACAGACTCTGGAAAAAAAGAACAAAAAAAAAAAAAACTGAATGTGTTTGAAAATGTTGCATCATGTATGTTTGATACCATTTTGTATTATTGATATGAATTATTGACATGATTATTGCAAAGTGTTTTTTAAACAACTGAATAATTTATTACTGTCTATGTTACCTCAGCGTGTCCCAGACCTGGACAAAAAGCTTAACCCCCCACCCCATTGTTTTCCTTTGGGACTCTCAGTGGGTCACAGGCCTTTTGCCTCTGAGCCCCCATATGAGGAGACTTGTGACGTGTTGTGGACCAAGATGAAGACGCAGAATTTTTTTCCTCAACTAAAAAAGGACCTCTGCTCCACTGGAGCTGATGTGGACGGCCTCACAAGTAAAACATGTAACCACACATGGGTCAAAACAAGGAATGTTTGTCGTCCTACTTGTATTTTTAAATATCTAATGTTTAAAATTAAAGGTTTGACTTTTCTGGAAATATTCACTGTTCATTGTTTTGTTGAGATAAGATGCTAAATGAGAAGATTAATACCACTCATGTCCGTACACTAAATATTACGATACAGCCAGCAGTTGGTTAGCTTAGCTTAGCTTAGCTTATCTTATCTTAGGACAAAGACTGGAAACAGAGGAACAGCCAACTCAGCTTTGTCTGAAGCACGTCTAAAGCTAATTGAGTGTGTTATATTTACTTTGTTCAGTCCGTACAAGTTGTGGTTTTACGTGGGTGTATGTGCCAAACTGTTGTCCTTTGGACAGAACCGTGCTAGCTGTTTTCCCCTGTTCCAATCTTTATGCTAAGGTAAGCTAACCTGCACGCTAGTTAGCTTCATATTTAGTGTACAGATTCAAGAGTGGTATCGATCTTCTCATTCAACTCTCTACAACAAAGTGAATAAGCAATTTTCCAAAAATGTCTTATGATTCCTTTAAGCAAACCGAGCTCATGTACCAGCCAGGTGTCGGGTCATTACTAACTTTTTTGGTTGAGGTCCAAAATGCAGTTTGAAGTCAGAAAGTTACCTTTTTTTTATGACACATTATGGCTGATACACAAACTGTTGATTTATTGTGCCGTCTTCACATTTCAGGCAGACCAAATACAAATGCCGAAAGTGATCGTGATGTATCGGTTATTTGACCCTGAATCATGTGTGAGCTAAATTGAGCACTTTTGTTTTTATCGATTGGAGAGGTAGCATTCTTTTTCCAATAGACACCAAGTATTGTTGAAGTTATGCAATTGATTTGTGTATGTCCTGAAACTTTTTTCAGTATGTAAAAGGCCGTGTAAACTTTTAAGTTTGGATTCTAAAAAAAAAAAAACAAAGTTTGGAGTTGTCACACCAGTTGTGTAGTGTGTGTTTGTGGACAGGTCTGTTGTGTTCTAACTGGCTGTGTCAGACTGAGGAGCTAGACGAGGCACAAACAAACTGTGGCCTTTTTATCTAGCCTCAGGGGTCGATTATATTTCAATAAAGAAATACAAGTATTGTGACTTTACAACGCTTTATTTTTGGATGCAACAGGAGTGGTCGGAGGCATTATGTGTTTGGGTTGTCTGTTATCTCTCTGGAGAGAATCTCTCCAATTTGCTCCAAACCTCCACTTGGACTCAAGGTTGATCTGATCAGATATTAGATATGAGGTCATAGGTCACTGTTAACTAACAAAACCACATTTAAAAACACATTAGCTCAAAGAATTCATACATTTCACACAAAAGTCAAATAGCATAAAATTAAGTGATGACATTTATGTACAAAAGCTCGAAGGTCACCTTCACTGTGACATCATCAGACCACTTGTCTCACCATAACTCAGAACAGAAGGGAGATTGTGACCGTATTCTACATTTGGTTGGATTCTGACACGTTGACACAAATCTTTGGTCAGGCAGACGTGTATGTAAACTGCAGAGCCATACAACCGTGACGTGGTAATTCTAGTTGATGGATGGTATGTGAGCATCAATGATGTTAAAATGTACAACATAGCTGCACAGAGCTGAGCTGCTTGTTCAGCAGTAGCTCCCCTCTTTAATCTTCAGAGCCGTCAAGGTCCATTGAGTTCAACACTGTGAGAGTGCTGAAAGCTCAATTTTGCCTTATTGATTTCAGCAAAGTGAAGCAGACCGCCTCACAGAACAGGTACCACATCTGTGCTATTGATTTTCATTCATGTTCTTTGAAAGTGAAATTGGTATGGAGAGGTGCTCAACAAGAGATGAGGGTTAAGAAAGCTGCTAGATGGTGTTCAGGGTTATTCAAGAAGGTGGATATAACTTCTGCCCACCAGTGGTGGATAAAGTTAAATACTTCAAATATGTAAGTCAGTTTGCAAGATGAAGCAGTATTTCAATTTAACCTTCACTTGAAAGTCTTGAATAAGAAGCAATAATGTGGACTAGGCAGCATCACTGAAGCAGCTGAGGGCCAGCACGGAGAAAGAGAGTCCTGTTAAAAACACGGCAGATTTCCCGCTAAAAGCTGTACCAGAGTGGAGGCAAAAATACCACAAAGTCTGTGTGCTATTTGAGGGTCTTACCACTGGGAGTCAGCACTTCACTGATCACTTCATTGGCATTGCAATGAGTGAAAGCACTCAGGACACAAAGCATCTGCAAAGTGATGTTCAGTATACCATATATAGGTGATAATAAGATAATTATCAGTAAAGGGTATATATGAATATGTTTAGCTGTATGCTAGGAGCATATACAGAATAAACAGCTGGAGGTATGATATGAGTAGTGTAAATACACTTTATATCAGATATACACAGTATGGACAGTAGTATTAGTATGTACTGGGACTGTATGTGACGGCACACACGGTACGTAAGTGTAACATTGTGCGTGTGGTGCAGAGTTCAGCAGGGTGACAGCTGAGGAGGCTGTCCGTGAATCTTCCAGTGAACAAACCCGTAACAGTGAAACTGAGCAGAAAAGTCAGTCAGAGCAGCTGCCCAGCAACAGACTCAGCTAAGCTACTGAGCTAACACAGTAGCACAAAAGGTACGTGGCTGTCAATCAGTGGTTGTCTACAGAACGAACGAGAACGAACTACAGACTGTACTACAACAACAACAACAACAACAACAACAGGAGTACTTATGGCAGCAAGCAGAATCACACATTTGCTTTGGTCTGCGAAGCTGAGATATAGTAAAGAAAACCTTTATTATTGTATCTATGGATCTTGTCTTACTAACTTTTGACTCTGATGCTCAGATGTTTGTGGTAGATTAGTAAATCAGGCTAAACTGAAATTGTGACCTCTGGTAGTGATAAAATATGCAGCCCCTTTATTTCTGTTATTCTTTCTCTATTAAATGGCTTGTGCTTATTCCTGGACCTGTACTCTTACTTCTTAGTGTTTCTTGTTGGTTAACCTTTGCTTTACACCGTGGTTTGCCTACATTGAACTCTAAATCCATATTTGTTATATTAAGCCTATTACACAAAATGGTCAATAAAGCGGGAGAAACCATGCATAATAAAGTAACTAGCTGCATTATGTTGTTTTTAGGCCCATTTTAGTTTTATTTTTCTCATCACAGATTTAAGAACTGTTTTGGTGCGAACAAACCTGCCATTTCAGTCTTAAGAACCGACCGCCACACACAGGTATACCTTCACGCTCACACACACACACACACAATACGCACTGTTTGTCCGAGCAGTCACAGCTTGAAGTGAAAAATAATGATTTTCTCCTAAGTCAGCGTGAGCAGCAGAGGAGGACAAAAAAACGACAACTGGTCACAGCAAATATCACTGTTACCTAAAAATACATGAAGGACACGTGTTGGGTAATTCCAACCTGTAAAGAATAAAACACTGAATGAAACATTTCTGGCATGTACACACTTTCAGTGTTTTTAAGACTTAACACATTAACCATCTGTGTTAATATAATGTAGAAGCTCAAGAGAAGTAGAAAGAGTCCCTTTGTTATTTGATTTGGAAATGAATGAATACATTAAATACATGCCAATAATTCACATCTCTGAATGACTGTATCTGTAGAAATGAGATTCGTAACCAGTCTTAATACATTCAATGATTTTGGCTGAACTGAACGTCTTCAAGTGTTTATAGAGATTTCTTTCATTTGCCCTCTATATATAATCGGATTGCAGAGAGGCTGATATAAAACCATTTGTAAAGTCTTTGTTAAATGTGCACGTGTTTGAAAACTCTGATCCGAGTCGAAGTCTAATTGTATGATTTTCACATAAACAGGAAGAGCTGATTAAAACCAACAGGTGGGGTGAACAGGTATGTGAAGCTTTTTTTGATATGATATTATAGATATCTCAATATACGTAAAAAGCATAAACAGAACAGGGAAAAGCTTAGCAGAGCAATAGCACCAAATATAGAGAGTGCTCTGACACAGTGGAGACTGACATGTTACAAAACTTACTTTTAATGTTTCTTATCAGCACTTAGCATTAGTCAAACTGCAGTCTGACAAGCAGGCAAGCTAAACCCCGGAAAATACTTACTGTGTGTTTTTTTTTTTACATGATAGTTGGATATTGCAGAGGTTTAGATATCTAGACACATACCTGTCATAGGCCGTGGCTGACAACATTAAGAATTGTGAACCACTTTGAGAGTAAACCTATTAACTTGTGTGGTGTTCCCCTGGACTGTTGTCTTGGGCCACTACTCTTTACAATATTTACTAATGATGTTTTGGATAAGTGTAATGCTACTTTTTTTTTGCAAATAATACTACTGTACATTTTGCAATTTGAATTACAACTAGTATTAAAATGGATATGGGAGAACAGACTTCTGTTGACTTGTATTTTGTTTATGGCCAGGCATACCACTAATAATGCTAATCAGCTGTGCCTATCACTCAAAGGCTTCAATACTGAACAGGTTCAAGAGGCAAACTTGCTTTGTGTTACACTAGATGGGCAGCTATCATGGGAGAAACATATTGAAAATATTCTTAAAACAATGGGTAGAGGAATATTATGCATTAGAAGATCTTTTCTTAAGACTAGTTGCGTGGGTCAGTTGACCATGAGCTGCAGTGTTCTTGCCTGCTCTTGTGTTTTTCCTTTTACTGCAATGAGGAGAGGACATGGACATGGACATGCTCTTTCTGTTATCAGCTGGCAGCTAATTTAATTCTTCGGCTGGAAATTGACAACACTGTTACAAAGAGGATCTTGTGTGAAATAGCTCACATTCAGCCCCTTTCTTCATCGGTTAAGATTATATGGTAATGATGGTGCAGCAGTCGCAGGGAACAATCTCTGCACCCATCTCAAATGAAAAAGCAGTAAATGATAGAGTAGAAGGAAGAAACCAATGGCACAGGAGATACATTTATTTCTATTTCCACAGCTTTTGAATATAGTTATAGTACCGTACCATTGTTGTCTAATGGGGCTCAGGCTGCAGAGTTTGACTGAGTTGCTTTGCATGTTGTTGACTCCTTTGGTGAATTGTTTAATGAGAGCCACGGAGGATGAAGCAATCTGAGAAAAAACATTTCCCAAACTAAAACTGTGCACTTTCTGAAATATAGAGATGAACACATACTGATGCATTTTTAAAGCCAGGTTATTGTGAATGAATTACTCGTTTAAAAATACAGATTATTTGCTGAATAAATTGTCAAAGTGAGACTTCTTTACTCAATTGTAATTTCAGTATGTCGGTAATATTTGTTAAGCACAAGGCTCAGAGACAGAGTGGACCCAAAAGCACAAAGCGAGAACTCACAGACAGTTTTAACAGCTTTTAATTTAACACGATACTTACAAGGACAGGATACTTACTACAACAGACAATATACTTACTACAACATGGCATGACAAAACTATGGCTTGGTTCTGAATAATATAGACCTTGGACAGGACAAGACAATCTGGCACAAGACAAAGGGAGATGCAGACTATTTATACACAAGGTAATGGGGAACAGGTGGAAACAATCAGGGCGGGGCAGACAATCACACTGGCGGGAAAACACACAAGGGCAGGAAGTCAAACGAGAGGAGAGTTTAGTTTTCAAAATAAAACAGGAAGTGAGAGACGAGACTAGACACAAGTGAACCTAGACAAACTAACACACACACGACGAGACATGACAATATTGATAATACAGAGTATGTTTGATTGCTTATTGTCCATGTTTGAAGTTCTCAGTGGATGAAGTAATAATTACATACCATATATGACTCTTTGTGGATATGAAAAAGTGGAAAAATACAGATATTTGATATGAGATTATTTTTTATTGTAGATAACAATCTGCTGTATTTCCACCATCTTCTGCCTCATCATAATTCACCAGATCCTCCAAGAGCTTCAGTACATTTTCATTGCAGTTTGCTAATCAACTCTGTTCTTTACAGCGCTGCTATCTACCAAAAGCCTTCGACTGGCTTTTTATCAGAAAAATAGATCATATCACAGCCAGTGTGTCACTTTCACTTTCTTACATTTTACACTTAAAATGGTTCAGAATCCTTTATATTGTCAGACGTGGCCTATGAGAGATATCTGTCATCCTTTTTTTCATTTTCCCTTTAATTATCCCCACCAAAACAGAATCTTATTACGAGTAATGAGGTTCATACGAGTAACATTATCTCTGGTTTTAATGACAAACTTCATAACGGCCTTAGAGTGAAGATTAATAATGCGTAAATGAGTGACTTAATGTTAAAGCTCTTAAGCCTTGAATACAAAAGCACTTGCCTGTTTAACAACGACATTGATGCACTCCTTGATGTCTTAAGTTCCACACCGCTGATTGCACCATGCATTCACTATTATGTTCGCACAATGCTGTGTTCCACAGAACTCAAGCAAAAGCGTTAGAATAACTGAATGCCGAATGCTTTAGTATGAACCACAGAGAGCTGGAGGACTCATAATGTGGTGGACTCTCAAATGTCATATTGCAGCATGCAAACGAACGCTGGACTGCGGTGAAATCGTCTGGCAGAGCCGGACTGTACGAAACTTGCAAAACTTACATAAGCCTTCATAATAGTGGGTGATCAATTTGAAGTGTTGTCTGTGATAAAACTCATTCTGTGAAAAGCAACACTGTGCTGCACTCTTTCCATCACGCGTTATTAAATAAGCTCCCTCCCATTGGTTTTTATCATTCTGCTAACAGCTGGTTCAAATTATATCTGTCTGGTAGGGTTCAAACTGTTTTTGCCAATGGCTCATAATCAAGTCCCATCTTGTTAAGGGTCACGTTAGGTCCCCTGCTATTCAAATCGTTAATCTAACATTATTCGAGCTGAAAATGCCTGCTGTCAAATGAATGAATAAAAGACTGATGTTCAAATACTGAACATCAGTCTTTCAAATACTGATTGCGGCACAAATGTATTTTGGCTCTAATGCTGTCAAATTTTGGTACAAATTTAAGACCAGTCTTTTGTAACCATCCTCATGACTGTCAATTCAAACAAAAAAGTACTCTGGACAGAAATTTAGTATTTTTTTTGACGGGTAAACACATTGAGTTCCAGATATCTTGGCCTGAAACACATTTACTTTAACTTTGAAAAGTACATACAGTACACAGCTATGTGCTGTCATGTATTTGCTATACAGTGTAAACCACTTACAGTGATCATGTCTGTCTGGGTCAAAATGATCTCTGTAAGTGGATGATTATTCAAGCTGTTTTTTTTCTTCTTTTTCTTTATTTCTCATGCAGATTAACGTGTGGTTGTGGTGCTTTAGCACTTTTGCCTCACAGCAAGAAGGTTTCAGGTCTGCATATTCACCTCATGTTTGTGTGGCTTTTCTCCAGGTACTCCGGCTTCCTCCCGCCGTCCAAACACGTGCAGGTTAAGTTAACTGATGCCTCTAAAATTGCCCGTAGGTGTGGGTGTGAATGGTTGTCATGGTTATGTTACCTCAGTAGGACCAGTGTTGGACAAGTTACTGTCAAAATGTAATGCATGAGGTACTACTTGTTACCTTCATTTGGAAGTACTATGTTACTTTACAGTAGAGTCGTGTGCTCGCTACACTACTTTTGTGTTATTTTCACCAACTGAGCCCAGCTCTGAATCCTGGCTGTCGGGCAGTTGTGGGAAATGTGGTGAATGGAAATCCGCTTGTCTTGGTCTGTGATCAAGGCTAGTGGCCCAACAGGCTATTCATGGAAATATATGCACTTTTCAACACATTAACAGAACGTCAACCCTGCACAAATAACGTGTTGATTTTTCACAGGCTGACATAACCTTTACTCCAGAAACGGAGACGGGTGTTTTAGCATCTTTAGGTTTCAGAGTTGGCCTGAAGGTGAGCTGTTGAGCTAAATGTGACCTGGGAAAGCTCCTGTGTATAAACTCTAAAGACTAAAGATCTTTCTGCGGCTAATCCGTCAAACTACAGGACCGATCTGCCTCCTATTTTTTTGTGCACATTTCTGCCTGTATGCTCTCATGGTAATGGTGATTCACAATGTTTTATTGACTGCTTTATACCATCCTTTACTACTGACCCCTCGCTCCTCTTAACCAGCCAGTAGGGGCCACAAGTCATCAACAACTGCTTTAGTTTGACATCATAGAGCAAAAAGACTTTTCCACCGATCCACAAGACTAGAAACGAGCTTTAGGCTCAGAGCACATTTTGGCCTTTGGTGTGGCTCAAAAACTGATATTCATAAAAAGGTTTGGTCTCATTATGTTATAACAAGATGTTGCCCATTTTATATAATCCACTAAAGTTACACACAATATGACGTGAATATATCCCTCAACTTGACTGTAAGTCAGCCAGTGTTAACAGCTGTTGTGTCAAAGTCTGCTTCCCCATCAGACACTGTTTCCCATAGCGATGCCCTCTAGGCGAGATTCCCTCTGAAATGTAGTGAATTATGCGTATTAAGTGAAATAAAGAGTATCCGAGCATGTCTCACTGTTCTAGTTGAAAAGTTACAATTAATTGGAATAAAATGGTGTAAAACAATAGACAAGATGTTAGGAGACAAATAACTTCAAAGGCGATTTCTATGCAATATTTGCATAGAGTGTACGCTTGCATTTGCATACTATTACTTTTCAAACAAGGAAATAATCATATTGTGGGTTAAAATCACAGCATCCAACAGAGTATGCAAATTACAACTAAGTGCATTGTGTATAGTGTTATGAATACAATGTAATTAGACTTTTTCCGCAATTGCCATCGCGACATGATTTGATTTTGTGATTCGCTGAAATACAACGGGGATGATTAGCAGGTAAAAAATTCTGTGTTTATAGAATCGTCAGAAAACGCCGTAATGAAAAGCGCTTTTGTGCTATCAATGTCGGCCTCGTCCACAGTCCCTGAGTGAGACGGGAATTATTCTGCCTTCAAATTGAAAAAGGGTGAAAATAAGCTATTTCTGGAAAAAAAAAAAAAGGAGGCAGATTGAGAAAGTGATTCCTAAAACACAGCACACATTTTTCATATTCCCATTGATAGTTATTAAATAAATCTTTTCAGGCTGTTATTGTCTCCCGAGTGATTATATGTCACAGTCTGGGTGTAGAGTAGTCTCATAATGTTACGGTTTTACTTCTGCAATATTTATATTGCAATTATGAAAGTCAAAGTAAGTGGGGAAGGCTGCTATTCATTCATTTCTAATCAAAGCAAACACAGGAGAAGACAATTTGTGACCACTATTCCAGTATATTTGCATCAGCAAGCTTAGGACAAAGGCCCCACAAAAATTAAGTTTGTTTTTCTAAATTATTAATACATCAGGTAATGAGTGATGATGTGTCATTAAAGGTTGATTTACCAAGCAGTATATAAAAGAATTTAAATGAGCTCCATCTTTACCAGCTGCAACATTAAAGTGATGCACCAACTAATGCATCAAAAATTATAATCAGATAATTTAATACATATGATTTGAGGCATTCTGCATAGTGAGAGTACTTTTACTTTGGTCCTTAAAGTATATTCTGCTGATGCTAACACTTTTGTACTTTTACTTAAGTAAGATTTAGAATGCAAGACTTAAACTTTCACTTGTAACATCAAGGTATTTTCACACTTGTGGCATTGCTACTTTAATCCTGTTATTTTCTTTTACATCGTCATTAACACTATCACCTGTTCCCGTAGTTCCAGATCATCTTGCTTTGATTTCCCTCAATGTCCCTTTCAGAATTAACTCCATGACACAGCTGTCGGCCCTCGTGTCCTTGAAGAGACTGAGTGCTTTTGTATTTGTCTCTGTCACAATTGATACAATTTGCTAAAAAAAAAAATCTGTTTTTACCTGTACCAGGGGTGTCCAAACTCCGGCCTGCGGGCCAACTGCGGCCCGTGGTCCAATTTTCATTGGCCCGCAGGAAGTTCTAAAAATGTATTGGAATGTGGCCCACACATGGAACTTGCGCTGGACTGTATTGTACTTCTTAGTCTCACCGCTAGGTGGAGTAACTGTCTTGAACGAGGCAGCTTCTCTATAAAATGAGTAACCGAAGAAGAAATGTGCTACAGGTGACCCAAAGTGAATTAAGGAAACATAAGAGAGCAAGTGAGTGTAGAAAGTTTCAGACGTGGTGTGCGATGAGAGCACAGCTAATAACTAATGAGGATCACTTCTGCATTACGGAGGAGCTGCTTGATGTTAGCAGTCTAAAGAGCACCACGACGGGTGAGGATGTTTTTGAAGCTGTGCCAGATGCAGTTGGCATGATCGGAGTTAAATGGGACGAGCTGTGTGGAAGTACGACGGATGGGGCTCCAGCTGGGACAGGCGAGCGCAAAGGAATCTACGGTGTCCGCCGAGGGGCAAGAAAGTGGAGGTAAGGCTGTTGATTCGAGCACCAGGGCTCTAGCACAGACTATTTCAAGCTTCTGAAGCTGATGCTGGTGCTGGTGCTCAGTTTTGAAGAGAGAAGGACCTCTTCATGAGCTCAGTGACCCTCTCTGGTTGGCATGTTTAGCGGATCTCACTGATCACCTTAACACACTGAACAAGAGCCTAAAAGGCAAAGACCAGCTTGTACCACAACTAATAAATGAAAGCCCACTAATGGAAAGGCTGTTTTTTTTTCTTGAATCATATTCAGTCATCAAGCAGAATTTACCTACATTTGATTGATTTTGCCAACTTTAATCCACTAGAGGTGAGGCGATATACATCACCTCTAGTGGATTAAAGTTAGCAATATAGCTCACTTCTAGTGAGTGGCCCAGCCCTTTGTATGTTTTTCTGTATGTGGCCCTCAGTGAAAAAAGTTTGGACACCCCTGACCTATACGCTTTCTGTTATAACCACGGATGTAGCTTACAGTGTGTAGCCGGTTTTAAACACTGTATGTGTGTTTATACTCTAGTTTTTGTGTTTTTATGTGAACAAGCATGAGACACTGTTTGTGGCTTCGAGGTCACAGAATATTGCTGGTGGTGGAGTTAATTGTGTTGCATGCTACTGGGTATATTTTGCAAGATGAAACAGCTTAAATGTTTTGATTAATGTCAAATCAAATGAATATGTTTCAGTGTGACAGAGCACCTACAGGGACAAGAGGACATCAACAAAGGGATCTGAGACCAGTATGTTATGTCGTTAAATACAGATGTGCCATCACCAGCTTATTACAGCACACTGATTGACAAATAGAGAACAACTATGATGAAATTGAAAACATAGCAACTAAAGCGCCAAAACAGTCAGTATTGTTTACACAATGGATGAGTCGCACCACTGTGCCAATGAACAAAGGAGCGTTCGATAAGTGGCTAATTTCCACCATCACAACATAATCTCCACGCTGGGAAGCGAGCTGGCAGGATTTCTCTCTCCTCTTTGGCACTCAGACGTGAAGCAGCAGAGCAGCCACATTTCTTCGGCTGTCTGTGAGGTTCGCGTACTGTTTTAAAAGTAGCAAAACATCAGTTTGCCGAAGAGCTTTGCCGTGATTGCTGCACCCTTCTCATCAGTTATTAAGTGCATACTTTGACATTTAATACGCTGCAGGGAAAAAGCTCATCCACGTCCACTTTTTTGATTCCCATCTGCAGCAGTCTACAGGGGTGAAATAAGCACTTTTTGATTTAAGTCTCCTGGCAACTTTCTGTATCTTTCCTTATTTTTCATCACTTAATAGATACTGTATATGCATTTTTAAATAAAGCGCAAAAAAAACAAACAGAATAACAGCACCTTTGTAGACCCAAACGCCACAGTGCCTTTGTGAAACCATCAGTATATGCAGCAGAAACAACAGGTGATAAGAATAACAAACAGTATTCAGATTCTCATCATGTTTATAAGAGACACATACTGAGTCACGTGTGTCCTTGTTTGCGAGTTTGAGGGTCAGAAAATCCATATTATGTTGCTGATATCTACAATATGAAAGCGAGGTCCAGCGAGGGGCACAATACATCAAGTTGGCCAGGCTTTTGAGATGAAAAATGATGGAAATAAACAGGACTGAAGAGTGAAAAGTGCACCTTAAACATGTAGGAGGTCAAAAACTAAACTACACTAAAACTAAACTCAACATCATATTCAGCACAATGAGCTTTGTGAAATGAAAGGATTCTCTTTTACTTGCAGGTTGTTTCAACTGCTGATGGATTAATGAGATATGGAAACTTACTGGATAGAATTTATGTTAACAAAACCAGTTATGTTAAAATGCCACAACATTTAAATCTCTTGAGCCTTTTGTGTCGTCGGTGAAACAATTCTACGCTGACCGTTTGCTTTAAAGAGCCCTTTTAACACCGAACAATGTGCAATTAGCTCGATGACAGAAAAGAGCTGGAAGCAATGCAGGTTTGAATCTGAACTAAATGTGCTCCAGAGAGGCTTTAAGTTTGCACAGCACCGGGGGTTACACATGAGGACTCGCACTGGATTCTCGACACTTGAGGTGTCATCAGGGTGCATGCGTGGGACCTGCCCAGGCCATCGCTTCAACGCTGTGAGGAGGCCTTGGTGGGATGCTGAAGAGAACTCATGAAAATGTGAGTGGCTGACCTTTTCCACTAACTGTGCCGAGGGAAAATAAGTGCTTGAAGCGAAATCACACAAAAATCAAAGCCTATTCAAACTGTTTTTTTGCGAGTGATCTGTAAATGCACCGTGCGCATTGTGCTGCGAGCAAGGTACCAAAATGAGATATTCTTCTAAATAAACAGTCACTTTATAAAGAGCAGGTGAACAGGGCTGTTGTTTCACCCAGATGTGCTGGTGGTAAAGCAACAATTTGTGCTGGTAAGTGAGGGGCCATCCACTTTCATGCCTTCTAAAATCACAACCTGATTGAACAACCAAGAAAGTGCAAACTTGAAAACATGGGAAAAAAAGCTGGCTGGCTTGCGTCTCTCTGATGGTTTGAATTGTCTCTGGTCAGGACCATGGACAGCTCCTCCAGCAAAGTAAGTTATACAAATCAATCAGTTATTTACACACTATTTATTGAGATCACCAATCATGAGTCTGTACATCTACTACAACCTCTATCCTTAGACACTCAATTTGGATCAGGAAAAAACTCCCCTGGGAAGAAACTGGAGAAACATCAGGAGGAGCAACAGAGGAGGGAAATTACTGTTAAAGTTTAGTCGATTCAGACATGAAAAGGAATTTAAAAAAGAAAAAAGAAAAAACATTCAGTTTCATCTCATATCTTACAAAACATGTCTGCGCGTGCCACGAATTAAACAGCGAGGGGAGAGAGAGCGATCCCGGATCACGTGGTGGCGCCTGAGTTGGTGAGGCAGGTGAAGGCAGCGTGCCCCTCTGGGCTGGGGAGCGCGCACAGGTGGAGCGGGATTCATGACTTGTCATTCACTTGAACGTGAAGCTCCATCAGGTCCGGCTCGTTCCGCGCCACACCACGGACCACACCACGGACCACACGGACATCTCCGGCGCGCTGCGCGACACCGAAATGGCACTATTTCCACTCATTCCTCAGGAGCCATCTGCGGGTGTGTGACGGCGGAGCTGATCGGGGAAACCCACGTGGAATGTGCGATGAGTGTGATGAAGTGCTCCGCCGCATCCTCTCCAGCTGCGCCGGGCAGCGCTGCTTTTCAGCCCAACTTGCGATGAAACTTTCCGGCAACGTGAAGCTCAGAGATGCGCGAACAGCGGAGGGGATGTTCATCTTCAGAATGAGGTCGCTGAAATTCAACATTTTGCCCTGCCGGAGATGAAGGCAGAGCGACGAACTATGAACTTGTTGGTGTGGATGTTGGTTTTTTACTTTTTCTTGTTGCGCTCTTCGGGTGACGCACAGGTAATTAATCACCGTGTCCGCTTCGGTTTGTCAGCAAACGAGCTTTGACGCCAGTTTTTGCTGCTTAAGTCGTATTTTTTATTTTTTTTTTTGCGTTATAACAACTCCCTCGCCAGTCTGTTCTCAAACACATTAACCCGATGATATTTTGGGATGTATCGCCAGCAGTCAAGCTGTAAACAACACGGATATTTTTTACGGCGCGTTGCTCCATCTTCTATGGATCTTTCTTTAAGATTCAAGGTGTTTACTCTACCAGTACACTCGTGTAAGATTCTTTTGATGGGAGCTCTGTTACATCAAAATAAAAAAAATGCATACATAGGACAATTAAAGAACTATATATGGAGCAAATATGCATAAAAACAGAATATGAGGAATGACAGCAGCTAGAGGTAAAGATGTAATAAGATGTAATAATATGTATATCCTTTAGATAAGAAAATATAAGGCGGCCTATCGTATATAAAACAGAACTAAAGTGATAAAAGGTGCTTATGTGGTCAGTGAGAAATATCAGAGATGCTGAGGCTGTTGCCCTGTAGATGCAGAAAGAACAAGCACAGAGAAGTGGCCATCACCTGGTAACACAGCAGTGTGGGTAATAGATGATGTAGTTCTGTGCAGCGCTGAGAGTCACCTCACCTGTTGATATCTGGCCAACACTTGTCTCTTTTTGTCTCACAGAGTCTGAACTGCAGAAAAGTCTCCGTGTCGTCATGAGCATCACTTTTGTGGGGCTGCTTTGTGTGATTTGAGGAGATGTATTAATAACTGCAGTCTGCCTGTTTATCTCACACTCTGCCTTCACCAGATGATATCTCACCGGAGCTAAACCCTCTAAATAAATAAAAGTGTTTTACTCCCATGTCAGATTTTCAACGATCCACGTTGAACGTTGGAGGTGATGAGCTGAAAAATAAGGAAGGAATAAGGAAAAGAAGGAAGAAGGCACACGAAGGAGTGTGACATGAACCACTAAAATTGGCAGCAGACTCCTGGGGTTATGAGTCACTGACCTACGATGGACTCAGAGCTGCTCAGAATAGAATGAAACCTGCAAACTGGCCTCAGATATCTGAGTTAGACAGAATTGAGTAAAACTGGGTGTGAAAATGTTCCCCTAGTGTGCGTCTGTCTCATTCTGCCTTTTAATGGACTCATTTTCTGTTCTGTCGATGTTCTTATCAGCTGACACAGACGCTGTGGTCGTGTATGCGAGCAGCACTTCACCTGTTTTTTTCTCTGTTTTTTCCCACTGGCTTCATAGATAACCCTATTTAAAATCCGCAGCCGGACTAAGTGAGGCATACCTATACTGGCTGAAATCTGACTTGGTGATGTGCGTGTGTGAGCCTGAATGGTGACAAAACCAAAAAGCCCCTCTTTGCCAAACGTGATGTGGGAATCAGACAGTTCTAGATCAGTGTATTTTATCAGGAAGCTGACTTTTCATTGGAGAGAAGGGCTGTGCCCATGCAAAAAATCCTATAGGTTTTGTTAACAATCCCATTCTGGCCTGGTCTTGGATAATAATTCAGGCCAGGAATTTCCACATAACAACAGAGAAACATAAGTTTTAGTTTTAATACTATGCACACCAAACTGCTTCAAAAAGAATCAAAAAAAGTTAAAACAGATAAGAAATGTCAGTCAATTATTTATTTACCTATATCCATGGGTACAAACTCAATCAAGTGTTGATGCTATTTATTCGTTTTTTAAAATACAGAATTCACTTAGGAAGAGTATTTGGGTCAATATGGCGTGCTGATGGCAGCATGCTAGCGTGCTTGGTTGTTTGTTTTTTTCAACACTAACTGTCACTTTCTCTGGAAAATCTATTTTGTAGCATTTAGCGTCACTTTAGCATCCCGCTGCTTGTCTCAGCTCCACTTTTTCACTTTCTCTTGTTCCGTCTTTCTCCTGCACTGTGGGCTCTCCGCACACTCGCCGACTGTGTCACCAATTATGCATCATGACAGATCATTCTAGCAGGTTAGAGGCAGGCGGGGGGGCTGATGCTCCGCAGCTCTGAGTGACTGTATCTGCCTCCTGCTATTTTTGCTAGGATTTATCCTTTTTTATTCAGCATAGCTAACGCTGGCCTGCCACTGTGGGCCACTGAGCTGGCCAGGCCTGACGGACAACTGTTCGTTGTTGGACAGCAACTGCAACAGCTGCTCTGCGCAAGCATGTTTTCATACAATTAATTCCCTGCGTGGCTTTACACCATAGATGCTACCATCTGCACTCTGCTACTTGTAGCTGCCTGCTGTTAGTTGGCTGGTGAAATCCAACGGTGTGTATTTACATAGGTGCATGAAACAAAGTGCTACGTGTTCACCTCCATCTGATTTCAGTTCTCTTAGATGTGTTGCTGACAATCAGTTACTTCTTGATCGGGCAGATAACACACAGACGTGTGATTTTGAGCCCAGAGTCTAAAATTAGACATACAGACCAAACATACAGACATGAAACACATATGGTCACAAGCAGCACTTCGACTGCTTTTCTGAACTGCCTGAATATTTTGAAAAATCTTTTCTGAAACATACTGTATCTGTGCTGCGCCTGCAGGTATCTTCGTATTTGCATTATGAAAAGATCCAGGAATACTGAGTGACTTTTTTCCTGTAACATCCCCTGTGAAAAAACATGTTCTATTATTATTGTAGTACTTTTGTAAAACGTTGCCTGGAGGGCATGTTTAATAGTGATGCAGGCAAACGCGTGAGCAAATACAGTTTGACTCTAAACGTACTGTCAGTAAGTCATAATTGGCCCCTGGTATCACATATGCATTTCCAGAAGATTCTTCCTCAACATTAAAAAATTGTCGGGACACATTTTCCACAATGTTGCATCACAAATGTGCACCAGAGTTCATTAACTACACACATATGGACATTATGCAATCTGTTGTAAATAATGCCGCAATGTTTGTAACAGATATGTTGAAAATGTGTCATAAGTAAACACCCCATCATCTCTGATAAACTGAGACAGGGCAGCACATTTTTTCCATGGTGGGGAGGGAAGGCTAGTGAATCGCTGCTTGTTATTTATGATGACCCACCACAGCTTTCTTAAAGAAACACTAGCTTGTCTTTCATCTCCATAATTACAACTTTACTCCTCTGTCCTTATCTCATTATGCAAGCCTTGTCTGCTAAAAATGAAGTTTGTATGCTTTTGCTTTAATATGTTTTGGAGCAAATCTAGTCACCGCTTGGATTAAGTTCAGCAGCCACATGTTTTCCAGACGATTAAGAGATCTTGTGCTGCACAGAAGCCACTGGGAGGTGTTGGGGTGGATGGTGGGCGTACAAAGCACAGGACTCTGGAGACCGTGAAGTGTGTAATGTGTCTAGTGTGATTGGATTTATGCTACAAAAATAGTCAGGGAAAGATGGTGGTTAGTTTGCAGCCTTGGCTTGAAATATTTAAGAGGTGCATTGCATGTCCTGTATTTAACTAAGAGCGCCCACTGACCTTCTTCTGCATCTGTAACATGTTTTGGCATGAATCCAGTGTTCAGTGAACACAACAGTTCCGGTTTTCATGGGAGTGGGAGACATTATCGAAAGTCATTTACTTTAATAAACAGTCAAAATGGCAGGAAACATCCTCTGCCATTGTGCGCACTGCACACCCACTCTGAAACTCTTTACAGAGGTGATGAGACAGCCTGTAAAGGACATTCATTATGCCTGAATAGTCTGCCTAATGGTCTGTCAGAAATCTAATTCTACATGGGTCTATAAACTTGACTTGACACTATTTTGACTTGGTTATTTTCCTCAACAGGCTGACAGCTTATGAGACAGCTTGAATCCATAATGACATATTTATTAAAATGTTCGCTGCACGTGAAATATATAGAAAAATATCCATTTCTACAGACATTTCCACATCTAATCTTTGACTTGACATTACGCATCTGTGGGTGGCACATGCCATCTTAGCAGATGTGGATCTTACTGTTGCCGAAAGCTAAAATTGAAAAGATAAAAAAGATAAAAGAGTAAAATACATTCTTAAAGATGTTTGTAGCCATTGCAGTGGCTTGAAAGTGCTACATTCAATTTTTCTAGTTTTGAAATTCAGACTCAGATGCTTCACTGACATAGATCAAGACACTTAAAGGAAAACAAGGATGACAGCAGTGGTCAAAGTCAAATATTACAATATACAAAACAATGTTCCTCCACTCTGAAATCGGAGCGTTTGATGGGTTTTATGCTTTGTATAGAATAACAATGTTTCACATACAGCCGCACAAATAACACTATGTTCTTAGTTTAATTTAACATAAGGTTAAACAGATGCCATCGCTCCCGTCAGATGGTTTGACAGACGGAGTTGTTTTGGACACAAATGCTCTTCTCAGTTTCACGGCAATTCATCATATGAGAAATGACTCTCGTGTGACATCATGTTGTGAACGATCAAAGTTTAAATGTTTGCGACACACCACTAAGTTAAGGAGCCTCAGGAGGTCTGAACGCTGTGCACTGCAAAACATGCAATAAAAAAGTTCTCTATGCTTGCTGCCATTTTGGTTTTTCCTGTCATGACTTACCTCCTCCAGCCACACATGTTGGCCCTGGCCCACAGCAGATGGTGTATGGCAAGAAAATGAGTGATTCACACACACACACACGGACATGGACACAGCTCTGATTTTGTCTGTTGTGCTCCACAGATGGGGTTTGACGGTCCTCTCTCTGCGCAGGAGCAGATGTACATCCTTTATGAAATCAAACTGCAGTGCTACCAGAACCTCTCCAACATTGACCCAGGGTCCACAGGTACAAAACGGGCACAGGAAGGTGCATTTTTGTAAAATGTTACACAATTCTGCACATGTGGGGTAATCTGAAATTTCTTCAGGTTCACGTGGAAGCAATGCAGTTTCTACTGGTAAAATGGCAGAAAACTTTAAAAGATGAAATGGTGGAGAAAGATTTTCAGAACTTAACTATTTGAGTTATTTGGAAATATTAAAGGTCCCATATTATTACGCAAAATGTACTAATGTCTTCACAACATAAACGTGTGCCTGGTGTGCCTAGAGAAACTACGAGACTATGTCTTTACCTCCTGCTCCATCTATCAGCAAATGTTTTTGAAAACATCATTTCGATTTGGCTCCCCTTACGATGTCATAAATACACAAATAATGGGAAAAAAATGGCTAAATCTTTTCTTGGTCCTTTTTAATTTAGCCAAAAACATCTTTTCTCATCAGTCAGTTTACTGACTCATACAAATTTCAGGAAAATGGTTATTAGTGTGCGTCAGTGGTTACATTGATATGTTAGAGATGGATGGTGGAACAGAAGGATCGATTCCTCCAGGAGGATCAATGAAATGATGACATGATCTTCTTCCAAGTTACAAAGACAGTAGTCAATATCCTAATCCTGAAAAAGGATAAATGTGTATGGGTGGATAGCTCTGAGCCTTGCAGAAGGAGGTTTCTGTGATTCACGGTGCCCTCACTATGATCACAGCATGTTTCTGCACCTGAAACCAGAGCTTTTGCTACACATTCTCCAGACTGGACTCATTTCTCATTCAGGATCCATTTGGCTGTGTAATAGCTTGCTGTTACCTCTAACTCTGTCATAATAAAACGAGTTTGCCTGGTTAGCAGGTATCAGAAACGTTTTCATAAACTCAAACAGTAAAAATGCTAGAAAATTTTGCATTAAAAATGTCTGATGCACTACTTGACCCATGTTGGCTGTCACTAACAGTTTGTATGTTGTTGAGCAAAAGAAAAGATTGTTCATGACATATGAGCCCTGCAGTCACTTCCCAGAGTTCCTGGCAGGATATGATGAGTTTATCGGCCCAAAAGCTGAACAGTGGAGCCAAATCAAATGCTGAAGCTGTGATTTTAGATGCTAATCATTTCACTTTATAGCCCTCCATCATACTTTTGGGATGATAGTTATTTTGGACTATAGTTTTTGTTGTAATGTAATGCCCTGCCTTTCAGCATCAGCACAACACTGACATAATAATATTAAGTGTTGACCTAAGCTGAGTGATGTGACTGGATTGAATACAAAGAGCATTGCTTTGTAAAGTTGCACTAACAATATTTAAAGATGAGATGAGTCAGCAGAGATGCAGATTTAGTTTTTGGAGCATCCCTGTTACTTGTCATACTGTAGGTGTCCAAATGTCCTTAAGTGACTCCCACATTTCTCACTACACAACAAAACCCACACAGCATCCTGCACAGCAAAATCCACTGACATCCACTGGTTTCTGTTAATAGCTTTTGTTGGCAAAGGGATAAAGGAACATATGATCCTACAGAGTCAGTGAAAAACTGTGAAAAGCAGGTGGTGTTAGTATACAGGAGAATAGCCATTTGCAGAGAACACCTCAGTTGAATAAGACAATGTGCATGACTTAAGTACATTATGTAAATTATCATGTGACAACATGAATCTTTTAAGATAAAGTCCAAGAACAGATTCTTAAAGTCAATCTTAAATTTTCTGATATCGAATCAATAGACTACAAAACAAGCATTTTGAGGATTCATGTTAAGTTTACAGAGCTAATTTCAGAGAAAATTGGCTTATGAGGAGATTTAAACCACGTTTCAGAGACACTAGAGACAATGTAAGCAGGTTTTCCCCTTGTTAAGACCATTATAATCACACCGGTCTCGATTTGGCAATTTTAAACCACAAAAGCCCTTCTTCTCTTCTTCTCAGCTTTCCGATCCTGTGGTTTATAAGCCTGAAGAAGTTGAAAATGCAACATAAAATAATGTAAAATCAGCAAGGATTCTAACTCATAGAAGCTGATATTTCTCTGCTCTTGCATGTCATTTCAGTTACTAAAACACCCCACAGACAACTAGACATGGATGGGAGAGACAGTCATGAAATGCTGAAGTGCATGAAATGCTTAAATTTGTCTTATTAGGACAATCTCTGACGATTTCTATTAACTTCTATATTTCTATATACTAGTGAATGTGTCTGATATTCATTCACACTGTGATTTGCCAGCTGTGCCCCCTTGCCCCCTTTTTCTGTGACGGCTGGCTTTTCATCCCGTTTTTGAGTTTGGCACAACTAGAAACACTTTTGCCTTCAAACATGGCTGGACAGCAAGCCATATGAACTACTTACTTTCTCTCCAGCCATTAAATGTTATAATGTGGCTCTGCTTTTCTCTCTCATGATAAGTCACAACCAGATTTCATTGATCATCAGAGGAATCTAATGTGAACAGGCTGTTGGATCACATGAAAATGTAACAATCCAAAAACAAAAGATCAGTTACCAGTTGACTGTATGTGTACACTGACTTCCTCTTCCTCTTGTCGCTGTAGATGAGGTGTGCCCTCCAGACTGGGATGGTCTTATTTGTTGGCCCCATGGTTCCCCTGGGCTCGTTACCAAGGTTCCCTGCCCGTCTTACATCTATGACTTCAATCACAAAGGTTACAGGCAAAGATTTTGTTTTCCTGTTGCAGACGTACCATCACAGACGCTGACTAGAAGACTGCATGGAACTTTAAATGTTAAGATTATTTTAAAAGTTTTTCAGCCTGATCTTTAAACCGAACTGTCTGAAATATTAAAAATAAAAACATTCTTTTGTATTTGTACAGTACAATACAAAATATTAAGAGGTTTAATTTGCCAAAATAATCAAATTTACCTAATTTCAGGTAGTGCAGGACATTTAATGTATCACAGCTTCTCGTAATTTCACTTCACTAGACTGCTGGGATCCAAGATCCACTTGAAATGAAATGCTTAAATCATAACCAAACCATTTCTTCAAAGCTTTGTAAAATAATGTGGACATATGCGTTGACAGGACATGCTTACAGGAGGTGTGATGTCAACGGTTCCTGGGTGTTTGTGGACCACTGGAACAAAACATGGACCAACTACTCAGAGTGTCTCCGCTTCCTTCAGCCCAGTGATGACGAAGGGAGAGTGAGTATGACTGTAAAATATCTAAGCAGCAACCGATGTATTATTCGCATACAAGCATGGACAGACGTGTCAACACACAGATTGTTAGCATGTGTAGCTATCAAAGTTGTGAATCTCACAGGACCTTCAGGCCAGCTAATCTGGAGGCTGACTGTGAATCATCATCTTTTAAATACTTTGTATAAGTATAACTGTTAATTTTAGTTGACTCAGTTTATCCACCTTATATTCAGCCCATTCATCAAACCAACCATGTTGCCCGAGGGGCTGTTTGTCACTGGCCCTGTGAAAAGGAGACATTATGTTAGATTTCATACAAACAAGTGCTTTGTTAGAACTCCTGATGTTGTCTCCAGTTTCAAGCTCCAGCATTTGTAAAGCCTCTTAGCTGTCAGAGATTTAAGGATTTAAGACTGCCACACGCATGCTAAGACTTTATAAGTCTACCTTTTTTCTGTTAATGGGACTGGGTTAGTGATCTATTCTTTTATTTGGCGTGTGCACAGGCTATAGCAGCATTAGCATTAACTTCAACTTTAATTGTCAGTGCACCTGTTAGTCCTTCATCCTCTCCTGTCAAAATGCAAATACACAATGATTAGACCCCTAAAATATCAGCAGTGAGGGCTTTCTTGTTCTTAGTGCAGCTTCCTGACTACTGAACTGGTGACTGAATAGCAAATATTTATCTCTGTTCACAGCAAGACTTCTTTGAGCGGCTATATGTCATGTATACCATTGGCTACGCTGTGTCCTTCAGCTCTCTGCTAGTGGCCATCTTCATCATTGGATACTTCAGGTAAAGGAGGATTTTCTAATAATTAAATGGTGGGCTGTCTATGTAACATATCAGTGGAATAACAGCAGGTGGTCCTCTGCTTTGTTTGCATCTGCACATCCTATTTTGTCGTCTATTTTAGGTTTGATTTTTAACAAATTTCTACTTTTTGACTTTTAAAAGCAAAAATTCTGTTTCTCGATCCTCATCAACTTAATGTTAACTCTACACTGTACACTTTACTGAAGTGTGGTTGAGTGCACATTAGAAGTGGGACCAACCTTATGTTACACACAAAACTAAAAAAGTGCACTCAGAACAGTGCAGATCTCTGCCAGGCGATGTTGCCCCGAGGGCACCGCTACTTGACTTACAGTCAAGATGGCGGTGAAGATAAGAGAATCTTTATTTATGTTGTGCCGTGCATAACTACAGTGGATCATGACATAACATCTGCAGATGGTCTGGGTCAAAACATGACAAAACTTTTCTATGGTTGTCAGTTTTTGGCCTGAACAGCCAGAGTAAGGCTTGTTTTTAACCCAGCTGATTGGTGAAAAAGCTTTTTGTTCTGTGATGTTGATGACTTGTGGCTCCTGCCAGTAGTTTAAGAGGAGCTAGGAGTCAGCCGTCAGTGGCTGTATGAAACACTCAGTAAACAGGTTTTTCAAAAATTGTGAATCATGCAACCAGAGAGGTCGTTCACCGGAGGCATAAAGGTACACAGAAAATATTACATTGATCAGTCCAGTAATTTGAGAGATTAGCTGCTGACAGACAGACAGATCCACGCACATGCACACGCTTAATCAAATGTGTGTCGCCCTTCAGGCTTACCCCTGGTGGAAATAATATAACCAACACCACAGAAATGAATAAATGATGAATGAATGAATATATAACTAGATGATGTTCTGCACCAAAATGACCTTGTTGTGTAACTTGTTGAGTTAAAGAGATGATGAACAATGAAGTACTGTGAAAGTGGCATTATTATTGGCAATCTACCAACACAAATTATATTCACTACAATATATACTATATATTTAGATTTGCTAATATATCATAGTAACAACATGCATATAATACATTTGATATTTTTTAGAGGAAAAGTGGTCACACTTTTAGCCTGTAATACTTTATTTCACAGTCTGCAAGTCTTCATAATTTCCTAGAACATTTCCTGGAAAGAACTGTAACATTTTGTCCTAATCTGAAGCAAAATGGAGGCATTATTCAATTGGTGCACTTCCAATTAATGAATTTCTTTGAACTGCTCCAAAGAGTCAGTAAACCAATTGTCCACAATTCAGTATACATAGAGAAAGTTAGGAAAGTTACATGGGTCTAAAAGGAGATTTCTTTTCAAGAAAGTTCATTCCCCATACCATTATATATTGATTTATTATATATATTACATTAGGGGCGCTCCGGCATGTCATGACTGACTATGAGTCAGCATGTTGAAGTGTCCTTGGGCAAGACACTGCCCAAGGACTGATAAAGCATAGCTTCATGAATGTGTGTGAAAGAACAGTGTCCTCCAACTTAGATTCCTCCTGAATGAATGATGTGTGAATGATGTGTGAATGGGTGGATGAGGATGTCATGTAAAAGCTTTGAGTGGTCAAAATGACTAGAAGGGCGCTCTACAAATACAGACCATTTGTTATTACAAACTGCCTTAAATCTTTAACTCCCCAGGGCTTCCCATGGCTCTCCTAGTTTATTATGTAATTTTCTAGTAGACGTAATCATCCTACCAGCACTTCAAAAACCTCCTGAAATCCCTGTCCACTTGAAACTGTTTGTAATACAGGAGCACACTTACCTGAAGTGGCCCTGCCTTTGTGTTTAGTGAAAAAGACAGACTGAGAGGAGGAGGATAGAAAACACCCTTAAATAAATCCTTGTGAGCTACCCCCTTGTCTCACCATAGCCCGATAACTCAACACCCAGCTAGGAAGGGACCAATGACTGATTTGAGATTACAAAAAACTATTTTAACCTTTACGGGACAACACAGGTGTTGCCAATTTCTGTTAATGGCATGTCTCCCATCTACCACGAGAAAGTAGTCCATCATAGTGAACACAGTGTCACTGTTAAACAGCACTCCTTTGACAGATACTAAGTGCAAAAAGGGACTCTCTCAGGTTGTGAATAGCACCATTTTCACAGCAAGAGTGGGCTGCAGGGTGTCATTGGCAGAAGTTATGTCAACTACATCTAACTTCTCTGTCAGGAAAGGTGCTCAGAGCCGTGTGTTTAAATAGCAAATCTTCAAACAGAGCACAATTTCTGGATTGATGGTGGTTTACATTTAAAAGAGCCATCAAGATGCCTTTTGACAAACACAGGTCTTATATTGGACTTCATAAAGAAGCTTATAAATATTTAATGCGGGCTTTTCCTCAGCTTCTCTCTGCGTCTCTGTTTGCTATGTAAAGCTAAAATACATTTTTATCAAACTACAGTCAGTAATGAACTTATTACAGTGCCGAGCAGCTATGGAATATGTCCTGGTTAACTACTAATTTATATCATAATTGAAACACATTAAATAGAAATAACTCAAATCTTAACAAACATTAGAAAGGTTCCATACATTCACAACACTTGACACAATCGTGACTCCCTCGCAGTGCACTTGTAATCGGTTTGTGACAGTGAATTAAGGACCAAACACTCATGTAGCTTTGGTTTTAGTCAGACATGAAAACCAACTTCAGCTACCTTGTAACTTCCCCTACATTCAACACGCTGTCACCAGCTTCAGCACTGAAGATGATGTCAATAATGAAACAGGAGGCTGGGAGCATTAATTATAAGCAGCAACAACAAAGGCAGCAGCAGCAACAAAATTAACACTAGTGCTCATTAGGATGTAAATGTACTGCATGTTTGTATACCAGACTACAATTTCTGATACTCCTGCAGTCACTGACAATTTCAAGACACATTTCAGACCTCTGAAAGAGGCTAATACATGGAAAAGCACTGCCTTCTCTTATACATTTCTGCAAGGACAGCATGTCACTGTCAGAGCCCAGCGACTTTTGTACCAATGATGAAGTGGTTCAGAAAGTTGCTGACAGTTTCTTGGTTACCACTATAGTTAGTGAAAACAGTGTGACTGCAGAAAAGTAACTGAAGAAACAACTCAGTTTGAAACCTTGACATTTAAACGAAATAGTTCCACCTACTTCCTGACGGAGCAAAACTGGACCAACAGCACAGTATATTGTTGTACAAAACTGTATGGGTGTAGAAAAGGATGATATGATTAAAGCCTTTGGCCAAAATCGAACCATTCAATGGTACTATTACAGAGCTCATCTCAGGGACGGACTTTGAATGAAAAATGGCCCCGAACTTATAATAACGTACATGTAAAATAGATCAAGTTGAACAAGGGGGTAAACTAGAACGAGGGGAATGTGTTGCTCTAATGAGGAGGCCGTCCGGAAGGAGCACATACAAGCACAAAGGCAACAAGGTGACAAGAATCTCTGTAACCATCCGACCAGCAAAATAAATAGCTCAAATGTGTTCGTGAAAAGATTGGTGAGCAGGCAAGACATAGGATAAAATGATAACATAATTCTTACCTCATTAAATTAGAAAATTAGCATTTTCTGCACAACATGCTTTTCACACTTTCATTTGGGGTGGAAACTAAAAAACATATCTTGGTCCCCTGACTTTGGCCTCGTAAAAAATTGAGGTGGCTCAGACATCCTGCCTTAATCACACAATTTCTTGTAATTAATGGGTTTTTTTCCCTTTAGACTGAAGATTCTATCAATGGACATTGAAATGTAAAATCATGGAATTAATGTAGAATCAACACAAATAAAGTATATTTAAATTCAAATGCTGTTGTTTGATTGCATCTTTTTGACTTTGAACACAGCTCTGAAGGCATTTTTCTGACAGAAAATAGTAACAAAACCCAAGCCTATATGTCAAAGTGCCAGTTGAATTTCAAAACCATGGAGGTCATGAACGTTAAGTATCAGCTTAGAGGGCAATCATTTCTTATATTCACTAAACTACACGTCTAGGTTTTATCTCTTATTCCACAGTTCCACATGTTTCAGTAATAAAGCGGGAAAGTAACAGATAAAAAGAGAAAAAGAAAGCAACGTTTGAAGGAGGTACAGCTACTACATCAGAAACATTGTTAGTGTTTTAACAGCACCACATGGCTCAAATAACTTAATTTATTCTGATTGCAGTACTGTATAAATAAGCTTTATTGTCAGGCTGTCATTAGTTGTGAGGGTTATGATAAGAGCAGGCGATCATGCCTACAGAGAAATTTACACTCAGAGACATGATTTAACACAAGGTTCCATATCAGTGGATGCCATCTTGGTTATTTTCGAAAAATGCCTCTGTGGCGCACCTCTGTCAGTCGTGCTTTCAAACCCTCCTCACATTAGATAAACGGTTGTGATTGCTGCGTCTCAGGCCATGCTAACTATAAAGGAGAGCGGCCAGACGCATCTGCCAGAACACATAAAACATGAGCAGCAGATTGGTCTGGTTCCCAGGCTACAAACGCCCACTCGCCTGACAGATGGCTGTCAACATGAAGCCCCAACTAAAGGCTTTTTTCCCTTCCATCTCTACTCAGCAGTATCTGAAAACTAGCCTTGATCTCCAATCAAGATGATTTTTTTCCCCAACAACATATGGATCGCTTTCTCGCCATTAGACCAACACCAGTAAATTAAATGTGATTTTTGTGATTTGAGTTCCTTGTTTAAAGCCCTGAATACTGTTTGTTTTCATGACAGGCGTCTTCATTGCACCAGGAACTACATCCATATGCACCTGTTTGTGTCCTTCATGTTACGGGCGATCAGCATCTTCGTGAAGGACAAAGTTGTCTATTCCAGTGCTGGATTGCAGGACTTTGATTTTACCCTGTTGGACAACTTAAAAACAGTCAGCATGGCACCACTGGACAAGTCTCAGTATGTAAGTACCAGCTCAACTTGTTTTCATCATTTTAACTGGCAGTGCCAACAATGGCAACTTTGGTTTTTAGACCTGAAAAGTAAAGTAGTAGTTAGTAGTAGTAGTTAGTTTGAGCACTCTGGCCATAGAAATGTGCTTGATAAAATTTTAGAGTAATTGACTGTGGGCAGCCTTATGAGACTGGACTTTATTCAAAGAGAAGAAAGTCATAGTTTGGCTGTGTTCTTAAAGTGCACGTGATTGCTATGTGCGTAGATATAATGGCTACTGTTTGTCCTTTCAGTGATGGATGTGATGGAAGCAGACAAATTTTAGGACAAATTTCAAATCCCCTACTTTAGCAGTATCACAAGTAAAATTTACATACTGGCAACTGTTGTGTAATTTAAACACCTCAGGCGCAATCAAAGCTCACATCGTCTACTGTTGTTACACAAACTATTTAGCAATCCAACAAGCCACCCTGCTGACAGTAATTCATGTATGTTCATGTTCATGTATTGATTTGCTTTTTGATTCCTCTTGCTTGTTGATAGACTTTTTTAAAATGTAGCTTAATTTCCAATGTACTGTAAGAATTAGAGGTAATTACCTGGCATTGTACAGTATACTCATGATTAGGATCATAGTCACACTGTGACTATGATCCTAATCATCTAATTACACCATATGGTCGTGCTGTGTTAACACATGCACAGCTTTGATTAATTAATTAGGTAATTAATTGATTAATTGCTTTTGATTAAATCATGTTTTTAATACAGCGTTTATTGGTATTTCAACTCGTAGGATAAATATCTCAATAAAAATTATTTTTCATGACTATTAAATTCAGTGCTGAACATCAATAATGTTCTATTAATTAAACAACTTTTAAGGGTCTAACACGAGTCTGACCCTCAGTTTACTGCGGCTGGCCTCATCTCTGCCCCAGCAAAGTGGGAGGTTTGCATGATAAACAGATACCTTGAAGTCGGGTCCATGGCTCTGCCCTTTAGCCTGTTGAGTCGTCTGTCCCACCCACATGTAACTTTCATCCTCACATCCAGCAGGGTGTGTGTGTGTGCAGCCAGATCCCACTTCCACTTTTAGAAGACGGAGAGCAAAGTAGATGACAAAAAAAGTTTTCTGTCTTTTCTAAAAACAAAACACTTTGTGCAGCAGAATCAACAATTAGCTGCCTTTTAAAGTTGCACGTGTTTTTGCTTTGTTTTTCCTTTATAAAAGAACATGCTCTCTAATTTCTTCCAAATGATGAAAGGACTAAACCTCAGCCAATCATGCACTGACAGATAAAGATATAAAGTTACAATAAAGAGCTTATGTCTCTACTATTTGGCATCTGGGTTGCATAAAAGAGTGAACAGAAAACCTGCATCTTGAAACAGTGGCTGCTTTGAAGCAAAAATGCTTTCATCATTAAAACTGTACAGGCAACCAACACTTGACAGCACACCAAATATCTCATGGGAACTTCTCCTATTGAAAATATTACACTTTCGTTTTCAGTATTCTTTAGCGTGTTGTCCTTTTATTAATTTTGGCTGCTTTAACCAGTGACTGCTCCAGTCATAAGTGTGAATGAGAAAGAGAACTCCTATTCAGGGCACAGAGTTCATGTTTGTGTGTTGAAAGTCAATCTCACAATAAAACGACACTGCATTTGCCTTTTTCATTTCATTTTCTCTCATTTCTTAATGAATTCTGGGGTTCAGAATCGAATTGGCATCAAAGATCAGGGCTGCTTGTTTCATTCAGGTGATCTGACTCAAATACAAATGTTTATAATTAATTTGATTTGCACTGAACAGTGTAGTTGAATCCTTTCCCTTTAGAATCTCAAGGCACTGAATACAAGTGAAAGGTTTTTTCCTTCACATTATTCACTGGTGATATTATACAATATTCTATATTTCTATGTTCATACTTGCACTATTACTTGTTACTTGTTTTTGGATTACGTGGGCAGTGAGTGCGTGCGGTCAGCATTTGAGTTACTACATCTTATTAGCTCCAGCCTGCACTCACCATGCACAGGCAGGGTTCTCACACATCCTTGTCTTGTTTGGAGTTTGGATGTTTTGGAGATACTACATAGAGTAACTAATAATTTGACTGATATATTTTGACAAAAAAGCTCAGTTTCCTTGTTGAAAATTCTAAAACAGTTGAAAATAGTTGAAAGTGACATCTGCTCTTCACTTCTGCTCTGATCTCTCTCCGTCAGCCTATGCTCATTTTTAAAAGCTTTACTACAAAAACAAGATGTCTCCTTCTTCACTGAAAAGGCCATCCGCACGTGTATGTGCACTGAAGGGTTTCAAGTTTCCACCTCACACGTGTGAACCGTGAACCACTGAACCATGAGCTGCTTTCAAGGTGTGACGCCACAAAGTCCTGACATTAGACATTAGTAGGACATTAGTTGTGGATGCGACTGATACAAAATATATAAGAGGAAATATGGGTGACAGTTTATCCATTTATTTTAATGATTGTGTGGTGAAATGTATAATTTGCCATCATTAATTCCATAGTGCTGATCTTTTTTTTCTCTCTCTCATCTGTCATCACCACTGCTGAGAAGCTGCCTCATTACAGTGAAATACATTTAAGTTGTGGCTCTCAAATCATCCAAAAACTAATGTAGATTTACTTATCTACCTATTGATAATTAGAATTTCCCTCTCATATTTTTTATTATTATATTTTTACAAACTGAGTGCAAGACATCCCTGAATCCTATTTGTGTGAGCCTTAGGGGTGTTGTTGACTCACTGTATGCTTAAGTACTAACTCTATTCATAAAATGAGATCTTTAAATATAAAGGTCAACATTTCTGGTTGTTGATAAAAAGTGGATGATCACAGTGGAGTTAGTGTACATCAGATGGCTTTTAAAAACATGAACTTTATATTTATGGTTTCACTGAGATCGACAGGCGGATCGGGGCAGTGTCTGCAGTAATGCGGTCGCTCTATCGTGGTGAAGAGGGAGCTGAGCCAAAAGGCGAAGCTCTCGATTTACCGGTCGAGCTACGTTCCTACCCTCACCTATGGTCATGAACTTTGGGTCATGACCGAAAGAACGAGATCTTGGACACAAGCGGCCGAAATGAGTTTCCTCCGCAGGGTGGCCGAACTCACCCTTAGAGATAGGGTGAGGAGTTCGACCATCCGGGAGGAGCTCGGAGTAGAGCCGGGCATCTGTTTCGAATGCCTCCTGGATGCCTCCCTGGGGAGGTTTTCCGGGCATGTCCCACCGGAAGGAGGCCCCGGGGAAGACCCAGGACACGCTGGAGAGACTACGTCTCTCGGCTGGCTTGGGAACGCCTCGGGGTCCCACCGGATGAGCTGGAGGAGGTGTCTGGGGCCCGGGAAGTTTGGGCATCTCTGCTAAAACTGCTGCCCCCACGACCCGACCCCGGATAAGCGGTTGAAAATGGATGGATGGATGGATGGGTTTCACTGCTGCGTATTCTCTCTCACTACTGAACAAACAGGATGTGATGAAAGTGTTCATGTTTTGTTATCAGATTGGCTGCAAGGTGACAGTGCTGCTCTTCATCTATTTTCTGGCTACTAACTACTACTGGATCCTGGTAGAGGGCCTCTACCTCCACAGCCTCATCTTCATGGCCTTCAGATCCGACTCCAAATACCTCTGGGGCTTCACACTCATCGGATGGGGTGAGCAGAAAAAATACACATTTCTCATCACATGCAAATGAGGGGGGAGGGGTCATACCTACAGCTTTTCTTCAACAAAAGATTCTTCTACAGGATAATCCTTTTCTGTAGAAAAATTTTGGGGATGATTCCTACACCACAGCACCCACAGCTCTCTGGCCCTCATGGATAATTGCTCTCTGTGGTCTATAATGATGTCTGACTATGTTTGGTGCATAGGGGAAATTAAAAGCCTTCTGTCCACATAGCTACACTTGCATTTTAGATGCAAATAAATTAGCTGAGGAGTTAAATAACTCAGACAGAACAAATGCCATTATTTTACACACATTATCTCTGCTTTGAAGGCATCTTTGCAGTTCTACAACTGAAGAACAGAGTTATCTTTATCTTCAAACAATATCAAGTACCAGCAAAAGAGAAACAGAGAAGATAGAGATGGGGGGGGGGGGTTTGGTAATAAACATTTTCTAATTCATTATGAAACTACAGAACTCCTGGTATTTCGAGTCCTTGTTCTATTCTTGATTTTCTTGTTCAGACAAGTAGATGAACGTTTCTCAGCACACAGAGAGGGAAAGAGCTGGCCCTCACAAAAGATTTTTGTCTCATCTGTGTCCGTTTTTTATTTGTACTTCTGTACACCTTTTCAGAATTCAAATGGCTGCTTGGGTTTGGTTAGATTACATCAACAGTTACAATATCAATAAATGTTGTATACATATACTGTATGTAGTGCACTGTATTTGTGCAAATCCACTACGCTTTGACAACTGACTTGAAAGAAATGAAAAAGGATGATTACAATGGTTATAGCTTTGTAGGAAACATGAAATGAATCCATAGAATTGTATTGTATGCTTGTTGAACAGCAGTGTTGAATAAAAACAACAGGAATACAATAGTTTATACAGTATTAACCTTTCAAGAGAACAAAGACAGCCACTACAGGAACTGCAGAGACAATTAGACCTGCTGATGTAGGGCTCAGTATTGTAGTACAGAACACAGAACATCTCAGACCACTTCACATCTTAACTGTCACGGTTTCTTAAGACTCCAGATGAATGAAGAGATTTAATTAAGAAAATTCATTTCCTCAATAAAAACACAAGTGAGGCCAAACTTTTACACCAACTGGAGCAGACACGGACTCTTTAACGTCTACAAAAGCAGAGAAATTACCTTCTTTCTTAAGACATTCTGGACATGTGATGCCATCCCGCTCCTGAGGATGTCATTCTGACAACCTAGTGTCTCTAATAAATTTAGGAAATAATTTCATTGTCTACTTCTCCACTGTAGATGGCTACTATTACCTACAAATATATGGCACAGAGCCTTTTTTCTCTTCACTTCATCTTTCTATATGTTGGGTTTTGGGAGGAATCACTGATTCTGGTTTTAACTGGTATTACACTACAACTGCATATTCCATTGTCCTTCACTTTCTTCCAGTATTGAAACGATCAACTTTAAAGACAAGTGCGTCTGACTTACATAGTTATATCTGTGTCTGACACCTTAAAGAAACACAACACACACAGCTAAAAAACTCACTCACATCCGCTAATTCTGTAGACTCAAAAGGTTGTGCAAAAGAGACCCTTTGGTGAGCAGAGGTTATACAGACAAATATATCTAGGAAATATCAAGGAAAATTGATAGAAAACAAAGGGAGGAACTCTTTCAAAGGAAACCAAGTGGGAATTCTGAGCTCATTTAGTTTATTATGAAATATACCAAAGTTTAAGAAGGTATCAAAAACATTCTCCAAAAACACTGGCACTACTGTATATTACAAATTATTATTATTAACATATTAAAAATCTTCACATGGAAAAGCCAGGAGGGTAATATTCAATTTTATTTCTAATTGAATATTACCCTCCTGGCTTTTCCATGTTAAGATTTTAAATTGGTTTTGTAATATACAGTATTGTATTCTGTACTCACAATGATCCCTGTTGGAAACCATAAATGTGGTGTATGTGGACAAAATACAAACAGTAGAACTAAACAAACTTAGTTCAGCTGCCCACAGACAGGTAAACGATATGTTAGAAAAACATCAAGAAAAGATAGCGGAACATAAACATACCAAAATTATTCAATCCCCATTCTAAATTAAATAAATTTATATTATAAATTTATGAACTTTCAGCTGTGTTCAATGAACAACTCAAACCAGATCAATTCAAATACAACACAACTATTATTCCAGGTGGTTTCTCCAAAGGTCTGAATGTCTGACTTCACTGTGATGCACTCAACACATTCATTGACAAATAAGCCCTAATCGCTGTCCTTTGCAAACTCCTTGCAAACAAAAAATTATTCTGACCTCAGTTAATTAGCTGTGCATTAATGAATGGCAGAAGCCCAAAGGTTATAAAATACTTTAACTTGGGTGTCAAATTTAATCTTTTGACTGAAATGAATGCTTTTTCTCCTCAAGTGCGCACTGAACAATAAATATAGCTCCTTGCAATTCAACTCTCATGCTCCCATAATGCTCTCTCCACCTCTGTTTATGGCTACAGATAAGATGCCGCATTCATTTAAAATGTGTCCGTCTGGATGTTAAGGAGAGTTTTCATGGCCGAGGTGAGAAGTTGAATATACAGACGCAGACAAAGGTTGAGTTTAATTTTTTAATTTATTGTATTTTATGCTTGTGCTGAGAAACATATGAGACAGTCTGATAGTAATAGAGAAGTTGCCACTAATATGTACCCAAAATGTTACACAATGAAGAGACCTTCATTCGAAGCACCCTTCTTGCGTCACTCGAGGCCCCTTTAATATCAACACCACACTGAGTCGTAACATCAATGCATATATTAACTGAAATAGTAACAGTTTATATCTGCTTCTATAAAGTATGTCCATTCTTGTGCGTATGTCTACAAAAGTGATGTGTGAGTCTAACTACTAACATTGGACAAATATACTTTTGTAAAGTGGGTGATATCATTATAATCCAAAGTCTAATTGACTAATCGTGTTGCCCGTAATGAAGCTGCCATATTTAGATGAGGTGTTTAGGGGGAGAGAAGTCGGTCGACAACCACTATCAAAATCTAATGCAATCACTTCTGCTTAAGAGTCTGTATTCAGGAGGCCACACATTTCAGATGCATTATATATGACAAAATTCATTTCACATACCAGGGTGGATGACCTGAGCTCTCATATCCACATAATTTAAGATCCAGCATAATTGCAAGCTTCAGGAATATGTTTTAGAGCACGGCAAAACCTGCAGAATTGGTTAGTCGTACAACAACAAACAGAATGGGTGTGTTGTTAATGCTACTGCTCACGCGCTCACAGTGGGTCACTCTAAGGTGCCTTGTCTCATATGGACACAGTGTTTCTCCACGGCGCTTGTGCTGTTTTAATTCTGAGTCTATCTGTAATGCCATGTGAATGCCTTGTCTTAAAAGTTCCCATATGCTTTGGGTTTTGAAAGTGAATAATAGATTATCTCACGACCTGAGACAAATCTACACATAGTCTTAGTCCAGATTTGATCCAGAGAAAAGGCTGTAAAGCCAGTCTGATAACTTCTTACATTTATATAAGACACAATAAATTTGTGTCTTATATTGTGTATTTAGAAATGGTCACTTTGATGGAGCTTGCAGCAAGTGGAGTGAACCCAACTCAGTTTAAATTAATTGTGCCTTTGTACGCTTCTTTAGTAAGTTGTGTTTCTTAATTTTCTAAGGGCTTTTGAAAGCTTAGAATTTTTTGTAGGGTGTGATATGACACTAAATATGAGTTCTGTTTTGTCCAAAGATGCTCATTAAAGAGGGTCATGTAACCTAAAAGAGTGTAGTCATTAACTTAGGATGCCTAATTATATCACGCCTCTACTTCCTCGATGTGCAATGTGATCGGGACCATTAATCAGGTAAACAAAGTATCTGACATCATCGGGACAACACAGCTCAATGTTTGTTTTGTGTACTTTCAGGTGTTCCAGCTGTTTTCGTGGCATTGTGGGCAATTGTCAGGGCAACACTAGCAGATGCAAGGTGAGAGAACAGGTCACACTGTGTCTAAATGCATATTCCTTCTAACACCATAGAAGTTAAAAGTCGTTAAAAGTCGTTAAAAAAGGTCAACAAGCCTAAAAGGACAAGTCTGAATATATACAAATGGTGTAGTGGTTTAATTAGCACTTAATTATGGTGACATTTGAATCACCAGTGAAATCTGATTAAATATGCATGATTTAATTTGCAAAATAATTCTGTATAGATGAGCATCACATTTAAAAGTTGTCACGTCATGTACACTTTATGGCCAATGGTATCTACTTATCAAAAAAAAAAAAAAAAAAGTGTGTGAAGACTGAACATGTGACCTCATTCCAAACCTACAGACATTTATAGACTTTATGTGCTGGCAGGTATTGTTTTTCCACACTGACCTCAGAAATCCATGTCATCATGCTCCTCACTCAGTGAGCATTCCTAAAACTGTTCACACATCCTATTGCCTAAATCATCATTGTATGCTGTAGCATTAACATTTCAAAGTCCAAGATTTCTACATCAGCAATCTATTTATTTTATATTATTACAATACTTCACCTCTGTTATCCATTTAGAGGAGAACCATCAGAGGTTTTGACCACTGAGTTGAGTGCTGATTTTCATCATTTCCTTACAAATATGACCTCCCTCAGCCTCACAATAACCCTGCATTTATTATTTGGTTCACTCCAGATTAAACAAAGGCTATAGTTCTGATTCTGTACACAGTTCACACTGCTGGAGCAAAAGGCTAGCTGAATTTATATGACAAATTATAGCATGCAATTATAGTTTTTGACTCGTTTGAGAAACACTCTGGGTTGGACTAACTGGTTTGGATTAAGATGCAAGATGTTGCAGAGCTGAGTAGGAATTGCTGCTGCCTATTCTCCAAATCATGAAAGGCAACTGCACAGCTTTAATAGAACCTAGCTGTTAATGCACTGCAGAGCAAAACACAACACCCACCCCTGCAGGCATTCTCTTACTCTATGCTTGAAAGTCCCTCCAGGCAGGTCACAGGCTAACAGCAACATTTCTGTATCTAAACATTATTTAAACTGACATCTTTCACCACATTAGCAGCACATCATGAGTACTTTTAATTGTTTGGCTTATGCCATCTTTTAAGTGACATAATACATGTCTGTGTAAATCACATCAGGCTCAGTTTGCCACACTGAATTGAGTTGACTTTGTTTCCATCACAACAAAAGATATATGAATTTTACTTTGGCCGTGGTGCAAAGGGAACAGCTTTCTAATGGAGCCATCATAAAACAGACAGAATAAGAGAGGCTAGTCTGTAGTATAGCATAATGTACACAGTGCAGCTTTCATCCGCCATGTAACAAAAATATTTTTCTTATTCTTGAGTTGTTGTTCTCCTGGCACACCTGAAAAACAGAAAATCTGAGTATGCTGAAAATGCATGCAGTAAATAAGAAACAGTAAACAAGAACACTGTGATAAAAAGAATAGTTGTTATAGTGGAGTTGAATGGACTGTGTAATTGTAATTGCCGCTGTTAATGCTGATGAATTGAATTGCATTATATTGTACAGGGGTTGATATTTTTCAGCCTCGCTTTAGTGAATGAATTGATTATAGATTACAGTGTTTCTTTTTGTGTTTTTCTAGTTTAGTGTCCGACTCGGCATCACATTTGACATTTTCAATTGGTGTGAGATGTGTCATGACCATTTTCATGCCATTTTCCCCACATTACACTGGGGATGTGCATACAAAGTAAACACTCTGGCTGCCTTGACATCTGCTCAACGTTTGCGATACAGCTGCGTAATCATGTTTGCATAATCCCTTGGAATATGAACAACGTGGAAAGCTATACGTTTGTGTAATTATGCAAAGTAAAAAAAAAACACTAAACTTGCAAATGTGATGGTTCGCGTACCAAGAGAATGCCAGGGCTGACTCCTTCACACGTTTCAGCATTACCAAATAGTTCTACAGGTGTTTATCTTAATCATTTATTATTCAGTCTGTCTCATCTCTCTCTGCACCTCCGCTATGAAAACTCTAAAAACGATAAAGATAGATAAAATATTGATAAAAGATAAACAGGAGGAGACACAGATGCTCCTCCTGTGGCAGTAGCCACCGAGGCTAAAAACAAACCATGCCTCCGCTCACCCCTCCACCGGGATGCAACAACTGTCTTCTTGTCGCTGCACTCAGCACTAAATTGTCAATCAAGCTAGAGCTGTTTTGTGTCGTCTGACTTGGCTCCTCCATTCGGCCTTCATAGAGGCCACTGATCAAACTATTTCACATTTTAGTCTTTTGAACAGCAAATGGTAAATGGTCTGTATTTGTATAGCTCCTTTCTAGTAATTTCAACTACTCCAAGTGCTTTTACATCACATCCTCATTCACCCATTCACACATCATTCATTCAGGAGGAATCTAAGGAGACTATTCTTTCACACACATTCACAAGTTTGGGAGCAAGTTGGGGTTCAGTGTCTTGCCCAAGGACACTTCAACACACTGACTCCTTCCACAATGCCATCCTCTCTTTTTCTCCTTGTTAATTTGTGTCAACTGCAGGTGTTGGGAGTTGAGCGCTGGCAACTTTAAGTGGATCTACCAGGTTCCCATCCTGATGGCCATCGGGGTAAGAGTGGGAAATAGAGTTTGCTATTTCTAAGTGTGAATGTAGCTTGAGAAACTGTGAAGAAGGAATTTGCAATTCTTACAGATGGCTGAAGTCAGTATGGACTTCTTTTGTGTGATATTGAGTTAGGGTACAAATCCAGATTTAATAGATTTATAACAAGTGACATCATCAAACTTGGAATAAACTTTCCACTCTTATCAAAATTTGTAGTGATGAGGGGTGAAACATCTTCCAAATTAATATGCCAAACTATTAGGCACTACAGGTTTTACCTTAATTGCCTCCATGAGCTGTGTGTCACAGCAACTCCCACTGCTGGCCAAACAACAACAATAAACTTCCTTGTGCAGTGCTTCAGCCCTCCATCAGAGAACTCTGCAACATCTTTTTAAACTTTATTAATAAACCCTCTATATTTGTTTTTCTCTTGGTTCCCCATTTCAGGCTTCAATACACAACCAACCACCTGTATCACCTCACAGAATATCAATATTGAATGAATCTGCACAACTGATGATGGCATTTCTCTTTAGTCCTCTGTCTATGCAACAACAATTGCCATACACAGATAACTATATTCTGTGATTTTTTCAGCTGATGTGCACAGACTGGGAATAACAGCCAACTGACAAAAACCCATTGATTTTTAAGTTAAAACTATCTGAAAATAGCTGCGAAGATGGCCCTGTGGATGCTCCAGTAGCTGCACAGAATGGGCACAGATTTCCAAGTGGGCGCAAACTAAAAAAGATATTGAATGGGAATCTGTTCCGTGTGTTGAAAGAACCAATTACTGCCTAATCAGCACCTGCACCAGAGGAGGGCATAACCAAATAGAGCAAAAACATCTGAGCACAATTAACCCCAAGACAAGCAGTAACCTCCGAGTGGGTTGAACATGTTTGTTTTTAATGATCCCTATGAAGAACAGGAAGGACAAATCATTAATAAGGCTGAGTCGTTTTTAATACCCAGTTTCAGAGTATATAGATGTGTTGAAGCATCAAGTAAATAACTAAAATATTCAGCACAGAGAAAGTCTACTTTCGTGTTATCCAGTGTAGAGTGATGAATATGTAGAACATGCTCTTTCTCTTTATCTTCCCCCTTTTCAAATTCAAATGAGCTTCATAGCATGGAGCAGCAGTATTTGTTGCCAATGCAAATCTTTAAAATCAATAAGAAGGAACAACAGTCTCCCTCTTTGTCTTTTACTCTCTATACTGTGCAACACTCCTCTATGGCTTGAGGATTATTTTAGCACTAGAGCCTGCCATAAAAGCACACATTAAAGAGAGAGGACGATAGAGAGGGTTTGCTCATACAGTGTCTTGCTGTATGCACCATATTTGCAAAACCTGATATATGAATTTATGAGCAAACTACTGAAGAAATACATGTGTGCTGAAAGACGTGTTCTGACTTGAGCCGTGGCATGAATTAAATTGCTACCACACTGCGATTGGAAAGATGTGATTAGAAACCGCCGTGCTTTATCAGGACGAATGCACTGCAGGCTGTGACAAATTATCTACTGAGGATAAAGAAAGTATTGAGCTAAAGAAACTATTTATTGTAGAGCCAGCTCAACAACCCCCATGCACTAATGCTGTGAATTAAATAAGCTATTACTTCTGTGTCCTTGTAAAATATATCATAGTAGGAAATGAGCTTAACATCTCAGGAATTGAGTGAACAGAACATTTTTAGATTGGTTTGTAACCGCACCAGCAGCATGGCTTTATGGAGGACAGTATCTCAGTCGGTCGTTCTGTCCACCCCTTGGGTCCAGACTGAAATGTCTCAACTATTAGATTGACTGCCATGAAATTTTGTCCATTCACTCTCCCCAGAGGATGATTCCTACAGACTTGATGATTTTTCATCTGGCACTACCACAAGGGTGACATTTGTGGGGTGAAAGGTCTAGAAAACCCTTTCATTCCTGTCTCCCTGTGGTTGAATTGTTATCAACTGTGGCGATCTCAAGTCAAGCACCTTATTTGTAAACCTACATCCATGCTTGAACTCCAAGACGTAACCACTGTCGACCCAAAAGCACAAGACAAGTCGTTCCATAACGCTCGAAACCATATAAATGAGCCACAGAAGTTTTGAGATTCTTTTCTGTGGAGCAATGAAACAAAACTGGAACTTTTCAGGTCTATGCATCAGCAGTATGTCTGGAGGCAGACGCTGGAAAGTACATCCTGCCTACAGTGAAGCATGATGGTGGCTCTGTGATGCTCTGGGGTTGCTTTGCTTCTTCTGGCACTGGAAACCTCCAGCGTTTGGAGGGCTAGATGGATTCTATCAACTATCAGGAAATCCAGGAGAAAACGTCATGCCGTCTGTGAGGAAACTGAATCTTGGGCATCACTGGACCCTCCAACAGGACAATGATCCCAAGCATACCTCAAAGTCCACCAAGGATTTGAAGAAGGTGGTTGCTGGAGGCTATAGGCCATGAGGAATGGGCTAAGATTCATCAGGAAAGCTGTCAGAACCTGGTATCTGGAGTCATAAACCTTCAATTGGAACTAGGTAATACACGTGTGATAGATTAATTGATAATTTGATTACTGTATGGTTTATAAGGGACCCCACAATGTCAATCTTATCAGTCTTTTCGCGGTATAAGTCAACTCACATGGTTTCATTTAATTTACAAATCTGAATCATGACATTAGTATAGGGAGCCCCTAAGGGCACATAGAGGAATAATAAAATAAATAGGTGGAAAAAAAGATAAATACTTTGGCATTTTGGTCAATGTACTTCCAAGGCAGTTTGGCATCATGGGAACAACCACAACAATGGAGCGCACACACCCGTGGGAGAGATTCATACAATTTTACTTTGATATTGGCCTCAAATATAAAGACATTAAATCAGTGCTTGGCAGAAAGTGTTCACTTTAATTACAAAACATCTGAAGAGAATACTTAAGGGGCCACAACATGTACTCTGACTTGAATCCTTAGCAACCAACTGCAATACTCATGACAGCGTCACAGCCACAGGTCAATGCACGCTAAATGCAGAGAATGTGGACTATGTGTGAGGAAAGAGAATGTGTGCTTGGTGTTTCGGTCGGGTTGGTGAGGTCCCAGAGCTCACCCACAGCACGCTCTCATGCGCACCCTGAATGACAGGCACACAGAGAGGGCCGGGAAACAGACAGACAGTCAAACATACTTGCTTTAGTCCATTTCAATCTTTGTCTGCGTATTTATGTATGATAATAAAGGAAAGATGAGAGGGAGATAGAGAATGAACGCAAATTCATTTCACTCATGTCAAATGAATGCGACCACAGAGGAGCTCTGGCTTTAGGTAAAATACCTAGATTAGTCAGACTTGGCTTGTTGTATGTGTATTCTGGCATTTTTGTTTGTTATTATATTCTCATTCAAGCTCATCCAAGCGGCACCTAGTGTGGAAAGGATCATGTAGACCAGGGGTGTCAAACTCAATCAAAAACACAGTCGTGGGCCAAACGGGCTTAACATTTATTGAACCGTCTAAAAGTGACTATGTTTTATTCAGAAATATGAATTTGAACAGCCAAACTTGCCTCCCACCTGTTTTGAAATTCCCTGTTTTCAAAGTCCACTTTTCGTTTAGCCATTTATTTTGGCGGCTAGCTTAAGTGTTGGTCAGCGCTGACCGATGCATTTATCCGCTGACTGATCGGTGTGTCATTATACCAGTGGGAGGAGGGGTTGCTGCACGAATCTTGACTAATGGGGCAGCTGTTCAGAGCATTGTGGGATTTATAGTATGAGTGGTGGGAGTGCTATTTACTGGCAGGCTATTGTTAATAGTCACATTATCTCGTGGGCAGGTTGTGGCCCGCTCGCCTTGAGTTTGACATGGCTGTGGAAAACTTAAGCCTCAGTTTGGATTTTTTTTTAATTACTTTGCCTCGGTCTCAATAAAGTTTCTTTTTCAGCTGCTGTTTCAGCTGTTGACTCCACAGAACAGAAACATGGGCATGTGAACCCCTCTAAAGTGCTTCTATTGTTGTTCACAAAATGAACCTTCATCCAGTCAATATTTATTTCATCCTTGAGATACACAGAGCTCAAAGTGTTGTGAGAAATGTACCGATAATTATTCCTGAGAAGGTTTCTATACAGCACTTTAAAATTATATAAATCATAAATCACATGAATAATTCTTTCATTAATTTGTCCTTCTAGTTTTACAGTCTGAAAGGATGGAGGATAGTAGGACGCTGTGATCAATGAACTCAAACAAGAGCAATTTGAAATAGCTCAACACAACTAATATTACAGGTGGTACAGGTCTTCAAATTCAACACATTATGCTACATGTAATGACTACTGTGAAAATGATTCATCCCCTTCTTGACGAGCATCTTTAGTACTTAGTAGAGCAACCTTTTGCTGTTATGACCTGCTGCAAAAGTGATGCTTAGCCAGACACCAGGTTCTAACAGCGTTCCTGAGGAATCTTAACCCATTCCTCGTGGGCAACGGCCTCCAGCTGTCTAATATTCTTGGGTTTGTGTGCATTCTGGTAGTTGTAGGTTTTCTACCTCTTCAGCAAAAACAAATTCAACAGCCTCCTCTTCTTTCTCTGTACCAATTTCAAACATGTTTGTGCATCTCTACAGCATAGACTGCCCAGTTTTATGAAAAGACCATCTTTCCAAATGTGAAATGCTTCTTTGTATATGTATTCTTTGTAAGTGTAGTTGTTCATTGTTGCAGCTGCCTGCACTTGATTTGATTTTGATTCATTTGAGTGCAGGCAGCTGGAAAGAGAAGAGTTGTACTTCACACACACATTTTTGTGAATTAGATCATTGTAGAGCTAGCTGGCACCAACTTTATCAGACCCATTATAGTTTGAATGCCCTACAGCAGGGTTATTCTATTATTCTAAAATTCAAAAAGGTCCAGTCAGAGAAAATTCATTAAAGCAAAGGTCTGGATAATCATAATGTCCAACTTGAGCTAGCGTGATATATGTTGATGTAGCCTAGTAGTTGTATCAATGTCTGCATGTAATCAATAACTGAAATAAATTCAGTATGATTCAAAAAAATGTTGACAATATTTATTGTCACTTAACATTTAAGTAAACAGAACATTTTTGTCTCATTAAGAAAAAGGTCTGCATTTAGAAGTAAGAGAAAATTAATAAAATAGTTTTTGAATAACTGCATCTTCAAATAAAGTTCATGATTTGAGAAAAATAAACTTAAGCAGCAGCTTTTCCCTTTTTCTTTAACTGTCACATCTTGACTGAACAGTCTCAACCAACTTTACAATATATAAATCAACAAATCTTAACAATCGAACAATTTTACAGTTTATCTTTCTTTCCCTCTTATATCCCACTCCCCTACTTTCTGTTGCTTAGTGAGATAATTGAGCTGTAGTTTGTCCTGCCAGGATTTTAAACCTAGGCCTGAATGGTGTCAGGGCCATTTTCATGCACATGTGGAGGTGCTCACTGGTGAGTCTGGAACGATATTTAGTTTTAATTATGTTCATTGTGGAGATAGCTGTATGTGGAGCCAAACATGGTCAATATGTACAGGGCTACTTTCCTCAGACCTGGGAAAGCGGTCTCAGAGTCCATTTGGAGCCAGAAAGTGGCAGGGTCAGTTCCTCTGAACTGCTCTTTCAGGGCCACATCTGCTTGGAGATCAACCAGTTCCATCTGAAGAGCACCAGCATTTGCCCACTTGAATTGCTGTGTGACTTCCTTTGAGAACCCCCTGACATCTGTATTGCAGTAAAAGGCACTTTGAGGTGTTTATTAAATGAAAGGTTTTCCTATATCTCCTCTTGCCTGCCACTAATCTTGGACCCCCACTTATATAAAGATGTCTTTTATGAATACTAATGAATGACAAGTTTGGATCCACTCTTGAAAATGTAGATGTTCATCCATGGTATGAAAGCCTACATGGCAATTAAAGTAACAGGAGCTAAGAAGACTTACATGTACTTCATAAATTAAGAGCTTCTCCATCTCTGTTCTTCTGTTACAGCTTAACTTCATCTTGTTTGTGAACATCGTTAGAGTGCTGGCCACTAAAATTCGAGAGACAAACGCAGGGAGGTACGACACCAGGAAACAATACAGGTTTGTGCTTATCTCTAAAACCAGCGGCTCACTTCATGTCCATGGTTGGAGTTTGACGTACAGTAGATGCGCTGTAGGTGTGCAACAGCTGTGCTGCAAAATTCTCCTACCAATCTCAGTTAGCGCTCATTTTAAAAGTTAGCAAAGCCAAGCACACAATATTGCTGTTGTCACTGTTCAGCATTTAGTATACATTTATGCCTATGTTAGTGTATTAAACACTGCAGTTCACATTGATTTACAGACAACGGTTTTGAACCACAGTTAAATCGCTGTTTTATACTATATGATGTGTTGTCTGACATCGGAACATTTAAAAATACACATCAAATGTAACAAGATGTTGTGTTCAGTTAACACTTTCTTAAGTGATTATACTGATTAGAGATGGTGACAAAATGGAGGGTTGTATTGTTGAGATCGAGGATCTAACCAATAACCAGGATGTGTCTGTTTCATTCCTTGCCAGATGATTGCTTTATGTGTCATGACAACAGGAATACAAGGAATAGGACCCAAATGCTGACGACTAAGGCAGCTGATGCAGTACAGTGATTTATTTAGAAAAAGTAGAGGTACGTGGGTTTAAGGAGTCATGAGGCAGGCAAGGGTCAACACCTGGGAAGGCACTCCAACACAGGCAAACAAATCCAACAAGGAGCTGGCAAGAATCCAAAGTCCATTAAGTTCAGGACAGGTAATAGATTGACACAATACTGAGGCTTGAAAGCAAACACATGAGGCAGATGGCAACTTCACAAGGGAATGAGTGAGAAAGGGCCAGTTAAGTACTGAGAAGTTCATACATACATAAACTAAATTATTATACTATTTACTAAAGATATATTGGAGTAATGTCGACCTGAGCAGAGAGAGAAGTTACACTCCCCCTGTGTGTGTGTGTGTGTGTGTGTGTGTGTGTGTTGTAATCTGAGACTCTGTTCCTTGCTTTGGTTGTCGAGACAACCACGAGTATATGTTAGTGTATGCGAGTCTGTGAAACGTTCAGTAAGCAAACCCGTACCACAGCGAATCAGAATCAAGTACTCACCCAGACAATGCTTTAGTACAGGTATAGTTATGGTTAGACTTATGGTGACAGACAGTCCTGTAAGACACACTAGCCAACAGGTTGCCCTGACCTCTTGACTGCAGGACTACCAACTAGCGCTGTTCTGGCCATTTTCTCAATCAGGGTTTATCACAATGACCAAGGTTTTTTTTTTTAAACCCTGGTCTGGTGTGGTTACACAAACACCTTTTCTGGTTATAATGCATTATCAACATCAGCATTGTCCTTAAAACCAAACATAACAGAAACATCTAAAGCATCTTCTATTGTATCATAAAAGAGAAACCAATTTTGTTAACTGTGTCAAAAATGGATGCCACAGCAAATATGTGTTCACGAATATCATTAAAAAAAACAACTAACACAGAAACCCAGCACCACAGTACAAGTGGAAAACACACTAAGGTAAGAGATACATTGAAAACGTTGCCTATGAATAAGAGCCCCGCATAATAACTATGTTGTTTGTAGATAGCCTATGATTCATCTGCTGATGGAAGTGGACCTTGGCATGATGCTACTATATTTTTCTCTTCCCTCTCATGTCATCATTGATGAAGATAACATGAATTCACCTGCAGAGGACAGCCTGATGAGCCTGGCTTGTGTCCTATCTGTCATGGTGCTGATTGGACTGGTCCTATGTTTACTTACACAGTCTGATAAGCCTGTTCTGCTGGCATACCCGCAGAGAGTGGCCCCTCCTCCTCTCCAAGATTTTTAAATACGTGTACTACTCGTTAAAAAATAAAGATTGAATGTTTTCTCATTGTCACAGTTAATAGTGGTTATGACCAGGCAACCCTACATAGCTACAATTGGTACTTATTGTTGCTAATGTAATGCTACTTACTAACGGTCTTCCATGTTACATTTGTTTAATCTAAAACTGGCAACCAGTGAATGACGTGCCTTTATAATGTATCGCAGCTCACAGTGTGAACGGTTTACGGGGAGGCAGTTGTAAATGTTTAAACATACATGATACAACAGGACTGAACAACCAGAGCCTGAACATTACGTGTGGATAAACTTATTGAGGTGGACCATGTGCAAAATTTTTGGGATGTTTCACCTCAGACTCATTTCCTGTAAGCTAAGAATGCTATGTGAAGCTAACTTAGCTGGCTACCTGGAAAATGAAGGACCCATATGTATGTAGCAAGTGACCGGTTTTAACAATGTGTCTGAAGGAAAAGTTTCACAGTACAGTATAGAAGTGTCAAAACATTGGTATGATGAAAGCTAATTAGCACAGCCACAACTAATGAAACTGGTAATAGCTGTGTTAGATTTAAAGCAGATGTGTGAATTATCAAGCTCTGACAACAGTATTGAATTATTATCTTGGCATTTATCATTATCATCATCATCATCATCATCATATTGTCAGTCCATACAGTCCTAAGCAGGCTTGTACTTTGTATACATTGTATACATGCATATACCATTAGATCTAACCCAGCTCCCTCATGTGTATATAGTTACATTAGATCACAGATCACTAGATTACATCTAGATAGATACATACACACACATACGAATAGACTGAACGTCTATATAAAGCGTTGTAGCATTTTCAAACCTGCAATTATCACTATTATTCTCCCCTGCTGGTGCTGGTGCCGATGTGTAAGATACAGACATTGTAATTACATTGTATTTTGTAAGAAGAGTATTGTATTGAATGCTGGTAGCAAGGTTGCTTTGTGTAGATGAGCAGACTATCAGTCAGAAAAGATGATAGGCAAAGAAAATTCATTGCAAAAGGTCACCGTCCTCTTCACAGGAGCAATTTTGACAACCATAACAACCCACATCTGTATGATGAAATGTAAATTGCCTGAAACTACACTGTAAGCATTCATTCAAAATATTTGCAACAGAATTGCAGCGATTCTCAACAGGTTGTTATGTTCGGAGAAATCATTCAGCACTAGCCAGCACTAAATTGTCACATGCATCTGAATTTAAATTCACTATTTGCATAATAAATGTTGTCAGTCGAATAATGGAAACATTATTTCAACCAGGCCACAACACTAAATACCTGCATGCATTTTATTGATTTACGGGGCTGAAATAAACGCTATAAATAAAGAATAGTAAAAGGTGCAGCCTAGTTGGCGAGTACAGCAATCCAAGATGCAATTTGCAGTCGGTGTCAATGCTTTTAGCAATTACAATAGACATTTTTAGCAATCCCTGGTAAGCAGTTTGAAGGCGTGTGATTAAAATTCAGAAGAACATATTTGGTTTGTCTGTTTAAAATTATTTTAAGTAGTATATTCATGTTACATGAGTAACCATACTCCTGGATTCCTACATTTTATGTAATCTTTTCAATACTTTTGCAATAACATAAGCCACTACATGCAATAATGCTCATTCTGAGACCTCAACTTTGAGTGCAGCGCTGGCTGGAGCTATGAAAAGTTTTCATTTTCAACTTAGATACTTGAACTATCATATTGCTGGTAACTAGGTTTAAACAATATCAAATATCTATCTCAGTGCTTGTAAGTGGTATTCACAGTCAGTGCTTCCTTTCCCTTTACTTTCTTTTGTTGGTATCTCGACTTCACATAAATGTGTCAATGTATGAAATGGCACATTCTCTCTTCTACGTACCTCTTACATGATGAAGCTTAGCTGAACTTTCAGGGAGAGTAGATATTGCAATTCTTTCTATGGACAAACACAAAAAACACCGTTTTCCCCGTCAGGCATCATCACATTTATCAGGATGATTACATCTCTGAGCTGGTGCTTGATCTGATCCAGATGGTCTTCATAAATTTAAAGAATTAAATGCAGCCCACTGCATCATCTCCTCTGAGCTTTAGCTGCACCTGTTTGATGGCACTGACACTGTTTGCTTGTAAATCAGTTGGCCAGGATGGCTCACAGGTGAACATTGCCCGTTTGTAATGCTCATCGGTTTGAGATATTGCTCAAAAGGATCTCACACGTAACACTTCTTCCCTCCTCCAGTGTGATAACATTGTATTCTGAATGTCTGATTCAAATATCTGCCACTTCTTGATTAAGATGTGTGTCAGATTTGGTTATCTCTGACTGAGTAAAGGCTTGCTGGACACCTTGATATCTTATGCAGCAATGTTTATTGATGCCCCACGGAGGAGAACCGAGACAACAGCCCTCAGTGTGAACACAGCCTGATGCCACTTCAGTTCTGAAGGCTGCTTCCCGTGATCAGTGTTTTAGCCCCTGCAAGGCATGCCAAAATAACTACATGCCGAAATGTAGTCATTCAACATGTACCACAGATATGTGTGAGTGGTCCATCGGTGCTCTGAACTCTAAACAGGGAACTATGACCATTCATGTTGCCCCAGATCATGTTGTGTGAATTTCCAGGTCACCATCAGCACATTTCTCCGACAGTCTATCTTACAATGTCACTCCTTATCCAGAGGGTGCCTTTGACAGGGCTAAGACAGAGACAGGGCTTCTCAACTTTAAGTTTCACATTTTGCCTGAATGACATCTCTGCCTGAACCTGGAGAGGGAAAATTCCCCCATATAAATGTAGATTAACTAACTGAAGTCTGACTGAAGTTGGCAAACAAAAGCTTTTCCTATGTTCTGGTAAATAGAAACTCTATGATGCAGTTCCCCAGATATAAAGCCTGAACAATGAGCTGAAAAAATGTCTAGTAGCCACAGAGCTGAGGAAACAGTACAATTATGTTCCCTGCAGGAAAAGTTTAAAATCTTGAAAATCTTGAAATGAAAGACTGGGGGGGATAAAAATTGTCACTGATCTGAACATCTTGAGTGTTAGAATTCATTAATCCAGATACCTTAAAACTAATATGCTGCAGCAAATGTTGTTGCTTTCATTCTCAACAAAGAAAGCTACATTTCAGTTCATTGAAGTTAATACTTTTTTGAAGTTATGCCATGACATGCCATGTCAAACTGCATATTTTCCAACCACAAATACTGTATATATATCAAGACAGGTTTCAAATTAGCAAACAGCCACTATGTGACCACTGTTGTTTCCACTTAATTACATTTTGTTATTCATTTTTTCATCAGTTGTTCTTAAAATAACCTATTTTTCAGTGAAATGCACTCTTATAATCATCTTCATTAATAAACAATACATTCTGCCAAAGACATGTTAATATCACAACTTTATTGTTCAATGTATAATGAAAAAATAAATAAATAAAAGACATGCCATTATTCAATGATTATTATTCTCAAATCCTGATATTGGCATTAGCCACGAAAATAGAAAGCAGCTAGGGTCTGCTCTGTATACATATCTACGTCAATGTGTGTGTTTGTGTGTGTGTCTCCGTAGGAAACTGGCGAAGTCCACCCTTGTTTTAGTGCTGGTGTTTGGCATCCACTACATCATCTTTGTTGGGATGCGTCACACATTTGAGGGACCGAGCTGGGAGGTCCGCATGTACTGTGAGCTGTTCTTCAACTCCTTTCAGGTACTTTCTGACCCTTTAATCGTGTAATGTATGCTGAACGTTTTGCATCAAATCCTATGTCAGTATAACACTGTAGTTCCTGATGCATTGTGTGAAAATCTTTTTACTGTGCTGGTGAACACAACTTAAAACACTTCAACAAGGAAACCTTTCAAAGTCAGCACAGTAACTCCTCCACCACCATTAACACACACACACAACTACATGCACACAAACACACACAAATGAACTTGAAACTATTTTGTTAACACACATACACCAGTGGTCTGAGTCGTCCCTGTCTCCTACTATGGGTTGTTTCATTGTAACCTAACCACTAACAAACTCTAATCTTCTATAAATGAATGTGGGTGCCAGAGTGAAGACTGCACACATTATTCAGTGAAGCAGCTTGATAATAAGATTGATTTTGTGTCATAACTCAGCTCTGTCTATATTTAAATGAGCAATTTCAAAATGTGTGGCCATACCCTTTCCTACGTATCAACTAAAATTGGACTTCATAATCAGAATTACTTTTGACCTTTGCGTATAAAATGTTCAGTACGTTTTTCTGCCTATAGTATGTAATTGTGTACCTATAATTGCAATAAGCTATCGTAATTGATTTTATGTAAAGACTGAATCAGGAAATGAGAAAATCAAATGTCACTACAGGAGACATAAAAAAGGCACTAATTCTCTTCTCACTTCATGGAAAATTCCATTTGGAGAAAACACGTCTGACTGACATGTAGAATTTGTGTATGTTTTGTCAATGGTAGTCTTTTGCAAGTGTCATTAGTTACTAGTATGCTCTATATAATTTTAGGCACTTCTCATTGTTTAGTTTATATATTTATTTTTAATCCTTGGCAACTAAACATTGTCCATTGAGTCATTAGCTAAGATAATATGTATTTTTTATATTTACCATGGTCCCATTTCCCAGGCTGGCTGTTAAAAGATCTTTACTGTTATCCGTCTGTGGTAGTTCAACAGTTGGTTTAATAATAAAATGAGAATCAACAGCCTTACTTCCACTTTCTTGCCCCTCGGTGGACACCGTAGATTCCTTTGTGCTCGCCTGTCCCAGCTGGAGCCCCATCCGTCGTACCTCCACACAGCTCGTCCCATTTAACTCCGATCATGCCAACTGCATCTGGCACAGCTTCAAAAACATCCTCACCCGTCGTGGTGCTCTTTAGCCTGCTAACATCAAGCAGCTCCTCCGTAATGCAGAAGTGATCTTCATTAGTTATTAGCTGTGCTCTCATCGCACACCACGTCTGAAACTTTCTACACTCACTTTCTCTCTTACGTTTCCTTAATTCCGCCATTTTGGGTCACCTGTAGCACATTTCTTCTTCTATTACTCATTTTATAGAAAAGCTGCCTCGTTCAAGACAGTTACTCCACCTAGCGGTGAGACTAAGAAGTACAATACAGTCCAGTGCAAGTTCCATGTGTGTGGGCCTTATTACAATACATTTTTAGAATTTCCTGCAGGCCAATGAAAATCGGCCCGCTGGCCGTAGTTTGGACACCCCTGGTTTAGAGCATCAGCGCCAATGATAAAAGTTGACACAGTTTAAGGGAATGGTATCCTATTTATTTTAGGGGCATTTTTCATTATACTTTATTATTATATTATATTTTTATATTTTATTCTCATAAAAGCCAGACAGCAATTGTTACGCCCCTGAAAACGGGGAGAGATAATCACAGTGATAACTTGTCGTTTCCTCCATGAGGACTTTTGTTCGAATGAATAATCACATATAAACACTGTTTACAGGCTACATAACAGGATGAATGCACTGCCTTACATACCCTCTGTAATCTTTAAACAGGATTCTTGTGAGACATCACTTATGTTCTCTACAGTTTCTGCTCTATAATATGTAGCTTTAGCTCAATAAACTCTCGCAAACATTATGAAAAGTTTTTAAATAAATAACATAACTGGGTGAAGATCATTTGACATTTGAGTATCTTATGACTACAAGTGAATTTACAAGATGGGAGTGGCTTTGGAGGGAGGGGGTGAGATAATATGAAATCTTTTATAGATTAAATGAAATGACTGTTAATCAGTTTTTAAAGGAGCAGAGACTCCAGCGTGGAACAGTGTACCAGTGTAGTGGATAGAAATCAAAAAAGATGTACCTGATATGATTGATGCTTGTGGGATGATATCTGTCATTATTGAATGGGTGACTCATGCATAATTATGTGCAGATGTTTTTTTTTTAATTAGAAACTGCAGAGCGCTCATAATTTTGTATGAGCAACTTTATTTTTGATGTGCATATAAATGTCTGCTAATTTAAATAAGTTACAGCAAAAACGAGAAAAATCGTTTGAACATTTAACACAAATGAAAGGGTTTTTGTTATTTTGCAGATGCCTGTGGGAGTGCACATCTGCCAGCAAAGGCCAAAAAATTACTCTGTGTTTGCATTTGTAATGCTGGCCAGAGACAAAACAAAAACACTTTTATGCCAAAGTGAGGACCGAAATTGCACTGAGCCACCTAATGAGCTAAAAAAACCCAACCCTCAGCTGCATCACTTCATGTTCTCAGCATGACCGCATTTGTTTGAAACCACATTATTACCAGACAGACAACTGCAAAAATGTGGGATGTGACTGATGAATGCATCCTTGCATCTGTGTGAAAATAACACATAAAACATAGGCAGACACAGGCAGCAGTTTTCAAAAACAGCTGAAATATAAGCAAAGTACATTTCATTACAGGTGTCCATGGATCACCTTTGATTTCAATATCTACCGCCTTTACAGAGAAACAAAATTCTATTAATTTATTGATTTATGGACTAATTTTGTTGATGACACACATACTTTAGTCTGAACCTGAATATACAAATGCCAGGAGGCCTAAATAAATGGAAGAGGGCCCACAACAGTGCTTGTGATGGAAATAAGTGAAAAAAAGAATGGAGATCCATATACATGATGGAATCGATGCTCTCTGACATAACTTTAAAAGCACTGAAATGAAAAAGAGCCTGGAATAACACAGCCAAATTTAAGAGCAATAATGAATCCAGACATAAGAAAGAGCCCCAATCTGTTGTCAGCAGAGTTTGGTTATTTATCTGGTGTCTTTTACCCAACAAATATAAAGCACCTACAGATAAGAACCATGTGTGCCTTCATGAAAAGATCATAATGCAAACTGATGCTCAGACTGACACTTATTAAAAAAATTAATGATTCCTTGGAGGGTAGGGTGTTCCTTTCCTGTACATTCAATATTAACAAATAAGTAAATTATACACTTTATGAAAGAGTAAAACTTGAACCACAACCCAATGAAATGAAAGATTATAAAACACAGAGTGTTGCAGGTTAAGTTAGCAGGTGCTGAGCACTACGTGAAGCTGGATCAAACTACTGGGAGGCCCAGAGGCTATAATCATCTACTGGCCCACCAATTATCCTGCAGTTTGTCCCACTCTCTTTTCTATGCTAGAGTGTTACCTGACCCCAGGTTTACCCTGTGATGAATAATCAAAACTTAGCTGGATTTTGACATCCAATTAGGTAATTGAGCAGAACCAGCAGTCACTTGATATTGCTCTTTGGTGCTGCATATTTCCACATTTTCTATTAAATTAGCACAGTAGTATCCAAACTTTTCATCCATGTATGGACTTGGAACATGAGCAGCTTAATTTCAGAGATCGTCTGGTTGTCTCTCACCAGCAAAGATGTACAGCAAGGCGTTCACTCACACACACACACACACACACACATGCATGCAAAAACATGGGCGCACACCTTCCTATCTTCCCATAAATCCGTCACTTTTACAAGGACAATGTGTCTCTCCCTCATATCTGGAAGCAGAAATACGAGGTGAATCAGGTGAGAACAGAAAGCCATTTCATCTGTCTCTTTCTCTTTTTTGAGGCGAGTTTGGTGACCTGGAACATCCTCATGGTCTTCATCTGGGAGTCAATAACATTTGTACTGTACTCAGATAAGAATGATATGTGCAGTCTATGACGTTTGCGTGAGCTCACAACTTGTATGTTGATCTCTGCCTTTCAGGGTTTCTTTGTGTCCATTATCTATTGCTACTGCAACGGAGAGGTGAGTAGATTTTTTTTTTTTCCCCAAAGGGTACTGATCATACTGAGGAAGCATAAACTATGCAAAACTAAAATAGAACACAATAAAATAAATTAGTTTGGTGTCATACTAATCATGGCCATTGAAAATGGTGGGATTACTTGAGTGACATAACTGAGGAGCAGGCTGAAAAAGTAAAAAGTGGCACTTTATAATGGTTATTTCTTGCCCGCTCCAAAAAGTTGTGATGCAAAGTGCTGTCATTATATCAGTCAATCCCGCTCTGTTTCCCCCCCATTACCTTAAACACTACTTTACACTACACACCCTTTCAACTGCCAGGGGAAAAATCTCTATACTTATATGCTTTTTCTCTCTTGCCTTTTATGATCCACACTTAATCCTGTGGAGCACTTCTGTCATCCTTGAGGGCCTTTTGGAGTGACAACAACCCCTCGAACTTACAAACACCAAATGAGTCAAGTGATGTGAACAGCTGTCAGTCAATACTTAAAATTGACACCACACTCAACAGCTCAACTCTCAACAAGCTGCTCTCAATGCATTGCTTCAGCCGTATGGCCCACACATAGAGAGTACTGTCAAGTCTTTCATCAGCCTGTCAGCAGAGAACACTTGGCAGCTGTGTGCGGAGAACAAGCTGACAGTGATAGAGGTGACAAATGCATGTGATTCTGGAAAAAGCAAACATCTAGCAAGTTCAAAACCATGATATTATTTCTCAGGAATTGGTGGAGACCAAACCAGAGCCAGGAGGTGAGTGAATGTTGGACTTACATTAGTCACATGGCTAAAGTCATGAGCCCAGCGGGACGCTTTTGCTGCTCTGCGATTGCTAGAAGGCAGCTGTTTGAAACCCTGTAACCCTGTTTTCCAGGTCAAGAGTTCATAGCCTGGGTTATCATTAAAAAAATGCTGGTATAAAAAAAATTAGAATAAGATAGAGCAATAATTCTTTTTGCATATAAAACCCGAGGAGTTACACTTTCATATCACGCATTCAACATGTCCCAGAGCACTGTTTCCTTCCACTAATGTGTTTGCAGAATTCCAGAATAAAGCGTACACAACAAAAATGTTATAATGTAGACCGCGGGTATTCGCTGCGCTTCCTACGTTGGAATACACGTCATCACGTCGTGAGCATGAACTATCGCATGGTTTTCTTATTTAGAAAAATATGTGTAAAGAAAAACGATTTCCAGTTGTTTATGGTTTATTGCACATCACACTGTCAAATAGAAATCTAAGCACCTTGTATATACTGTATACATTCATACCCTGTCATAATCACCTACCTGTATATGAAGTAACCTGTTAAAATAATCATTCCATATTTATTCCAGCATGTTTGCACTCTGCACCATTGTACTATTGTTTATTCTTGTTCTCAGTTTTCATTGTTGTTTTTTCTTATGTATATTGTCTTTTAATGTATATACACTGTTGCCCATAAAGTTGAAATAATTGTTCAATACCCCCAATTTTGTTAAAGCCTGAATACACAGTTTGCAAAGGTTAATCGTGGTTTAAGTTTCACTGTGATATGTTTGGAAGAGTTTGATCAGTAAAGTTGAGAAGATATACACTTTATTTATCAGGAATAAATCACATTGTCACAATCATTTCATGAGAAGAGGTAAAAAAAACATTTTATTCCAACTTTATGGGCAACAGTGTATTTATATCTTTGCATAGTAGTTGAATGTTTAGCTTTGTTGTCCTTGTTTTTTGCTGTATGTCTATTTCTGTGCTGCAAGCAACAGAAAACCCTGAGTCACATACACACATATACATTACCGATAAAGCCATATTGATTTGCTGATTAACATTTTGTCATAATACTTTGACCTGGCTAAATTACTGTTCCGATCCTACTGTTGTTCTTCCCATCCCCACAGGTCCAGACAGAGATAAAGAAAACATGGACCCGCTGGAACCTCGCCTTTGAGTGGGACAGCCTGATGGTCTGCGGTCGCTACCGTTACGGCTCCGTCGTTGTTGGCCTCAACAACAACAGCACCAGCAGCCACTCCCACCTGGCAGGGGCCGGCCCTTCCACACGCTCCACCACACTTGTTTCAAGCCGTGCTTATCACAGCACAGGTCCCCCCATGATCAGCATGCACGCCAACCTCCCAGGATACGTGATCAGTAACTCAGACCCATCCATACCTGAGGAACCCGAGGACAGCGGCCCTAAGCGGGTGGATGACATCTCGCTGAAGGAAAATCTGCCTGTTGTCAGTGCAACAGCTGATGATGAGGAGGAAACTGTGTAGCTGTCATTTAATGTCAAAACATGCAGTGGAGACTGATGAAAAAGTTTTTAAGTGGAGTTTCCTAAATTGAGTTTGTTTAATACGTCTGTTTACCTGCTCATTACCCCGCTAAATGTTATTGATCGCTAATGGAAACTGTTTGCGTATGGACACATTTGCAGCAGACAGGGGGTGTTAGGTGTCAAAAGATGAGAAGCAACTTACTCAACAAGAAAACACATTTAAAATTATGTTTCAGCCTTGGCAGTCTGAGTGAGCTGTTACGTGTGGCTGCTCATACTCATACTGAAGATAATCATGTCACCTTCAGAAAGAGAAATGAAATACAAATATCTGCAGACGGGACTAAAATTATTTAGTAAAGAAATAATTTTTTTCAGGTAAGGCAAAAGAAAATTACCTGTAATGGGAATTGTGCTGTTAAGTAGACTGTGGTGGGCTGACTTTGTGGAAATGTATTCACCGTTTCCACATCTCCTGGAATGAAGAGACTTGACAAAGGATGTTTACTGAATTTGAACACACAGTAGGTCATTGTCTGTCATGTTCTCCACATGTGCCAAACTATACAAAACATTTACCGCCATTTACAGCACTCTAGCATTCCTGCTGGCTTTGGTGCAGTTCCAGTAAAAGGAAAACATTCAGTGTCATTGTGAACTAATGTTAATTCTTGTACAGTCAGACTGCTTTGTGAAGAATGCTGCATTTTGGGTGGAGAGACTTTGTTGAATACAGCGAAAAGCAGAACTGAAGGCACGGCAGCATATTTTTTATTTGTAACTTTGACAATGATGCTGAAGTTGGCGCCTCATTCTGCATTTTAGGGGAAAGTAAAGCCAAACTTACATTACTGAGCAAGTGATCCTCCATTTTTTGGACCGCTAACTGTTGTGAAAGCGTGTTAGACATTTCAGATAAAGGCTTGACACTGTCTGGAAGCAAATTTTTTTTCTATTTGTAAAACTGCAAAAAAGATCCAGATCAGTCTAAGCATAAGTATTGCATTTTCACAAATATAAATATAAGTATATAAGAACATGAGAATTGACACAGACATTAGTGCATACAGTTTCATGACATATCAAATGTCATATAAAGCATTAAGCATAAAAATCATGATTTTTTACTACCAAACAACGAGCTATGAGGGTTTTGCATCTGCTTTGTTTGTGCATGTTTGTTAGTGCATTATATGCAGTGCTTGTCACAAAATGTGAATGTTTATTTTACACGTGCCTCTCCTGATCCAGCAGAAGCTTGAAAAAACTGACTTGAAAGGATCTTTTTAATCTCGTCTATCCATGTGCTAAATGCATTTGGCTGTTTCTCTCTGATATTTTTTGTCTCTCTCTCCTTCTGCCTCCATGTGCCCTCCCTCCCCACTTCCCTGTTAACTGCTGATAAATGTTTACTGTTTTCAAAAATAACCTGTTCAGCTGCTCTTTGATTTCCCAGATACCCTGGATTCAGTTTACCTTAAAAAAAAAGTGCCAGGGACATGTCAAATATTTGAGTCAAAATGACCCAAGAGTCATGAAACTCAAATTAAATGTTTTCATGCCCTTCATGTGAAGTGTGACCTCAAAACCCCAAACTACATAAAAAATGTGAAGCCTTTACAATAATGCAGTTCAGATTCCTACATAACACACTGTACCATATTGTAACACTTTAGCGGAATGCAGGGGCTGAAGGTGGCTACCCTCTGCAAAATAGGAGGAATTCATCTGCAAAGTTGTACTATTTACACATTGTTAACCAGTTATATTACAGACAGAAGTATATGGAGTGTGTTTGCTAGAGTGAGGTACCTGAAAGAGGCTAGAGGTGGTTGGTATGTTTGGTGGTTTGAGCAGCAAGCTGCCAGTGATGGCGCTGATGATGGTGACAATGGCGTGGAAACATTTTCTGATACAAACATTTGTAAGACAAGTGGAGCTAGATAAGAGGGGATGATGGTTGAACAAACTGAGCCGGCCATGGCATTGAGATGAAGCTGTAGATCAAGCACAAGTAGATATGAGGCCAGAGCAACCTGCAGAGTCACTGCTCTTTGCTTGGCTGAGTGTAGGAATAAAAGGCAGCTTAAAGGTAAATTAGGTCAGGATTACAGAATAGTGTTACCTGTCAGAAGGCCCGGACCGGAGTTAGAGGGTGTTTGAAGTCGTCGGGACAGGAGATGTGTTATTCATACATAAACCTGGGCTGGCTACTTGTTAAACTGCAATGAGTGAGGTGGTTTAAGTTGTTGGAAGGCGCCTTTGAGGGAGCAGGGCTGAGTAATGGAAAGTAATGATCGCTTCTTTGTTCAGACATACTGTATGTCATTATACAGGTCAAACTACAGGATCACTTATTGTACAGAACTGCCCAGTTTGCCCAAAACAAACAAGGCAGGTTAGTTTGCAGCGTGGTGTGTGTGAAGAAATATTTTTTCCATTGTCCATTACAGACATAAATCAAGTGCAAGACAAGATTATAATAAGGGTTATGCTGTGTCATGAACTCAGCTGTAATTTGTTGCATGAGGGTTTAATTTTAAAGCATGTTACAGGATCTGTTTGTGTTACACATGAACAAAAGATTTTAGGAGCAAGAGTACTTCTCTCCCCCACTTTGTTGTCCACTACATTTCAAAGACACACTCCTCCGCTCTAGTCATTGAGTTGTTAATTGCAGCCCAGCCACAGAAAAGAGAGGCAGAGCACCCACACTCAAACAAGTACGCGGTCATACAAACAGGACCTGCCTGCCTGAATTTGCATTAAAGAATCACAGCTCAGCGCAGTGGTGGCCAATTAACCGCTAGAAGTTATGATGTGTGTGCTTAATTTGAAGCCAGTAGCCAAGACAGTTTGTTTTTTTAGTTGCCAAGTTAGCAACTACAGTATATGAAGGAATTGTCAGACTTGGGGTTTCCTTTTCATGCTGATCAAGTCAACACTAAAGCGCAATCAGTCTACACAGTAGGTGATCAGATCCTGGTAAGAAAATTTGAAGCAATGTCATTAGTATTATTATGATAATTACTATTATTATTAAGAGGAAGCTTATGTGAGATCAGAAGTGTGTTTCGAGACGACTCCTGAAGGTGTAGTGGGAGAGAATCAGATGGAGGGAGGAAATTAATTTCATAACTTGGGGACAGAGAAGACTCTGTCTCCATAACGCTTAGTCCTGGATCTCTGGAAAGACAGAGGTCTTTGCTCAGATGTCCTCAGCTGGAGAAGGAGATAATTCTGAGTCCGATACGAATCCACAATTTCTTGCATGTGGTTTAATAGAGGGGGCCAAAGGGCCAAGTTGAGGAGAAATTATGTTGCTCAAATGCTGTGGCCCAAATGAAATAACTGCATGTCATTTGCATAACAGTGAAACGAAATGTTGTGTTTTTGAATAATGTGGCCTAGTGGAAGGAAGTAGATAGTGTGGTACGTTGAGAGGAGACCACAGGATGTTGAGGCAGAGAGATTCCCTCCCATTGGTACAACCAGTCAGGATGGAAAGATATGCAACGTCAAAGGCTGCAGTTAAATCTTGGAGCAGGAGGACAAAGCAGTTATTTGAGTCAGCAGCTACAAGGAGGTCATTAGTTATTTTCAGTAGCACAGATTCAATACTGTAGCAGGCTTAGAAATCAGACAGGTAGTTTTAAAAATTGCAATGTTATGCCAGGTAGTATACAGTTGATTATAAGTTGGTTATAAACTACTTTTTTAAGGATTTTAGAAAGAAAGGTGAGTTTGGAGACTGGTCGGTAATTATTGAGGCCTGAAGTATCTAGATTCAGTCTTTTTTTAAGTGACCGGACTACTGTGTGTCTGAAAGATGCATGATTTGGGGAGTAACGATTGATAACTGAAAAAATGGTGGGGCCAATGGTGCCAATAACTTCTTTGACGAGTTTAGTTGGGATAATGTTGAAAGAACAGGTGGAGGTTTTCATAGAAGATTTCATGATGAAGTCCTGGTAAAGTGATAGAATACAGGGAATTATAGGGCCACTGTATTATCGGAGATAACAGACAGGCTATTTACGAATGGATTAATACAAGCACTGATAAATACTTTGTCTCAAATCAGGAGATCAGAGAATTCACTGATAAAATGTGG